>NC_135769.1:12603305-12893082 GCF_052425735.1 Oculina patagonica | reverse complement strand
GCCAATTTTCGCAGTTATCGCGCGACCATTAAAGCCGAGAACATCCTGGGACGAGTTTGTGATTGAGCCTGGGAAGTCGAAATGAAGAACTCGCAGCGCTGCATAAAATTAACTTTTATATATTTAAATTACGCTATTCTCAGTGGGATATTTCGAAGCGACAGAATGGACATAAAAATTAAACGCTTTTGGTAGTTGTTTCTGTGGCAGGGTAATTCGTTCTGTGTTTTGTAACACGGGTATTCCACACGACTTGACAGTAATTTTTCGTTCCACATCTTCACCGCATGAATAGAAAAAAATAGAAAGACAAAGAATTACTGATAAGAGTGTATTAATGTTTTTTGTTGCTAATGGTTTAATATTGTCGAGAGATCTGATTTAGAGGTCAAAGCGACTAAAATCATTACTACATTACGTAGTCTAGTATCACTCTGGGAATCTTGCCCTTAACTGTTTACTTATGAAGATTTGATAGACTTCGTTAAGGGCGTATTAAAAATAAAGTTCGTAGGTGAAGAAAGTGTCTTGTGAATTGTACGTATACAAGAATCGGTCATGTTTATTTATGAACAGAAAACACCTAGTAGTACTTGTTTTATTCAATAAGTCCTCATCGAATTAGCATGACAGAAGATTGAAGGTTGATTTGAACAGATGCAATTTTCATTTATGTGCAGTTTCGTCGGATTGTAGTGGTTTTTATTATAACCGAAGTATCAAAATGACTGTTTTCTTTGTGCACAAGAAACACCGAAAACCGAGAGAGTTTTCGCAGTCTTATTGACGATAAAATAAACCTTAATACAACTTACTGATTTGACAGAAGCAAGCCACGAAGCTATCAACAACAAAATTTTTCATTTATAATTGGTCTAGCCACGTTTTTCACGAATTGATGTTTAAATATTAGTCTAAAGTCGCGATGAATAATTTATTCACGCACTCGAAAAATGAACCGCCGCTTTCTACGGTACAATAACATCAAATTCAGTTGTCGAGCTTTTTCTTCAATTGAAATAAAAGAGCGAAGACATAGTGATAGAAAAATATTGATCTTTGTGGCACGTGTACAAATAGATGATCCGCGTTGATGTTTTTGACTGAACTTTTCGTACAATGTACACATAGAAGAATTTTGAGCATTGATAAGACATAAAGATGGCTTTATTATTGTTGTTGTTATCTTTGGTGAAATTTACGACCTAGTGAATATTTCATGTAAATGGACATTTGAAAAAAGCCGTAAGTAGTAGAATTAAAAGAAGACGATTTTGTGAAAAAGATTTTTCCACACTTCCGTTTCAAGTACGGTTTGCCGCCACGAGATAGCAGCAAAATAAAAATATCTGTTTTGTAACTTATCTTAATGTTTTATTTTTGACTTTTCTTTTAATTTTTTACCCTCTAGATTATATTTTGGTTTCATGTATTAGCTCAGAGCATCTGGCCATTCTTCAAAATGATAATTTGCTGCCTAATTTATCCTTTCAGATGCTTTTGTTATGCAAAGTCGTCTTTACACAACAACAAAACTCCTTGTTCTTGTTTTCAACGACTGAATTTGATTTCATTTTCTTTAAAACCTTACCATTCAACAAAACCTAAAGATTATAAATCGTTTTAAAAAGTTTACAAAATACTATATATTTAACAATGTCTCGTGGCTTTCTTGGGAGTTTTTGACGTTTCCATGTACTGTTTTTTCGCATGTTTTCATTTATTTCTTGATCTGATCAAATGTACGCGAGTTAACAACTTGTCCAGAAAATCTCCATGTTGTGCATACATTAACCTATTTGAATTATTCATGTGGTCTTTCTGTAAATTTACAATTCTAAAATGACAGCGCGTGGAAAACAATAAAAACAGTATTCAGCTTCGCCACCTGTCATGTAGTTGCTGAATGTCGCCCACTTTGGGAGAGCGAACAAAAATCTTTCAGAAAAACATCCGACATTGGCGTGTTTACGTGCTACAGATATAACTCGCGATTTGTTCTAACATAACTGAATTTTCGCTGTATTTATTCGATAACTCTCCGAGACTTAAAAGGACATCAATTGCTCGTTTTTCCAATTGCTTTATTGCCATCTGGGAGGGCGAATGGAGATCAATCGTGGATTGAATCACATCAGTGAACAACCGACCAACGACTCGAGTGTTCAGACAGCGAGGCCCTCGCTTCGGCGAGAAAACGGTGATAAAGGACGAAGAATTATCATCAACGTTAGCGGACTACGCTTTGAAACCTTCGAACAAACGCTGTGTCAATTCCCGGATACTCTGCTCGGTTCTGCGGCAAAAAGAGATTTCTACTATGACATTGAAAACAATGAATATTTTTTCGACAGAAATCGCTCATCGTTTGAGGCCATTTTATTCTTTTACCAGTCGAATGGTAAGCTAGTGCGGCCGAGTGGTGTTCCTTTTTACGTTTTCTCGGAAGAAGTGAAATTTTTTGAGCTTGGTAAGGAATATCTTCATCGACTGGAGGAGGACGAGGGCTACATCAGCGAGGAGAAACCTATATTGCCGACTAACCAAACACAGAGAAGAATATGGGAATTATTCGAGTACCCCGATAGCTCTATGCCAGCGCGTTTTCTAGCTATGTGGTCAGTCTCGGTTATTATACTCTCTATCGTGGTATTTTGCTTAGAGACTCTGCCAAGTATAAGATGTAAAAATGACTCAAGTGGACCTGGTTGCGAAAAGTACAGTACAAGCGACGAGGCTGAAGCAGTTTGGTACCGCGTAATCGAGATCTTGTGTATAACTTGGTTTACTCTAGAATATGTAGTGCGGCTGCTATCTTCTCCGCAAAAATTGGTCTTTCTTCGCACATTTCTAAATATAATTGACCTAGTGGCGATATTGCCGTACTATATTACACTTCCAATGAACGAAGCCCGTGTAACTTCGTTAGCGGTACTTCGAGTCATTCGACTGGTGCGAGTTTTCCGTATCTTCAAACTCTCGCGTCACTCTAAAGGCTTACAAGTACTCGGTTATACTCTACGATCGAGCTCAAGGGAACTGGCTATGCTAATTTTTTTCCTTTTAATCGGAGTAGTGCTGTTTGCGAGCGCTGTTTTCTACGCAGAACAAGACAGCAAAAACAGTCAGTTCAAAAGCATCCCTGATGCATTTTGGTGGGCAGTGGTTACTATGACAACGGTCGGGTAGGTTGAGAATTTTCTTTCATTTAAGTCTTAAAAATTGAATTGATGACTGATCAGTTCTTAGTTAAGTCTTTATTCTGATGTTTTTATTAATCGCAAGCCTCTTCGCTTTGGCAGGGCTGTGATTCTGTTTGTATAAGATAATTGTATTTTCGCCGTACCTTGTTACATTATCGACTTCTGACCCTTTCAAATCTGCCACACTTGAATGAAGAACATAATGTACAAACTTATAATCTCGTTTTTATTACAAGTTTAAAATTTTCCTGAAATTTAATTTCATTTGTTTATTCAAAAAGCTGAAAAATATAATGAATAGAAATACGTCTTCCAAAGACTTGGCCATGACTAGAAAGGGGAAGTCGTAAATCATTGTGCAATACATTTCAAAAATGGAATTAACGAGAAATGACGTTTCTAAGCATAAAAATAGCTTGTTCAAAATTAGAACTCAATTTTATCGATCGTTTCATTCTTTAAATCATTTCAAGAATATTTTTACCACGACACGGTTACCAGCGTGATTGGAAAACAATGAAACACACAAGCTAGTATAACTACATTTTTTATCAAATAAATGTTAGCGGTACGGGAAACCTGGTTTGCGCTGTTCATTTGATATTGCGCTAAAGGTCCTAAAACGGCCGAATGTAAGTTTAAAATCCTTGCGACAAAGTTTTTCACTTGTATTTAAGCGAATCAAGTGCCTTTTGGACTTGAGACATGTTTTCATCTTAAAGGTTCCTGCTAATTAGTTTTAAGGAAAATATCTACAGTAGGTGATGTTTGGGAGAGTACACATCTGTGACATAAGTGAACAAATCTGTTTGTTTCTTAGACAGAGCGTTGAAATTTTCTTGAAATCGACCAGTATTTCTTGTCCCTATGTCTCCTGACTCTGTCGGGCCCTTTTTAAATTGAAGACGTATTATTTAAGTCAACAGGACATGCAATAAGCTATTCACATGACGTCGTTGCAGTAGTATTTATTTATGTTACAGGACTACATGTTTTCCAATTTAGAATTAATTCATCATCAAGTCTCTTTGCGCCAGAAGGCGCATAAGGCGAATTAACTGGATGACAAAATTCCGAGGTCTGCCAAATTGGACGAGACAAATTCGGCAACCAGAGTTTTTTTTAATCCAATCATTTCCAAATTGAACAAACATGTAATACTAGTACCTATTTATTACATTGCGTACTCTCAGGACCACATGTTGAATTGAATGGTGGTTTAAATGGGATTTTAGAATGGCATTGTAATTATATTTTCAGCCATGACCGCTTTTTTGAAGTTTTTCGGATGGGAGGCATATTTTCACAAAAAAGTGCCATTAAAAATTGAAAAAAGTACAGGTTTATCATTGTTAGCATTCTGTAAATGAAATATTTTTCACTTCATTCCACTGACGACCTGTATGTTGCCATCGTAACCATTGGGGACGAGAGCTGTAACTGAGAATTATGGGAAGGGGACAGAGTCTCTTTTTACCCTCTCCCATCGTTCAGTGCGGCCTTAGTTCCCTTATCATGGTGTGCTAGAATTAGGAATGATACTATTCATGTTAGAAATCATCAATTGGTGGAATATATCATAAAAATGTTACACAGCATGGCATAATAGCAAGATGATGAATATCTTGGCATGGCAGGGGAGACCAAGATGTGTTTTTAAATTTTAAACGGTAGCCTAATTTTAGACATTTTACAATTCCTTCATGCAAAACCTTCTTCACTCACAATCTGTTTCAGACAAACCCGGAGTCTATTGCAATATAATGTAGAAACTTTTAAGTCTGTGGTAAAACTGTAGTGTACAAGCAATTTAATGAAATCAAGCTTTTTAACAGCACTTATAATATTTGTCGTTTCTGCTTTTAGAGGCTTAATCCATTGGAAGCCTGAGTTATCTGAGTTAGTACACAATTTTTCCGTCGCTTTATAATTTGAACGGCCGTCCATTTTCATAGTGCTTCACTTTAACATATCTATTCTATTCCATCTTTTAGTGATGTTTTCAAACAAAGCAAAGATCTATAATGAGTACTAAAAAGAAGCAATTCAGTTTTAGTTTTGGCCCGTTGGTTATTTTTCTTCGTGTATTTTCCGCAAAACATATAATTAACTAATACAAAATTAGGGCTGAAGATGCCGACTGCGCCTAGTGAAAAAGGTATTGACGTTTATTAAAACGACCTTTAAATGATAAATGTCTTAATAAGAATCAATCAACATCTCAAAACAAAAAGTTTATTAACAAACAACTTCAAAGAGAGAGTTTAATAAAGTAACGCTTAAATAATAAATATTTCAGTAAAAATCCTTAATCAAGATATGCAGAACGTAATCAAAATTGCGATAAAATACGACGTTGATTGATAAACAACTTTTAATTACAGCACTGTTTAGCGTCTTGTGTCACTCGTATTTATCAGTAATAATTTTTCTCGGTTAGCCCAATTTTTAGAGCTCAACTTTGATGCAAATATCGAACCGGAAAAATACTGACATGCGAGGTAAAATCGCTTGAGATAAATACTAAATACGTACTGTTGCTAACAGCCTTGTCCCGGACTTTTCCTTCATTATAATATTTTACTGTTTGTCGCGAGCTTTGATTGGTTAAGAAAACAGAAAATATGATGTATTATTTGACCTCCTGTGGATAATTGCTAATATTGTGCTGCCACGTAAAATTAAAACCCTTCCTGTCTCAAAATAAATTATTGGTATCTTAAATGTCACTTGAATTGTAAATATCTTAATAGCATTGAGTTATAATCTTATAATCAATATTTCAAAAGACGTCAATCGGTAAACGACTTTGCAAATTTAAAAGCCCTTGACCACTCTTTAATTATTAATGGCTGTTTATTGCATCAAAGGGAACCGCGCTGCAAATGAAAGCGAACAAACTTCAGTCTTGTTACAGGAAAGGAAACAAGTTGAATTCCATTTGCAAAGCCGATGTGTCTGTTTGCTCTGCACTCATGTAATATGCCGGATAATAGTAAAATGGTCTCGTAACAGTCAACAGTGGAGAATATTTTTAATACTTACTGAACTGTACTCCACTCAGTCGGCCGATTGCCATTCCGTTTTACATATCTGGTAATGGCTATAGAGAAACAGCCAGCCCCGTTTAGTGATACCAGCTAAGACACGAAGACTCCCGGAAATCCATGTGTGAAAGTAGACTTCGAATAAACTTTTATTTTTATCCAGGGTCAGTCGAGCGAGCGAGCGCGAAAATCACTTCGCACGAGTAGACGCCACGCGCGAGGGCGAGAAACGCGAGCATTGTCTTTTCACAACCGGTGGGAAACAAAAAAGAGGCTGAGAGAAATTAAAGATGTCAATGGCAGACGCAATTATCTTTTACCTCGTCCAAAATTAAACACAAATAAATCGGTCAGGACGCAGAAAAGTTACAAAACTACTAGACACATTCACATTCATTATTATTTTTTGTTTCTTAATAGATATGGTGACATGACACCACTGACCTTTGGAGGCAAAATAGTTGGTTCAATCTGCGCCATCTCGGGTGTGCTAACCATCGCTCTCCCTGTACCAGTTATTGTCTCAAATTTCAACTATTTCTACAAACGAGAGGAACTGAACCAAGCTTTGGAAATGGCTGAAAATGGCGAGTGTGGCAGAGGGCAAAATGATGACGACACCGAGGCCTTCAATGGACCCCTCACCAGTCCCTCCGGGCAGATGACAGTCACCACGCCCAACTCGTTTGGAATGGAAGAGATTCGAGTGAAAACTGAGACCCCTGTATAATCACGTGGCTATGATGGGGTAATCATGTCGAAGTGTCTCTCCTATGGGCAATTGTCTGCTTCAGAAGGAAAGTTTCAATAGTTTATCATCGAGCTTTAAAAAATACTATGAAGAACATTGTTCTTACGAGTTGAGTTTTTTTTCTCCATCCTCGCTTATCAAGAAGCTTGCGTAGCCAAATCACGATCCAACAGGATGAAAAACTCACGAGAAGACATTACAACTACCGGTACATGACGTAGTCAATGTTTGTTTTACCAGGACGTCAACCAAAGCAGGTTGCAATCCCGATCACAGTGAGAGGAAAATTCGAACTCCCTGGTACGTCTTGACCGACATACGGGAATTAAGCTATTTCCTTTTTAACATTGGTATATGAGTTAAAAAGTGCGGGTTTCTGTGGGATTTCGAGTTTAGCAGGAACTTTTTGCAGAAAGAGACAAAATTTTGATCGAATGCGGATATTTGGTCTATACTGAGCTTATTGTCTAAATTCCTGATGCGTTCTGGGTATCACAGACGTGTCGGCTTTAACAGTGTATTTATCAGGGTTTATTTATTGGAGTTTTAAAAAATTATTATGGAAACAACATCGGTCATTGACATCACTACTTAGGACATGATCGATTCGCGCAGAATTGGTGATTTGAAGAAAAGGGTGATATGGAAAAAATACCATGATAGATGATGACTTGTGAAAAACGACGATGGCCAAGTTTAACTCTCTGGGCACGAAGTATGCGCACAGTACGTCAAATACCTTCAAAACCAAGACGCCTGCGAATTCACTTCAGTTGATGCAGTTCAACCAATATTTTAAGCACCGAATCCAAGTCTTGCTTAAGGTAGCTAGTCCAGTCGCATCTTGCCTGCAATTAGGCAAACTACCCAATGTACAATTTCATAACAGATGTAATTCGCTACACGGATTGACATACAAAGAGCTCGGAAAAAGGACTTTTTCTTCAGGCAATGCATATAGTGGAATGGAAATTATGTGAATGGAAATTATGGTGAATTGCTGGGTGATTTATTGGCAGCGCAATGGTCTTGGTTTTTAACGGACGATGCCCCATGGTGATGAATTGCTACAAGTGTTGTGAGCTCCTGATTGCTCTTTGTGCGGTGAAATCACAGATAACTATATAACAAATTTAGTGTTCAAAACTACACTTTTAAAATTATCGATAACTTAATGTTTACGTTGAAATGCGTTGAAAGGCACACCTTCAAAAATACAACAACTGAGTAAAGGCTGAATCAAGACTACGGTTTGACTTCTCACCGCGCTGAATTCAAAACAAAAATCGAGTCAGGTAGCCTTTACTTCATTTTGGGTAACTGGTGAAAGGGGTAAAAATCAAGGGATTAGAGGTGGAAGCAGGCGACTGCGAAAAGATAGGGAAAAACTACAGTAGATATTGTTAGGACTTTTTCATTCTTGAGAACATTTAACTTATGCAGGTCAAATTATTATGGATAGATCAATGTTGAAAGTGTGAAAGACTGGCATAATTTATGCCAGGCTTCATGTGCTTATATTATGAACACACTTTTGTTCTATTTATTATGCAATGTGCGCAACATTTCACGTGCATGTTTCATCCGTAACAGTGGTGCTTTCCATTTAAATACTGCACCAAATTTGAAATTTTCTAAAATGCTCGTGTCAAAAGGAAAATGATTCCCTTTTTTCCTGCTGGCTTAGACTTGGTCAGTTTTAAATGTAGGATGTAATTCTTTTTGCAATCGGTGGAAATGTGAAAAAGATGGCAAAATGGAAATCGTCTCTGTTATCCACTTCGACTTGCCTGATACTTGAGCCAGGTCTCATTGATATTTATTTATTTTTATACTATTATATGAAAATATTTAACTCAACTTTTATCGATATGATAATTATGGTCCCACTGTAAGAATTCCTAGTTACACTGGCCAAATCTTCCATGCAGACACTGTTGAGCTCGTCAGGCTATCTTCGTTTGTTTGGGAGGAGATCATTTAAAGGCAGCGTGATGAACTTAACGAATGTCTCTCACCTGCGTTTCATATTGCTTGTAATTTAATTTGCTGACCTCGAGACACATTCAAATCCTTTATAGAGAGCAGGGGTTAGCGGAGAAAAAGTCTTCTTTTCTCGTCATCTCGATTTTCTATTCCCATGCAAGCAAGGTCTCTGAGGATGCCTAATATGGGGTCATTTAAAACGTTATTTATTTTATATTGCTATGAAACTGACTTTCACATTATTCAAGTGGGACCAAAGCCACCGTGTGGCGACTTTAATAGTAGTTCAAGAATTGATTACTAAATAATCATACTTTTTCAAAGGCTGTTTCAAACTGTACATAGCCAAATTTTACAAGAATACGCGACGAAAAACTATGTTATTTATACTGACCGACTTTGCGCTGTCGTCAATAAGGTGCAACTTAATTGTGGCGTCAAAGAACTGGGATATAGCTGTAGTAAACTAGTTAGCTTTGTTATTTGGTATCTAGTTTATAAAGCTTGTCAAACTGTAAGATAACAGCAGCTTCAATAAATAAACGATCCGCCGTGCATGCTCAGGTCAATATATCGAGATACGTTAGTACGTAACAGGAAGCTTATTACAAACTTCTGTTAAGGCGGGAGTTAACATAAAGATTCTTTTTCTGCCGCTTTTCATGAGGGGTGTTGTGTAAATATTTGGGTGATTTTTTTGAGATTTTTGGGAGGAGATAGTTTTTCTTAAAGGATTGATAAAATTAACCCTTAATATGCTGAAATTTCTCCAAAAAAACAGGTTTTTTAAACCGTTAATCGATTTTCTTGGCTCTATGGTCCTAAATTTCTCTAAACTTTGCTAGAAATACACTTTCTGACACTACAGTAGGTTTTTGATGCAATTTCCATGTAAAAACATCCTCGTACCCAGGGTCTTCGTTCCCTTTGACCCGCGGTCAGGAAACGAGCGTTTCTTCAAGCCTGCGCAGAAGGGACGAAGACTCGAGGTACGAGAATGATTCCTGACCGCTGGTCAAAGGGAACGAAGACCCTGGGTACGAGGATGGATGTAAAAATGTATAACATTTTACTTGGCGCATGCGCATAAGCCACAATTTGGCCTTTTTTGCTGAACCGTTCCGATTTTTTTTCCTTGCTCCTTTCCTTTTCGTTTTTCTCTACTTTCTTATTCTCTCCATCTTTTACTCTGTGCACCCCTTCTACTAGCCTGAAAAGTTTTGATCTTAAACAATGGAAAACCCTGGAAAGGACAATAGAAAGCAAGGGACCGCGGACGAAAATGCTGCTGGTGTACGTAGGAGCTGGTCCATGTTTGCAGTGTTGTTTTTCACATGGTTTTGTCCATGTTTTCAGTGTAAAGATAGTCCTGTCTATTCTCACTTTCCTTATCGAGACAACAACATGATATTTCGAATTCTTGAGCTATTGAGTAATAGTCACGGGGCTATGATCAGTGGACGGGTATTTGAATTTGAGCCCATCCGGATTGTCATTACCACGAGCACTTTATAGACAACTGTCTTTGCGCTGGTTGTTCTATTCTGTGCGGCATACACTCTGCTGAAGAGACCCAATCAGGTCGAAACAGCTGTCCAGAGTTTGCATTTTTGACTTTCAGTTTGGACTCTATCATGTCGTTGTCCCGTTAAGGTTTTTACGTAGTGTCAGCCTTGCTTATCTTGGACGGCTGTTTTCCACTGATGAAGGGACAGAAGTCCCGAAACGTCTGGATTTATTTACAAAAATTAGGGCATAAACGAAACTCTAACTTTATTGCTTATCTTGTCCCTGGAAAGGAGACCATGATCAACTACGGGTGTATGGGCCTGTTTTAGCAACAATTTTACACCAAAAACTGATCACGTTTTTTTCGATTAGCTCTGTCAGAATGCAGTCAATAGTCAAGACGGACACTCCTGTGTAAAGATCTATCCAAACTCTATAAGTTGCACGTCACAAAAATCTGCTGACGTGTTAATTGGTGTTGTCATAAGTGGTTGAATGGCCTTTCCTCCAAATCCCGGAATAATCCGGACTTAGCATATTGAGGGTTAAGATAAAATAAGAAAAATTGGAGATTTAAGGTGATTTTAAAATTAGGGGCGCAGGGTCTCGCTGAGTACCACCCTCACCGGTCCACCCGCACGAGGGAGCTCCAACACACACATAAAGCAACTAGCTTTATACTAGTGATGTTCAATTCTTTTCCTCCCTCTTTGACTGCACGAGGCATAGCCTCGTTATGGTGCTAAGCTTGTTTTCAAAATGACTGTTTTCATTTAAAATTCCGACAGACGTATTGAACTCATGGATATCTTGATATCTAAAAGCGGATTTCTTGAAATTTCTTGGATTTCTTGAAATTCACGTTCTTAAGACGTATGCCGTATACATCAGAAAGTTACTCGTCTAAGTATAAATAATGATTGGAAATAGCAAAACAGAGCTGTGGCAAGAGGAACGCATGCCTTTTAGAATCCACTTTATGTTCAAATTAACAAATTACACGAGCGTTATTCTCAGCCCGTGACTAAATCATAAAACCAACCAATCTAAAAATAGATTAAGAGTGATTATCTTTGGCCTTGCTCTTTTGGTTATGCTCTGAAACACCAGTGAAAACATTTTCCAAGGGTATCTTCCACGAGTATTTTTCCATGTATTTTTGGGATATATTCTCACTTTTGCTTCAGTATTTGTGTATTTTATCTAGTTTTCTACTTATCTTGTTACATTTTTGAGCATTTTCTCTACTCTTCTTCCTCGTTTGCTACATTTTTTTGAACATACAGCAACGAAAAAAGACCAGACATCAACTCAAGATTAGGAAAGGAAAAATATCTTTATCCACGTCTCTTTGGAATTAATTGAGTCAAATGTCCCGTAAAAACGGAATCATTAGACAAAAGAACATTGATTGTGCATAAGCCTACGCTCGATTTCCGCTGCCTTCTCGCGTCTGGTCTTTGAAGAGGTTAAAAAAAAAAAAAAAAAAAAAAAAAAAAAAACAAAAAAAAAAAAAAAAAAAAAAGAGAAGAAGAAAAAAAAATACAATTCTCAGGAGCAGTGTTTCTCGATCTTTCGAAGGAACTTTTGACACCGTCGATCATGGCCTCCTGTTAGAAAAGCTGAAGCAAACACTCGGTGCTGGTGATAATCGTAGTTGGAACAGCTGGTTTAGATCGTATCTAAACAATCGCTTTCAACTCACTCATATGCGGTAATTGGAGATGTCCAGTCTCCGCTGAGACCGATCCAAGTCGGCGTTCCTCAAGGAAGCATCCTCGGCCCTCTACTTGCGTTCTTGGTCTATATCAACGATCTTCCCTACCTGTTTGCAACATTGTGAAGTGGCCCTTTACGCTGACGACACAGTGATCTACTTCAAAAAAACATCATAAAGCAGAATTTCTTGTGCTTTACCGGAAAAGAAACAGTAAAAACATGTCAAAAAGCGAGGACTTGGCAAGTAAAGTTTCTTGTGATTTGTAAAATCATGTAAGCTGAATGTTTCCAAATTTAAATTTAAAGCGACATGACCTTTTCCCGACATCGACAATCCGCACGCAAATTGAACATTTTCTCAAGTATTTCCATCCATGAATGAAACGTTTTGTTCGAGAGCGAACATATTTCCTCTAGAAGAAAGTTTCAGACCGTCAGACATTATATATAAGAAGAGAGCCGTGTCACTGTGTGAAATTCTCGCAAGTGCAAAAAAACTTGTCGAAAAAAACAACACTACTTCTCACTCTGATACCACTCTGTTGAAAAATGCCTAATTTCTGACGTTTGAATGAATGAATTAGGCAGAAATTAATATTCTGACGGCACGGTTGAGAGGTTCGCGGGTTGTTATGGGATGCCTAGGTATATATAGGTTTTGGCGGAAGATTTAGGTCATTCTACGTCGTCAGTCCTCGTCTTCGCTTGCTTTTCTTTTTTCTTTAGAAGTGTTGTTTGTTCAGCTTTTGTAACTAGTCTATTGAAAAATGCTCTAGATTATTTAGTACCCTTTCTCTCGGGGTCTCGTGCTGCTGCATTAGATGAGGAATACGTTTCCACATATTTTTGGCCACTTCTAAAGGGTGGTTTTTAGTGGTTTTTCGTATCTGGCGTAGCACACAATACTCTTTGAACGAACTGTTGTTTTTTTTGCTAGATTCAAGATTGTAATCAGGATACATTTTGTAGCAGATGACTGTATTAGGATACATTTTGCAACAGATGACTGACTGACGCATCCTAAAAAAACCTTCCAAATAAAATACCCCGTTAGAGTAGAGAAAAAAAAAAAAAAAATAACCCGGGTTTTTTTTTTTTTTTTTTTACGTGGACACTGTAACGTCACTGTGAACTAACAAACGGATTGGCTTCGTCAGTTGGAAGAGTTTGAGGGCCGAAAATTTCCAAGTCCACTTTGACTGGTTTGTCAACTATTCACAACTATTGTTATTCAACCCTGCAGAGAAATAGTTATTGATTGCTAGATTTTCGGACAGTCTGTAGTCAGCATTAGTTTATAAGCGGTCAAATGGACGGAGGAGGGAAATAAGCGAAAATTTCGCATATCATTGTGATTATAACGAAAATTAAACTGAGATCACTACATTTCGAAATACTGAAATCACAATTTAAATTATTGTCATCAACAGTAATGCAATGCGATAAGTAAAACTTAACTTATCGTCGTGTCCAAGGGAGGACAATGTTGTGTTGCATTTATTTATGGTCGAAACGATAACCGCTTCGGCTTAATAGAGGTGTCAATCTTAGTTGCTACATGAATTTCAAACACTACACTCTCCGTATTGGAGCACTCGTTTTTGTTAACCACATGTGGCCTATAGACTCTCGGAAAAGACACAAGAAAAGACCTAAGGCCAAAAGACAGCGCTTGAATGAAAGCATTTCACACTGACAACATAATCCTTCTCAACTCGCTAAAAATATGACCTTTCATAATCACAAGTATTGTATGACGTCGCGTTGGTGGACTAAAGCACGACATTTGAAACCTCTACTTGAGAAGCAAGAAAAGTGGCAAAGCGCTAATGGACTTGTAAATGGCGTTGCCTTGGTCAAGCTAATACATTTGGCGTTGTTAACAGGTTTTATCACTTGCTGGTTCTGAAGGAACTTAAAAGGGGCGGATTGTGTCTGACCACGTCTTTCCACCGCAGCCGAAAGGCCGAGGAAGCAACGCAACGAAATCACAAGCCGGTAAGCCAACACTCGACATGATAACAGTTGTGTCAGAAGAAAAATTTCCGTAGCAAAAATCAAGTTCATCACCATAATAAATCGCTGTGTAAACCAATCGTTTTTCACGAATCATGTGTTAAGCCTGGTTTTCACTAGCGACGCAAGCACAAGCGCAAGGATAACAGCTCTTATTTCTCCGTGAAAACGGCTTCGGCTCAAGCAAAAGCACAAGCGCATTGCATTTTTGAGCACAAGCACAAGGATCAAAATTTGTCCTTTTTTCGTGATCACGCGTGCTTCGCTAGTGAAACGCAGTGAAACCCAGGCTTTAAGGCCCGGCAAAACGAGGAAACATGTTTCCACAGAAACGTGCTGGAAACATGTTTCCATAATTGTTTCTTCGTTTTGCCGTGTTTCCATGCCGCGGGGAAACACGAAATGTTTGTGCCGTGTAGCAGAAGCAAATTTTGCTTCCTGGAAGCAAAACGGCGCTTGAAACAATGCTTCCCATATGACAAAACTGGGAAACATTGGGAAAACATGCGCGCACTACAAATGTTTCGGGAAACATGTTTCCTCGTTTTGCCAGGCCTTTAGAGTAATGAGAAGGTATACGTGTCCGTAGTTACTTTAATGTGAAGACATTTTTTGGACACAAGCCATTTTTCTTTGAAAGGAATAGACGTCATACTATT
Source organism: Oculina patagonica (assembly GCF_052425735.1). NCBI lineage: Eukaryota > Metazoa > Cnidaria > Anthozoa > Scleractinia > Oculinidae > Oculina > Oculina patagonica. Next base: position 12,878,192 of record NC_135769.1, on the reverse strand, counting down.
AGATCATGCTAGGATAGATTTCGTTTTATAAGTCACGCTAGGGTCCGCTAAATTACGCTAATTTTGTCTTTCTTCTTTAAAATCTCGAACTCTGTGAAATTTTTAGGCATCTTGGCTAAATAACAATAGGTTCTTTGAAAGGAATATATCACGCTAGGCCAGATAACGTTCGGTAAGTCACGCTAGGTCGTGCTAAGTCACGGTAAGTTTTTTCCTTCCTTTATTTCTCGAACTCTGTGAAATTCTGTCATTGATAACATCTTGGCTACATAACAACAGGTTCTTTTTCGACAACCATAGAACTTGTTTCCCACAAACGCTGTTTATTTTAATATAATATTCTGTGAAACAGATGCCTTCCTTTTCCATTCGGGTTCAAAGAAGTATCTGTCTCGCAAAGTAAACCTCTGCCGACCCGACAGGAACCGAAATTAATGGAGTTATGTAACAATATTTTGAATCACTTTTGTGAAGTACAAAATTATTTGCAATTTGAAGAATATCTCTGAATAATACTTAATACTTTGAGTTGTGTAGGGCAGAAAAACATCAGAGGTAATAAATAAACCGAAACCAAGCAAAGGGTGACTACGACTAAAGAATATGAAGATGGATTACGCACGGTAAAACCTAAATAAATGGCACGGGATGCATGCAGAAGCGATGACGTTTCACAAGGGGTCTTATATAATTTTGAGGGAAAAAACGTAAAGTAAATAAAAGTACCTGACACCTTGTGTGTGAAATAGACTGTTATCCAACTGCAGCTTATATTTTTAAACATAAGAAGCTTGTTAGTGATTGTATAAATAGCATAGCCTGAGGATCTGATGGAATTCAAATAAGTACAGTTGTTATGAATTCACAGACCAAGGATGCAAATAATACACTTTCTTCGTAGATTTGCTCAATTGAACAACAGTAATATTTTATTTTATATTTTTTATAGATTTTTTATTTTTTTACAAATGTTTCGTTATACTGAAGTTACTGAAATGTGATATCACGGATAAACGACATACGATACGCGCGAGCAAGCTTTTAAAGGAAGGTCAAATGGTCTCTTCCTCACAGTGTCCCTTTATATTATAAGAATTAGAAAATTCTGTCTACTAAACGTAATAGATCCCATCATATATAATTAGTCTCTTTCGTTTATACACTGTAGTGTTCTATTCTAACTGCAGCGAAGTATTTTGCTTTTGTGTTTTACGCGGCGATTTCTTGTTAAGTTAAACTTGATTTTCTGTTCGATCGGGCAAAACAGACAAAAAGAACCGATCGTTCGATGGCATAATGCGATGTCACGCCATCGCTTAAAAAAGGCCAATATTTTCAAGATGCTTCATCCGTTACGTGGCTCCTTTAACAAGACTGTTTGTTTATCATTCTTTTTTTAAGTGCTGAACAAGTATCATGGCAGTCAAAGCTAAGGAAGTTATTTTGCTCGTGTGGAAGTCCCACACATACTTTGGCCAACTTCAAGCCTGTGTTTGGTTCGTGTCTTACTTGGCCACCTTAATCGGAATGGAAATACTTCATTCCAGAGATAATCATCTTACTTGCAACTACACTGAAACAGAACAGCTGAGTGTTAAGTGTCCTGAAAATCCTACATTGAGAATCCAGTCGTCTTTTACGAGAATTTACGGCGGCGGATCGTTGGCCATTTGGTTTCTGTACACAGTCTACATCGTTCCTAGACTTTGGCGGTTTCGTAGAAGAAAAGACACAACACCACTATGCGGTCTGTACCTAGCGTATTGCTTACAACTGTTTGCAAAACTTCTCTTCAACGCTGTGATGCTTTTCATTTACATTTTCTACGCCCACCATTGGTTCCCAGTTGGTCTGCACTGTGTTCTTCAGAGCAAAGCTGATCCAGACCTGCATATGGCAGGAAATATTACTGGAACTGTAATATGCACTGACAAGTTCCGCGTGGAGAAATCTGTCATGCAGACAACACTGTTGTTAGTAGTGGCGGTTCTAGCGTTGTTTTCCCTTGTGGAATTCGCTTACATCTTGCATCTCATCAGGTCGAGAAGCAGAACAGTTTTCATTGGAGATGAGGGGCAACGTTTAGAACATCTCGACAATGGATGTTGGTGCGAATGTGTTATGCCAACGGACAGACAGTTCAGTTTGTTTCGCCTTCATTTGAGCGAAATTCGTCAGGAGCCTCCATGCGAACCTGTAAACGTATTGCAAAAATACTTTGGTGACATGAAGCATGTCTACTTGAAAAAAACCAAATACATCGATGACTCTTACTTGGACAACACCGAGGCCTTGGAACTAGATAGCATCTTCATAAGACCAATCGTTTCAGAAGTTAGACGTCCTAAATCCACTGTGAGAAATACTTCTGTTCAAAAGAAATCGGAAAACTGTGACGAACTGTCTAATATTTTGATAACAGGAAGGCCAGGAATGGGAAAAACTACTTTTGCTCAAACAATCGTGCGAAAGTGGGCGAAAGGAGATTCATTACTTTCGGGCCTCACCAAAATTGTCCTTTGGCTTGACTTCAACGTTCTGGGAGACACGACTCGTACTGTTTCCCTCGAAGAATTAGTCTGCAACCAACTTCCTGATCTTCCTGACGAAGTCCTCGATTTTGTGAAAAGCAATCCCAACTCAATTCTAATCGTAGTTGACAACGTCTGTGAATCACATTCTGAGTGTGAAGAGGCCGACTTTGGCAATAGTTTTGAAGAAAAAATGCCTTTATCAGCTTTGTTGAAGAAAGTTGTAACCGGAAAACTTCTGACGGGTGCAACAGTCCTAACTTTGTCTAGATCAACACACAACAACTCTTTTGATTTGTCAGGCTTTAGAAGTCGAACAGACATCGTAGGATTTTCTCCGCAGGAAATCAAGGAGTACGTCAAGAAATATTTTGCAAATGACGTTTATGAAGAAGACGAGTTGGTCACGTTAATGTTGGTGGAGAGTTTGACAGACAATACGCTTTCCATTTGTTGTGTCCCATTGCATTGTTTCTACTTGTGCTCCTTTATGAAGTGGTGCCAAAACTCCCACAGTGCATCTGGTTTGAGTGTGCAAGAGAACATTCCAGAGACCATTACAGAGCTTTACGCTGGGATTGTGCAAATGATTTCGCAGCCGTCACCATCTACGCTGGCCAATTCAATGGAAACACAATCGTTACCTTTGCACAGCTCTCAGGAGAACTCAACTGATACTTCAAGTTCATCGAAGGGAACTGTCACGACAGACAATCAAGTTTCAACTTATTCCGCTCTGAGGCACATTGAAGTAAAGTCGTTGTCAAGACCACAATGTGCTCCTCTTCATTCATTTGTTGGCATTCATACAGAAGTTTGCTTTCTGGCAATGAGAAGTATCGATGAAGAGAAGGCCACATTTACTGGTGAAGAACTTCGCTCAGTTATATCTGATGAAGTAATTTCCATCTACTTTAAGCCGATTTCACTGCCAAAGGACTGTGTGGAAACGCACTTCACTTTCCGATGTGATTATCTCCAGGAATTTCTAGCAGCCTACTTTGTCGTCTCAGATCCCCAACTAAAGAGGTTCGAGAACTTGGTTGAGCAAGTTAAAGACGATAATTCATACAAGCGAGACCGAGTGCTTCAGTTTGCTTGTGGTCTTTTATTTAACGAGTCACAAGCTTCCGTCAAGAAGAAGAAAGAAGCGATTCATCTTGTAACGCAGCTATACAGCGTATCTCAACCCGGCAAGATGAGACAAAAGGAACTGCAACTTGTAATGATCAAGTGTGTGGCCGAGGTTAAACATGGCAAACTGTCACGTGAGGTAGCGAGTACGATGATCCCTGTAGTCGAGTTTTCTTGCTGTGATGTTGGAGTTGCCGAATGCTCTGCTCTCGCAAATGTGCTTGGCACCTCCCCATTTGCATCCATCAAGCGACTCGATTTATCAGATAACAAGATCAGTGTGATGGGCGCACGACAGCTGACTCAGAAATTGCTTCTTCCTGGTAAGGGCCCAACTGAGGAGTTAAATGTGAAGGAAAACATGTTGGGTGATGAGGGACTCGAGAAATTGACTGAAGCTCTCAAGAAGAAGGAATGCAGGCTGAAGATTCTGAACGTAGCTGACAATGACATCACAAGCACTGGCGTGTCAAAATTAGCTGCAGCACTTGAATCAAACGTTTGTTTGGAGGAGTTAAACCTGAGCTGCAATGACATCTGCAGTCAAGGAGTTGCACAACTTTCCGCGATTCTCCGAAAAGAGAAGAGCAAAATCTCAAGGTTAAATCTCTCATGGAACAATCTTGGAGATGATGGGGTGGCTTGCTTGGCATCAGTTCGCCAAAGTTCCCTCAACCTGGCGTGGAACAACATTGGGATCAAAGGCGTTCGTTCCTTGATCTCGATATTTCAAACCTTACAGAATCTGGAAGAACTTGATCTAAGTGGAAATGTCATCGAGGCAGGTGGATTGGAAGCACTGTTGCCTTGCTTAATGGTTCCAGGCTGTATAATGAAGTGCCTTGAGCTAAACCACTGTAAATTAGAAGACGAGGGAGTCAACCACTGCATAAAGGTTTTAACGTTTTCACAAAACCAAATTACATGTTTAGGCCTCGCTGGTAACAGCATCACTAACGACGGGGTTGGGAAGATAGCAAAAGCGCTCAGTTCGCCAGAATGCAAGGTTAGACGCCTGAACCTAAGCTGTAACGTCATTGGGGACGAAGGAGTAGAGAGCCTTTCACTTAGCATGAGCAACCAAAACTGTGCCCTTCAAGAACTTGATTTGAGTCAAAATGAAATTCGAAGCCAGGGCTGCAAGCATTTGGCAGGAGCAATCAGAAAGCACAACTGTTTGGAGAAGTTAAATCTCCAAGGCAACCAAGTCAGCGATGAAGGAGCGGCACAATTACTATCAGCACTCAGGATCCATAACTGCAAGCTGCACAGTTTGATGTTGGATGCAAACGACATAGGCGATGAAGGGATTGCCGCCTTGCCGCATGCATTCAGAAGCCCACACTGCAAGTTGGGTCATCTTAACTTGGGAAGAAACTTGATCAGTCGTAACAGCCTTGAAACTTTGAGCGAGGCACTGAAGAGTCCCTTCTGTCAGTTGGAACAATTGGTTTTGAAGGATTCCCCTTTAAGCGAATCATTTGAGGCAAAGCAAGGCACCATAGCCACTAAGCTGACTTAGATACATCGTGTGCCAAGAAATGTTTGCTTGGTTAAACATGGAACCTTTGCAAGAGATCGAATGTTGTAAGTTGCATTAAATAATTCTTTAATTCAGGATAAATGCCATTTCCGAAAAACGGCAAGATCAGTCAGTTGATCAACTTAGTTTGCTTTTTCTTTTTTTGGCTGCGATGTAAACTGCATGCACATTGTGTACTGTGAGGCCAAAAACAATGTAAAAACGGTTATGCGTAGTCCGGTTATTTCATATTTTCCTTGCATCAAAAACTTTTAATAATTGTTAGATACGGTTTTTACAAGATGCCATGACACCTCAAGTGAACTCTTGGAAATCGGGGTGCATTCCGTCGAATTCCGGGCGTGCATCCACTAATCTCCTAGCAGAATATTCGTTTGCTTTCTCGTGCACTAATTTTTAGACTTGACTATGGGCTCTTAGCCAGTAAGAAAAGAGGTAGTGACTGCAATGTCAGTACAATGTGTACTGGTAAAATTGTCTTGTTTAGATTTTATACTATTTGTCACCCGTAGGAGAAAACTTTTCTTCGAGATTATTTTGAGATTGAGAAAAAAAAGCTTTTAGCTGAGATCGAAGCAAAGTTCAGAAGGTTGTTTCAAAATTATTGGAAATTAGTGACTTAAATTTGTTCCAAAGGTACTTTTTGATTGCACATTTGGTTATTAGTTATGTAAAGAAACCACCTTTTTTTACTCACTGACAGTATTGTGCACAGGTAGAACGTAATTATCTTTCAGTGTACAGTAGTATCCATGAGATTAGACGTTCAGTAAATAAATTAATTTTATAACTCTAAAGAAACACTTGCTTATTGCGATTCCCAAATCGTTAATCCTCTTTGCACACGCGATCAATACGTTAACATGTCGCGCTACTAAGTTACAGAAACGCACCTTTTAGTCTGCGCTTTTTTTTTTTTTTGGGGGGGGGGGGGGGGGGGGGGTTTTTCTTCGCGGGGGTGCGCCCGGCCCCCCCCCCCCCCCCCCCTTTTTTTGCCTTCCCCCCCCCAACTTTCCCCCCGCCCTTATTTTTATTTTATTTATTTTTTTTTTTTTTTTTTTCCCCCCCCCATAAAAAACCGAGGGAAATAAAGGTTATTATTATTATTATTATTATTATTTACAGGGCAACTGGACAGACCCCTTCTTTCTTTAGTGGCTACTGATGAGATGGCCAGAGTTATCCCGCTAAGTAACGGGCAACAATGATCTGTTGCGTAATATCAATCCGACCAAGACTTTTAATTGAGCCAGTTGATTAACTGTGGGAATCTGAACACCATAAACACAAACTGATACGCAAACGAGGTGCCCTACCCTGACACAGACAATGATTTTGAAATGCAACGAAAAGTGTCGAAACTATACATTCTCTCTCTCTGGATTTTTACATTTTTCTTGCCAATCTCGTTCTCTTACTACGCTCGCTTGACATAATTTTATTTGGTGTTGTCCAAACTTACAGTCGTCACTTATGGCGTGAACACTACTAAAATCCCAGGAATGAAGTTGCAAAGCCGGCAGCACGAGGAGTTTACAAAAAGTTGTTTCTCGTGACCCACATTTCACGGTAGAACCAAGGGGGGGTAGGGACCGACGAGAGAAGATGCACTACTGCAAAATAATAGCGAAGTAATAAATTCCCTAAACCTCAGTCTCACCGAGTTCGAGCAAAAAAATACCGTCCCGTTCTTTCCAATTTTCCTTTAATAGCCAAATATAACAGCTGGCGTGAAAGCAATCACGTGATAGGTATTGAGGGGGTGTGCGGAGTTAATATAGTAGCCGCTCGTTGACTGAAACGGGTCACGTGGTAAAATACCAACGCTTGATATCCCCAGTCCACACTCATTAAAGGAACACCAAGAAATTTCGAGAAAAGGAATCTAAAGGTGTATTCTATAAAAACTCGCAGACTGCTAGTACTAAAATATAACTGTATTTCATTATCCTGATATTTGGTTACATATACATTAAAGATAACAAAGTTGTTAGTCTTCGTATTTTACAAATGATATACAGTACAGAAAAAAAAATGATGTTTTCATTTGTGAATAAATATAGGGATACTGCTTCCTGTGCAACTTGTACATAGCAAAATTATCCCACATAGACCAGCTATTTAAGCTGCTATTTTAAGCTTTCAGTCGGCGTTCACCTTAGTTTGTTGCTCAGCTCTCCGAGATGTTTGCACACCATAGGCAATTTCAAATTTATAAAAGTCGAGTTGTTTTAGGTATGGTCAAAATTAAGTTTACAAGTAACAGCTTTATAGAACTACAGTAAAAACACGGGTAGCATACAGATCAATAGCAAGTTTAAGTTTTGAGACATGATACAAAAATGTATTAGACAAGCTTTGCACAGTACAGATAAATATTAAAGACGTCGAGTGGAAGGCTATGTACTATAAATTCATTTTGTCCATTGCTACCTACGGTAACTCTCGATAAAGGACATTGTTGGTAGAGGATACAAATTTCCCCATCTTGTTCAATACTTCCAAAAATTCATTCCACCGTATAAATTACTCGTAACGTCTTGGAGCCTGGTTCAATTTTCAACAGGCATGTTTGTTTTCTTATAAAAAGCATTTTTCATATTGATTTCTTTGAAGCTAGAGGACAGGGGTCTGCGAAGTTTAGAAGCATGTAACATTATATTCCAAAATTCTAAGCATTTGACCGGGTTACATAGCAGCCCAATCATCACCTGTACATTCTTTTCCCGTATCTACAACAGTAGCTGTAACGTGAAATTAATGAATGTTCGTTCTCTGTCCATCCATTATCCTTTTTCTTTACATCCATTATCGCCAGGATATGAAAAAATGCCCCAGCACTGTAAATTAAACAAGTTCACCTAGGGAAAATGCCTTCTGATATTTGGCTTTAAGTACAAAACTTGACCTAACCCTTTCACTCCAGGAGTAAATCGTGTCATATCAGTACTTTCATGTTCTACTGTTGAACACTCTGCAGTAGAAGGTCATCTGTAGATGAAACCTCAATGTTTGGCCAATCAAATGAAAACAAGCGTTTTCTGAATATTTATATTTGCGAAATGAAATCTTGCACTTTCTTTGTAACTTTGAACTGGTACTCTTGGAAATGACAGGGTTAGGGGTTACAGCGCTCTACCCATGCGCAATGCCTAATGCATAAGCAGTTAACGACTGCAGTAGATAACTATTCTTCGTAAATTTAAGAAAAAAGCAAGCGGACAAAAGAGATAAGTTGCTGGCTTGAAAGTTATGTCTTGTAATTCAAATTCTATACAAATCAGAAGCTTGACCAAACTTTACTTAACACTTAAAAAAATGCGTCTGCCCCACTTCCCTCACTCACGAGAATCAGGTCCATTTCATACCGATGACGTAGATGATTCGTGTAGTGTCCCTGATTGGTTGAAATAAAGTACAACCAATCACAGACCCTGCACGGATCTCTGTACGCTTGCGTCATCAGTAAGGAATTTTTTTAGCTCGATTCACAATTTTTTCTCTACGTAGTGACTAAATTCGTACCAGAAAGGACTATAATCTGAATCTGGATGAGTGGGAAAAAATACTAGCTTTAGCACTAAATTTGCTTATTACTATAAAACTGTACTAAGTACCTAATACTTCAACTACACAATGACAAAAATTCACTAATCATGTGCCAAGCTATATATGGTCAAACTTCATGACGTAATAACTCTGTGCCTCCTTTACGAGAAGGTATTTTGAATTCATTTCATTTCGAAACAGTTCAATTATATTTCAATTCATTACAAAATTTTATCAAAACATGCACACAACTCTTTTAAGACTAACCAATGAATGCTAGTAGCCTTTGACGACTTGGGTAATACCAGTTTTCATCTGCACTCAATCAAAAAGAAAAAAAAAACAATCAAACAGATACCAACGAAAAAATATTTTTTTTCAAAATGGATTGACTTCTTTAGGAAAAAGGCAAGGGAGATAGGAAATTTTTAAGAAACTATAAAAAAGGAAGTTCGCCAAGGGCAGCAGTAAAGCATTTAACATTGAATCATAAAATCAGATGCTGAAAACTGGTGAGACCTCAAACAAAAACTACTAGCACCACATAATGGACGGTGCGTGCATAGTTTTCATTAATTAATTTATTATCCTGACAGAATTAATCATATTCACAAGTCAGGCTTGCAAATTACATTATACAAAACAGTCGAGATATTTCATCTTTACACAAGCCTAAGAACCTTTGCTACGGCCAGTGCTGAGGAATCTCATACCAATTCTCTTACATATTAATAAATCTTTTGTTACAATTCCATAAAATTAGGTACTAAAACGACTAGCATAGTTTACATACCAATACCCTTGTCTAAATGAAAAAATAAATTTGTATTTATAATTTAAGCATACTTGATATACTGGTTAATTTCAATAAGCCATTGATATTTGACACCTGTAAAGAGTAAGATAAGGGAAATATCTGAGTTATTTTACTCACAAATTTATCCACTAAATATCGAGATATCAAAGCAATGAAGTGCACAGTCTTTGCATAAATTAGTGTGTCACAATCTAGCCATTCTCTTCCTAATAGGCAGTGATACTTTTGGTCAACACCCCCCCTATTGATCGATTTCATTTCTGATTTTTTCTTTTGGTCGACAATTGATAATTAACCTTCTGCGCATGCTCAAAAGATTAGAACTGGCCAGACGACGTGATTCTTGGTCCTGAACAAAAGGATCATGGCGTCTGGGGACGTGAATGCACTCGAGCGAGCAATGGTTCAAAGAACGGTTGTACAGCTTGTTCCAGTCTACCAGGCTCTTGAATGCCATGGATGGCGTTTATTTGGAAAAATTGGTTTGAACATTTCAATTATGCCAGGAGAAGGGAATTTAAAGTAATCCATCCCCAATCTTAACTGTCTTTGTTCTATTATGGATAATATACTTACCATACTGTGTGATTAGTGATTGTTTGATAACTGCTATGACTGGCTGTTACTTGTGGTCACTGATCCGCCATCTAAAGCAAAAACAAACCCATGGTGAATAAGAGGTCAATAAAGAACAATAAACTAGTAACTAGAAAAGACAGACGTTTATTACACAGTAGTGGTCATAACATCTTGCCAGGCAAACAAGGCAAAGTGTCTCAATCAAAACAAAGACACTTAACCCTGAGCAACGTTTTCTTAAGTTAGAGTTAAGTGCATACTCCAAATATTAACATAACATCAGCCTTCTAAGAAAATAATCATCTAAGAGACCGGTATTGATATGCTGACAAAAAGGGCTGAAAGGAAAACATTAACTCCGTACTCACGTAACTCATTTGAAAGCCCAACACTACAACTTTACACAGTAAAAAGTGCAGATGAGTCTGGCATGGCTGCAGTAACCCACTTTCCTTGCCCACCCTACCCTGCATCAGTATCTCCCTTCCTTGCCCCTCCCCTGTCAGTATACATTTACCTGTAGTTTTTGTGTCACCGCTGACTACATTGTGTTTGGCATTTTTAGCTGAAGGCTTTGGAGACGAGCTTACACTTGATTGGCTGAGAGATGACTCGGATCCCGAGGAGTTTTTTCTCATATTAGCTTCTTTGTCTTTGTTCTTGTCCTTTCCTTTATCTCGCTGCTTAAACATCTTTCGCCAGGATTTAGAGCGTTTAAAATCACCAACATTGCCAAGCTAAAGTGGATTGTACGAACGTAATAAAATTTAGATTTTTGACACACTGTTGTTACGGATGAAAAACAATTCACTCACTCAAAAACTGAGGCAAACAAACAAACAAACAAATAAACAATCACGACAACAAACAGCACTGTACATACAACTTAGAGCAAAAAAGTTCTAAGAACCTCGGTGTATAACATCATTTCTTTTCCCGGTGATGGTAAAAATAAATAATAAAAAAAAAAAACACAAAAAACTCCACACACCCACCTCTATACTAAAACTTTATTAAAATGAGAAAGGTCACTGAAGAGATATTGATATATATTTTTTTATTGGAGAGGGGCAATTAATTACATACATGATATAGGTGGCTGGCAAATTTTTTGGTTGTCAAAAACGTTTGACTAGAAAACAAAAATAAATAAAATCACAGTGTAAAAAAAGAAGAATCTTACTTCATCTACTACTTCTCTGTCAGTACCATTCGCCAGCAGCCAGTTGAATTCCCGTTCAAGAATTTGACGTATCTGTAAGAGGTAAGCATCACATTGAATACATGTAGTGGTCAAAAAAATTAAAGATTCACTTAACTATCACTTATGTAGTATGTTATGAACAAAATTTTGTATTGTGCTTTGTTCGTTCATTCAGGTCAGCTGAAGGGGTTTGTCACTCACATATTTGCTTGTATATGTGTTGTAGTTGACAATGAATTTCAGGACACAATGTTTTCAAACTAGTGTGATTTGTATTTACCTTGCCTTGACAAGTCCTTGAGTTTTAGTTAGAACAACTACAGTGTAACCCTGATTAACACTAACCACTGCAGTGGAACCTACTGTACGCAGAAACCTTACGGAACTGAAAAAGTGTCCACTTTGGAGAGGTGTCCAAAAAACTTTGTGTTGACATGCGGCTGGGTCCATAACTTATGGGAGATCTGTGCCTATCATGGCAGGTGACCGTTCGTAGACGTTCGACTGTAATAATTAACAGTAATAAGCATTACCAATAGGATCAGCACAAGGGTTCTGTCTTACCTGTGCGTTTGGACTGGGTATCTGTAAAGCGTACGCCAGAGTACTGAAGTCAAACGTGTCATCAAGTGCAATAACAGCTCCGTGTACTCCTGTACCGCGTAAGTTATCAGCGTACTCACTCAGTCCAATCTTCTTTAACCACTGAATTAAACGTTCATTGCTCCAAACAAGCACATCTGAATAGGAAATAAACATATTTGCATGAGAAAAGTTTCAATATGCCTGTTACCTATAAATGCAGCTACTTTTTGTGGGGGGTGAGAGCTCTGAGAGTTGCTGCAAAAGACTCTGTTTTGGGAAAACGTATTTACATACCCACAGCATGTAATTGGTCAACGAAACTTAATATTAAATTTCCCGATTTGAAAAACCAACAAAAGTTTGTTTTTCTTCAACAAACAGTGCAGTAATGTAATATAAAACGTGTCTTAATCGCCTAAAAATTTCCCCAAATGCCGCCAAATCATCTCCTGTTGCAATTTATTTTAGCATTCAAAAGAAAAGAACAATAAATCTGAGCTTTACCTTTAACCTCATCAGCACACATTTGTCTTCTTTTCTCCAACAACTAAAAAAAAATAACAGTTTTTTGAGGGCATCCTTTAAAACCAGCACACTACGCTGATGTGGTCACAATTTACTTAAGAGAAAGTAGTTATAGCTTCAGAACTTACCCTCCTGTCATAATTCATAAATCCTAGACATTTGACACCACATTGTAAGCTGTGCCTGCAATGACAGATAATCAATCAATCAATCAATCAATCAATCAATCAGTCAGTCAGTCAGTCCGTCAGTCAGTCATGCATTAAACTGCATAAAGCACATGTATGGCTTTAGCTGCCTTAGGATAAAGGTTTAGAAGCAAACAAAAATACTGTCATTTTTTTAATTACAAAGCTACAGTAAGTACAAACCTGTGAAAACCATCTACTAATTTCAAGTACTTTTGATGTTCCTTCTTGCTGATGTGTTCCAGCATCCTTGCATCTACTAAACATTCTTGAAAAGTACTCTGAAAGACAAAAATAATATTACAAGGTAAGATTGCATCACATGAATAAACTTTTTCCCACAGAGTCAATTTTTGTGCCATGCAATGCAGTTCAAGAGATTCAAGTCTGGACGAAAAAGCTACTGAGCAATATCTTGTGGTACTGGTTACTGTACTGTACAAGATGGTTCTCTGGAGGAAACTCCAGTGTGTGATCATTTAAATAAGAACTATTTAGCAGTGCTTACATGTGTGTTGTTCGCTTTAAACACATCTCTAGTTAAATTTTGTTTAATTTATTTATCTATATTAATATCTCACCTTGTACTGCGCAAGTCCTAGACTTGGAAGCCATTCATTAGCAATCCAGTCATGGTTCATTTCACCATAAACTAGAGACTGTAACACAATATTGAAAGAAAATGGTGTCATAAACATACAGAACTTGTGATTGTCATTTGGCACAAAACATACTTCCTTTGCATACCATGCCATAAATAAAATATACATAAGCTATTTACTCACATTTCTGGTAGTGGTGGGTGAGGATGGACTTGTAAGAGTGACAATCTCTTGAATGGCAAGCCGTAACTTGAGCCGATGAAGTGGATTGGATATTCCAATTTCATGTTGAATCTCAGTGTCTGACAAAGCCTTCAAGAAAATACCACAAGGATGTCAAAATCTATTCAAGATACTATTTGTCAACTTAACTGTTAGTGCTTAGAATCATCCCTCAAACAGGTTATCTCTGACTACTCATTTTTGACTCTTTTTCAAAATGAGACTACATTAATTGTGCACAGGCTTTCCCATGAAAATGAGGTTTATTCACATTTTATTTTAATACAAATCAAACTAAATTTCATGTGAAAGGATGTAACTAGGACTCTTTTTGAATGAAATGGTAGGGGAGGTAACCAGGGAATGGACCACTAAACTTCCATCATGATTACACAGCAACTGTCACAGTTAACAGCAAGGAGCCCAAGAGTACATGTGACTACCTTTGATCAGTTCACATTCTTTCATACAGATTTAATTCAATCAGATGCCAACTGGAAGCTGTCCTTGGCTTCTGATTGGATTGTGCTGTAAGTACTGTAGTTAACACAAATGAATTTAGATAATTCATAAAATACCAAACAAGACAGGCATACACAATGTGATCTGCTTACCGACATGATTGCTCCACTCTTAACATTTGCTTTACAAGCTGCAACGTACCAGGCAGGCATTCCAACCCACAACTACAAAAACAAACAAAACAAAAAGTTGTAGACAGACAACAGGGGATGTAGCTAAGAAAACACTGAGCCAGCTTATCAACAAGCCCAGCTGGCTTTTCTGGCATTGGCAGCTCTAAAAGTTTACCTAAGTATTTGTTTTTCAGCCGAATTTAAGTTTGCTTTTAGCTGGTGAAATAAGCCGGTGGCCAACCCTTAGCAACATCCCTGCTGACACTCAACATAACATACAACCATTTATCACCTGCAAGATCCTTAATAAAATAATAATCTTGTGCCAGCAGAATTTAATCTGTTTTCCACAAGAAACTATATGTATGACTGCAGTAAAAGAAATGACATCTCACAATCAACTAACCTCTAACCAAGCTACAACTGTAGGTGCATTCCACAAAGCAAAAGGTGTCCCAGCAGCTAAAGCTTCTGCTAACAAATGTGATTTATTTTTTATTCTTCTATCTAACTCTCTTTGTCCTGTACTTCCTGGGACAGGTTCATCAGGGAGTGAATAAGAGTCTGTTAGGACACCCGCAGAGTCCTTATTTTTGGTTTTTGTTTTATTTCCAAAAAGACGTCCAAATGATCCCTTGATGCCTTTCTTGTGTGAGCCTTTCTTGGATAAAGATTCTGCGCTACTTGTTGTGCTTGTAACACTTGGTAAGGAGTCCAGTGAATTATCTCTGAAAAACCAAACAATTTTATTTGCTAATGTTAAGTGTGCAAGAGCATAATTTTTTGAACAACCTTCCACTTTTACCATATAAAATAAACAAATAAATAAATTCATATAACCCCCCCCCACTCAAACTATAAATATTCTAAAGCGCTGTTAAACAGATGCAAATGATAGCTGAGTCAATTTCTAGGTTAATTTTGGAATCTGTTTTAAAATGAAGCTTCTCTATGTTAATTGTTATATGTTGCTAGCGATTCTGGTCATAGGTTGTTGCTAAGACAAAAAAAAAACACCCTTTCTTTCTGTTTAATACTCTGACTACAGCTCATTCTCTCACCTTAATTTGATCATGCCGTTAGTAGATGGCACTGTACTTGTTGTATCATCAGGTGATGAGTTGGAATTTGCTCCTGTTTGACTGGGTTTAGAACTCTCTGTAGAATCAGAGGTACCTGAACTGGGCGTGGGAGGGGTGGGTGCATCATCAAGGTTGTTCAGTGAACCTTCCTTGCTTGACTTAACCTTCAGAGGAGAAAACACAAGTTAATGATTTGAAACCATTTTTTAAATCAAACAAGAACAACCAAGAAACATTCCAGCATTTAAAAGAAAAGACTACACCTCCTGGTTTGGAGTAAGATTATGGCAGAGTGACAAGGTACCCCAGAATTTTCTGGTACCATTTCTATAACTGGGTGGGGTGACCACTGAGAGAACACAGCACCGCGTTAAATATGCAGAATAGTGACAGCTAGGGCTTTAACTCTTGATCTCTGGACAACACCTGACAGCCTTTACACAAGACCAATGTGACTCCCAATGAATGCGAGGGTGGATAATACAGAATATACAACACAAGTCTTGATTTTTTAGAGACAATTGCCTTTTGACCACAACAAAGGAGACTATTGTTCTTTTCTTGTCTTCTGTGTAATGACAAAACCTCAAAGAAAGTTGAAAATAATTACGATGCACAGTGGAATGCTTTTAGCAAAATTTGAGGTGTTTCAAAATTTTGATGAACACAGTCTAAAGTGTGTGAGATAGCTTCTCAATCCAAATTAAAACTTATGAGAACATGGATTTCAATAACAATTGATGACTGATTTCTTTTAGTGTACAAGACCCATGAACATACCCAGATTGGTGTTGTATCCATGGGATCAAGAGGAGGAAAGGGAAAAGAAGTAGAAGATGCAACCAGTTCCTGGAAAAAACAATAAAACATGCCCAATATTAAAAACAAATTTTAATTCAGAATTAGTCATTAACAAGTACCGTGACACAAAGATGAGGCCGGTTAAGGTATCAGTGTACCCCAAAATTGACCATTTTAAAGAAAAATATATTTTGGTATTTTCAGGTAGATCTCATTAAGACCTTTCATTAAAAAAAAGAGCATGGAAAAAGATTGACTCTACACAAAGTTATGAACGAAAAACTTTTTTTGCTATTAATTATTTGATATTGATAGCTGTCAACAGGTTGTCTAAAGAAGCGCGACGATCTAACGTTGCGTGATTATCACATTTCTTGGTTTTCGACAAGATGCTTTGCGTGTTTTGCGCTGGCAAAATGCATAGTTTTTCAGACGTGAAAGAAGAAACATTTTCCCATTCCTTTCTCATGTTCAAAGAATGCTGCAACAACGGAAAAAGACAAAAGATTTGGCAGATGCACTAGTAGATAGCGACAGCGAATTATTTTTCGCCGCTTGAAGCGGTAACGCCTCGACCCGACATAACGACCAGTTCCTCGGCTTACTTTAGGACCTATAGGATGCTTGCGACTCCACGTTTTTGCTGTTTTAGATTTAACATTTCTAAAACTGTTGCAGTGAGACCAAAATTGTTAAAAAGCGAGCGGTAGAAATAAAATTATGCAACAGACTGTTTTCGACCAGAAGCAACATTTGACACCGCTTTGAACAAGTTCTATTGTTAAAGTAAGATGAACCTTCGTTCTATCGCTCAACGCGTGATCATTTTCACACGTCTTGTGTAATTAATCTCATTAAAGCGGAAGTACGCCCCAAAATACATTTTCTTTCGTATCTTGTAAACACAGTTTCGAAGAGAGAGGCGCACATTTTAAGTTCGTTTTCAATGGGGTTTCAACAATTTTCGCTGAAATTTGGCAAGAATGTTGCCCGATAATTGAGCAACAAAACTGTGTCGGCGAATTTTAACTTTTTTCCTCTTTCAAAAGTTATGGCTGTTTAAACACAGAGAATAGTTGTTCCTTACACTCTGAAAGTTTAACTGAGTGTCAAAAACAAACCAGACAAGTGATCAATATTCCCCGACACAGTTTCTTAGAGAAATGTGTGAAGAACACACAGCGATGCTAATCGCTTTTTCCCACTCAAATTTGTCCGGAAACGAACCCGATTTGTGAGCTTCGGTACTTTTGGAAATAACACGCTCTTTTTGGATAACATTAATATTTTTACTTAAAATAAATATATCTCCGTAATCTACAATACCTAAGCTTTCAGAAAATATATACTTTGCTATAGTTTGCGTTAATTACCAGACAGTAAGGCAGCTCCAACGCATGATGGTCATTTGGGGTATACTGATACCTTAAGTTAGTGTACACCACAGAAAAAACAATCTTAGAAAAACACATTAATCTACTAACTTGTTGAGAATTAGCTGAATACACGTCCTTATGCATTGGACTTTTTGTTACAGTCCTCTCAAGGACAATGGCTCTTCTCTCAGTGGACTTGTGTTCCTCTTGTAGTTGGCTAATTGTACAAAATTTCAAGAATAAATTAAAACGGTTTTACTCACATTAAACTCCCTGTAAGACGGACACCTCTCCAAGATGGACAGTTGGAGCTGGTCACAAAGGTGTCCGTTTTAGAGAGAGGTGATGATAATCTGGTACACTGGATCATATGAAAGTTCTCTTTATTCGGTTAAGGACGTTCGCGCTAATTGTTTATGCGCATCCTTACTGCGCACGTAATTCATGTCGCATTGTCACGCCACATCATGCACGAGCGCGCGCGCTGAGAACATTTTCCAAACACATATAGGGTTGGTAGCCGTTGCATTAACTTCGCTTGCAGTTTCCTCTCTTAAACGGTCGGTGACCCCCACTTTTTTTGGGATATACCAACTTTACCGATAAATCTCTGCTGATTGACAAAAAAATGAGCGAATTTCCAATGTTGGAACTTTGTTATTTTTTCATTTTCTCCCCTCGCGCGCGACCAAATTAGTTACATTTTCCAGTCTCGAGTGTTCGCAAATCCAATTCTTTAAGGCAAGATTTTCCTTAAGGGACTTCAAAACCGAAATATATTTGTACAATAAACCCACTAAAATAAATTCAGACAAAGAAAGTTAGCCTACATCAATTAATTTAAAATATTTTGTCGCCTGAAGCCGCTGAGGTCATATCGAGTGACAAAGTGAAATTTATCCAAATACGCGCCCTCTTTCGGTTATCGTATTTCGGAAACGAAGTCGGTGACCCCCACTTTTTTTTACATTTCTGATAAAGGTAACTAATAAACTAGCTCTGGTGAAATTTTAAGAAAAATTGCAATGTTGGAAGATTTTCGCGCGAACGTCCTTAAGTGTTGGATGAAACAAAAAGGTACTTACTTGAGCTCTTTGTTAATAACGTCTATCTGCTGTTGTAGCAGAGATGCTAAAGTCTGTGCATCACCGCCCACACCTCTTTCTTCAGAAATGTCACTGCCTGCATCACTTTCAATGTCAGAAAGTCGACCAGAGTCAAATGCCATGGCAACATTTTTAAGCACGCTTGCTTGTTCAAGCTTCTGCCACTCCTGTTCATTTAGTGTGAACACTCTACTGGGAGAGTCTTCTATTCCAGAACGACCTTTTGTCTCTCGCTTAACAGGCTCACTAAAAATTCAAATAATAAAGCAATTTTTTTCTGTTATTCTCAAAACCACCTTATATGAGAAGAAAAAAGATGCTATATTTTCCTAAAGTACAAAGGAGGTAACAATGGCTTCTAATATTAAACTGTCTCCAAACTTAAACCAAAGTAATCGTAACTACACCACCAATAGCCTAGCCCTAACTATCAAAACCAAGTAACTGGTGTTATTAAATTCTCAACCTCAGATATTGCATTTCTAGCTTTCTGATTGGTTTACTGAATCCCGGTTATCAGCTCGTATACCTATGTTTGACCTTATATGGGAAATGAGTGTGGCAAGTGCCGCTCAGCGTAATTTTTTTTTCTGCAGGAAGCGACAGTTCCATCAAAAAATGGTTTTAAACAGCAAATTTGGCGAGCTTTATGAACAAGAAATAATCAGCGGTGCCTGCAAAAACCACAGAAATCCCATAGTAAATTTAACTACGCAAAACAAAAGGATAGATACGAAAAGTTTAATTAATAATACTTGTAAACGCACAACAAGAGCGAGCGAATACAGTACAAAAGCAGCAAATAATTTACGAAAGAACGGCAAACTGACACAGTTTCATTCAGTGTACGTCATAATACTAGGCTCAGCACTTCAGTAAAGTTTGTTACCTTTCAATCTTTGTTTTGTCCTTTTATACTTCAATAAACCTGTTCCACTTTGAGCTCAATTTCGCTTCAAATATTAAATATAGCAGTCTTGATGACAGCCGTGGAGCCGTAAAGAAGTACAATGTAAACACTTGCTTCGTTCGACTTGCACAAGACTTGTAGTTTCCAGAAAAGCTTTTGCTTCGGATCTTCTCGTTAATCTTAACTGTTGTGACAATTTCCAGGATATTTAGACGACTTTAGAGGAGATTGTTCGAGGAAAATCTTGGGAAGAAAACTCTCTCGCTCGCTTTCCTCGTATGTTTCATTCAACTCAAGAAGTGAACACTGCGCCAGAAATTTTCGCGCCTCCTCGTACTAACACTTCGTTTACATCAAAATGAAATGTCCAGTCGATTTAAACTTGAGAATAATTTAATAAAACAATTATTCTATTCGCCCTTGTTGGATACGAGTCGTTATAGCCAACTCGGCGCTTCGCGCCTTGTTGGCTATTACCACCTCGTATCCAACGCGGGCTCATGGAATAATTGTTAAATAATCATAAGTGCAGGAATAAAATGTGCAGAGAGTAAGCACTGGTATTGGTTTACACAGAAACATGCTTAGTTGGATTGACAAGGGCACTTTGCATGAGGTTCTAAAGCCACCTACAGAGTGGGGAAATTGCAGAAGTAACGCAAACCAAACAGTGAATAGAAAAGCACTCTACACATAGTTTAGTTATATACCTGCTAAATGTCACAACAGGGCCATTAACTGCTGGAGATGGAGTACCCTGGGTGAAGTAAAAAGAATTAGTAAATATGTAAGAACACACAGTTAGAGATGAGGGCAGAGCACTCAATACGCCTGAAATTGTTCAGGTTCAAGATCAGAGGGTTGAGAATGTAGGGTAGAACTATGACCATTCTGGGACACGGCTGATCCAAAACCTAGTCAATTAACAGTGGGCCACATAGAAGTACTTAAAAAAACTTGTTACAAGTAACTATGCCATGGACTGCCATCTTGAAAAAAATTGGCCAGTTTTTACAAGTTTGTTGTTCCCAATCTACCTTTATATTCCCTTGTTATTGCCTTGTTCAATTTTGGTTTATTATGAATGCTTTGGCATCTTCCTAGAAAACCACAATTTTTTAGGTTTCCTTGAAATTAAAAGTACCAGTTATTTGGTACATCACAAAAATGACTAAAGACATCATGACATACAGGTATCTCCTTTGATATGAATACAAATATATTTAATACAATTAAGTAAATAAATTCAAATATTTTAATTAATAAAGACTGTACAAACCTTAGATTTACGCTTTTCAAATTCTTCATTAAGTCTTCCTAGTTCTAGAGCTAATATTTCCTGTGGAAGAAAAACAAGACATCAAACAACATTTGTAATAAATTCAAAGAAACTGTGTGGATAAGCATTAAATTGAATGACCAGATAGCAAGTTGTTAACTACTTTCACGTCTCATGATAGTTAGTTTAAAGAATGCTGACTTTGATTTTGACTGCTTACTGTTGGTATTCACCAAAATGGACAAAATTCCTATAAAAAAACTCATTCCTTACCTTTTCTCTTTGAAGATCTTCTACTTGTGATTTCACTACTGTAAGTTCTTGGGCGAGAGCAGTCTGTGTAACAAAGAACACATCAATAATCAAATAATGTTGAGTTCAACCAACATCCTTTGGTAGTAATGGCTTTCTTAAAGAGCATTCCACTTTTTTCTTTGCTAAACTGAAGTATAAAATCACAAAAGCTACATGTATGTATGTTTTGTGAACAACAAACCTTCTCTTCTAGTGCAGCCATTCTTTCCTTCAAGTGAACCTGTAGTCTTTCATTTGATTCACCCAACAGTTTGTCAACTGTATTTGATAATCTAGTGTTATGGTCTTCATTCATCTTTTCTCTTTCACGAGCCTAAAATGAAGAATATTTTCACCATCAGTATACTCGGCATTATCATCTGTTAGGTAATTTCAAATCACAATTTAAAGATCTTGCATGCATAGTCAGCTACATTTTTACCGACACTGGTATAATTTGGTGTCCAGATGTTTCATGCAGACAAGAGACTCATATTTGTCCAGAGTACAACTGTAGTCAAGAGTTGATATTGTTGAAACATGTTAAATTGGTTACCACTGACTCGCTGTTTGGAGATGGTTAAGGCCTTTTGGCTAAATCTTAAGCCTTCATCAATTAAATGTATGTTTACTGTTGTTAAGTACATTGTTACAAGGTTCAGCTTATGACCACAAAGAATGATTACTGCATGGTTTTGAATGCCAGCATAAAATATTATTTTATAGACCTCAGGGATTATGATATGGTCTTTCCCAACATTTGAAGACATCCAAGACTGGACTCAATCGACAAAGCGCACTGCAAATGTTTTAGGTTGTACAAACTTGAACCACCCACCAAACTGGACTGTCCAAATTGACCTTAAACTGTAACCCAAAGCTCTTTATAAATAAACAACAAGCAGATTCTTACCCTGCTAAGCTCAGCCTGAAGGTCTTGAACCTGGCTCTGTAGCTGCTGAACTGTCTCTTCTGCTGAGCCTTGTTTCTCTGCAGCCTTTAAAGACAATACACTGTTGTTATTACCTGAACAAAAGGTCTGTATGGGGAAAAATAATATTAAAATTGGGAGTAAAAAAAGTTGGATTTTATTTACTAGCTGCTACCGCTTTTTCTGGTGATAAACAGATTGTGTGGTTCCAGAAAATATCCATATCCCCCCAACAGAAGGGATTTGCCCTATGATTCCCCCACCCCTCTGGAAATTCCAATTTAGCTTCATACATTGCTTTCAAGTTTTGGGTCTTTGTGACCCCCCTCCTCCCCAGAGTTTCCAATCCCTTCTGTGGGGGAGTATGGATATTTTCTGGAACCACACATTACTCAATACTGGATCACACCCACTCGTAACCACTGTATACTACCAATTCTTGGGATTACTGGAGCAAAACATTCACAAGTCTGTACATCTTACCTCATTCAAGGCTGCCATTTGTACTGCTAACTCCTCTTCTATTTTGGGTAATGCTTCAGCTTTTCGTAAAGACTGATTAAGGTTCTGCTCGGCAAGTTCCAGTTTTTCTTGCTGACACCTTACTTTCTCTTCCGCCTATAAAAACACAAATTTCTCAGACTATAATTATAATGTCACTTATTATTATAATAATAAAAATCTGAAAGCCTTGATCAAGTAACAAGAATTAATGAGCTTCATTTTTGTCACAAGAAGGATAGTGTAAAAAGTTTTTTGTGAGTCTTGGATAAACTGACAGTTTCAATTTTACACATTGTTCACTTGTATGTACAAACATAAAGGTGTTAAGACATGTATATAGAGCAGACTCCAACATTTTGTCAGGTTTTCCTAACAGATTGCTGGCATCCATTTATACAACTGGGTGGAGAGAGGTACTGTGAAAGTAAAGTGTCTCACCAAGAACGCAAAACCCAGACTGCTGGATACAGAGGCCACCATTAGGCCAACGCTGCTTCCACAAGAAATAGCACATTGTTGATAAAGTTTTCAATACATCACTGTGTAATAAATTTTTAATTAAATTGTTATTGATATTATCAATCACCTGGATGAGTTCACTTTCTTTGCTAGCAAGCTCTGTCTCCAGTCTCTCATTATCATCATTCAGTGCCGTGACTTCATGCTGAAGTCGCACATAACGCTTCTCAAGAGTTGCTATTCTATCTTCCATGTCTGATTTCTGTGCTGCTGCCTGTTCACAAGTGAAAGCCAGATATAACATAAATCAAATCAATAAAACAATGTGTTATACATGTATGGCATCCATCTTGGTTTCTGGATGACAACTACATTAATGTGTTAAACAACTTGGACAATGGTCTCGGATTTTTTTGTGGTAGTTTCTTGGAAATTACTTTTAACATGAGCTGCAGGCTTTGTACAAACTTTGTACAACAAAGGAGTAATTGGGGTGATAAAGTAAAGTCAAACCTCTGCAAATCGACCTCGACCTCGTGTAGGAAAACACCTCCAGTTAGCAGATGTAGTCATGACACTTAGTAATGGTTCCAGCCACATACAAACACTACATCTTAACCTCTCATAAGCAGATAGTTTCCCTAAGTGGACACTTTTTTAGGTTCCAAGGGTGTCCACATGTCCGCAAATTTGCTAACAAATCAAGCACAGATCAAGGCAACTTCTGTGTACCTCATCTAAATCTCTTTCCAGTCTCTGAATGGAAGCATTTCCTCTGTCCAGTTGTTTATTACATATTCTCAATTCTTCTTCAAGTGTCGTACATCGCTCTTTTAAGTCCTTGTTTTCTCTTGTAAGCTAAAAAAGGAAAGGTTTGTGATAAAAAAAATTAATTATAAAAGACATTTTACAGAAAAAAAATTATACCACAAAATAATTATTAATAAGTTATGTTATGGTCTCGTTATCTCCTACAATGAGGTACAAACACAAAAATTAAAACATAGCAAACAGCTATAAAAGACTGAACAAGAGAATTGAAATCCTTAGGAACTGGAATTGCAGCTTTTGCTGAACTATACACGGTGCAAAGCTTTCTTGGATGTTTTCTCGAGAATTGAAACTCGTAACAATAACCCCTTTCAACACAAGTTGTTTCCTCGTATTTTCGTTTTCGCGAAGGAATGGTAGGTTAAGAACAACACGATCTTCCTTTATAAAGTAGACTGGACACGCTTTTAGTGCTCGCTCGCACGCCTAGTGTGTTGTGCTGGACACACTAGGTCAGCACAACACACTAGGCGTGCGAGCGAGCACACCTAGTGTGCTTGACACGCTATTTTGTTCGGCTACGCACGCTTTATTGTGTTTAGTGTGTCCTGTAAAACAAAGGCTTTACTAATGAGGCAAGTTTCAGAACATGCTTCAAGAGTGCTTAAATCGAAATCTATTGTTTTATAGTTGAAGCGTGTTGTGAGTGTGCTATCACCTTTGTCCCTCTTTTCCCGTGGAGGGTCACATATGAGGTAAAAAGTTAGGAGGTGATTGCTATTCATAAGAAAGAAGCCAAGTCTCAACACACAATCAGATTCCATCTGCGCAAAACTATTTGTTTAGACAAATGTAAATGCTTTATCACCCCACACCTTTCACTGCATATATTATACTGTTCAAATTTTTTATTTTGTCACTTCACTTGAAAATGACATCATGGCGACATCGAAACGTTGTGCAAAACTCTTATTGCCAATTTTTATTCTTAAACATAATACTATTCTTGTAACTTGATAACAAAATTGTTGTTACCCGTTCCACCTCCTTTGTTCGTTTGTCCAAGAGAAACTGCATCTCCTCCATCTGTTCCTCATGTGCACTCATGTCCAGAGTAACAGGTCCATTAGAAAGATGCTGTGGAAAGATTAAACATTAGATTAGACAACACTAGAAAGCAGCCATGGGCCCTTGAAGTTAACAGTGACGTGGTACAAACGAACACCATTCTGGAGGGCAAGCAAGGTGCTGGGGCAACCAAAACAAAGCGACTTCAACTAGTCATGCTTCCGAGACTTTTCATTGTTTTCAATGTCCCAGAGTGTAGCTTGTCCTCTGACAAGGTGTTATTTTGTACCATGTGACCATGGGCAAAGGGCCCATATGTAGTTTTCAGGGCCAGCCAGTGAGCACTGAATCACTGGCTGAATGCAGTATTCACTAGTAATCACCAGTGAATACTGCTGTACTCCAAGGATTGCAAAAACTGCATATAATGTGATGAGGTGGTTCAGAAGTGCAATGTTGACCATTTATTTTAAAGGCTTCATGTATACCATGCTATTAGGTTAAAGAAAACAGAGGTTATACCCCTTTTCTCATAAATCCAAGCCTAATGTGGAGCCAGTCAATTTGATTTCTACCCAAAAATTCAAACTTGGGATTTTTTTTACTTGAGCACCTCTCAGTAGAGGGTAGCAAAGGGTTTATGCGTGACATGTGAAAAGGCAAAAAATTAGGCCGTGACGCGTGAAAATACGAGGGTTATAACAGTGTGCAACATGATAGCCAACCTTTTCATCATTAGAATTCTCGTCACCATTTTCCAGACAGTTTTCACTTGATGTGTGAAGTTTTTCCTCAGTTCTCACTCTTCTGAGATTCCGAAGTCTAATATCCTCATTTTCTTGTTCAAGCTCTTTCAGCTGTAAAAATTTAAACAGAATTGAGATCATGAAGGAGTGAAAATACAAACAGTATTAAAATGCATGTACAGTGTATGGTGACAAAGCTCTACCTTTTCTCGTGATTCTTCAAGTTCTGCTTCAAGAGCATTGTTCTTGTCTACAGCCTGTCGTAGTCTTTCACGCACCTGTGAAAAAACATATGCAGAGGTTGAGTCCACTTAAGGGCCCAGTTGTTTAAAGGGTGAATAACGCTATCCAATGGGTAAATCGCTATCCAGTGGATAACTGTCATACAAAACCTACTTTGCTATCCACTGGATAGTGATTTATCCGGTGGATAGCATTGTCCACCCTTTGAACAACTGGGGTCAAGGCTAAAAGTGGAAGCACCAGATAGCTCATTGATGGGGTTTACTCCTGTGTAAAAACTGGTTAAAATGTTCTTTGTGTTAGAGCTATTGTTTTCCAGCTATATATTGTCTTGAGGTTCTTGGTCAGTTTCACAGCTTTTTACACCGAGAATGAGCCCACTGATGCTGGTGCTCACCTTTGTAATCTGTATCATGAAGTGACTAAGAGTATGGGATACTAGTCTATCGGAGGTTAGATAACATCTGTGGTGGAGAGAGGCACTGAGAGTGTAAACTGTCTTGCCTAAGAACACAATGCAATGGCCCCATCCAGCACTTGAACTCAAACCTCCGATACACTAACTATTATGCCTCTGTTCCCCACAGCCAACTTACCGGTAAATAACTTTTTGCAGAAAATAACAAATGCTTACCTTTTCATCCAGAGCCTTGTGGTGCTCAAACAAGGATTTTAGTGCTTTTAGTACTTCTACTTCTGATGATACACCACCAGTTGTGGCTGCTTGTCGTTTAACAACAGTCATTCTTAATGATCTTTCATGTCGAGCTACTAAACATTCCAAATGTTCTAGAAGAAGCTGACAGAAGTAAATAGAAATAAATAACAATCAATTAATACTAAAAATGTGTTATTCTGTTGTGGTTACCCTTGGTTCAATCTGATATTTTCCTTTGTTTTATTTTTCATTATATATATTACCATACACCAGAACAAAGAAAAATACCAAATTGTACCAAGAGTAAAATTTAACTATATATAAGAATTCATATCTGTTACCTATATTGTTTAATCAATAAATTAATACACCATGAACAATATTTAATGACACACAATGACTCAAGTTCCAGGCCAGGCACTCAGTCAAAATTCTCTCTTTTTCATTATGACATTCCATTATCATAATATTTTTAGCAAAACACCGGGTGGTGTTGTTTCACCTTCTGTTACTTCGTAATAGCTATGTTCATGTTGACTGCTTTTTAACGGGTGATTTAGGTCTATATATCAAAATTTCCGTAATATTATAAAAATGTGCTTAATGGAAGAAGGGCACCTAAATAATGGGGGGGGGGGGGGGTTCTTAATCCAGGAAGTACTTATGTTACTTTGTTATAGTGACTGGCTGAGCTGTGAGTGGTCAAGATGAAGCAAATCTCACTCTGTGATTGAAATTTAATTTTTTAGTTGGCCCAATCAGGATAAGTAGGATGTGCCATCGATTCTGTATGTAACTACATAGCTTCCTTTTCAGTGCTCTTAAAACCAAATCATTTACTGTCTTTGGTGTCTTTAGAGTCGTATAATTAATCCTTTATTGACCAACCTTGTTCACTCAATGCAAGATGGTTGAATACTGGCCTCATTCTTTTCTTTTGCGTGTTTATGGACCTCAACTTTGTCTCAGTTCGTAAACACGCCAAAAAAAAAGAACTTGGCCAATATCCCAGCATCTTGACCTCACGCTTTGCTAGTAACCAATACATATAGTAGAAAAGCTTTTAGTTCTTTGCTTGTCTAAGTGGCTTAAAAGGAGATTATTTTTCAAAACAGTTTACATTGTAAAAGAGCCATACATAATCGCAACAGTTACTTTGGTAAGCCAAGATGCAGTATTCTACGTAAATAGTGCATAGAAGGAAGAGGCAAAGAGAAAAATGTCCATGTGATTATACAAATGTCAGAAAAATTGTCTAATTCTAATTTGTGCCTGACATCAACATTATTTTATATTTCAAAGGAGGCTCCTTTCGACTTTGTTTTGGAACATCTCATGGGAAGAACAGAAGTTTGAAATTAGGAATGAAATCAGATTTCAATCCTTGCAATCAGAAAGAATACTCAAGCTGTTTTGACAGCAATTGACTACAGTTTCTTAGTCAACATAGTGGGATATTGGCCTCACTCTCATTCTACGTTTTAGTTCAGCCCACACACGCACACAAAGTAAACAAAAACAAAACAAGAAAACTTTGGCCAACATCCTGCCATCATGAACTTTGTCTGTCTGTTTGTCTGCCAAAAAGCTTAATTAACTGTTGTATATTTTTAATTGGTGTGTATTAGCTGGGGTCAGACTAGAGGGAACTTTAATTTGACACAATTTTGACGTACCTGTCACAATTAATCATATGATTGGTTGACCAAGTTGATGCATGTGTATAAGATAAGATGCACTCAGCACATGCAGGAAGGCTTAAAATCTTGCACTCTAAAAGCTTTGTACTCAACTAATTTTCCAGTACAAAGATAAATTTTTCACTGTTTAAATACTGTGACATACTGTTATGAGTTTTTGCAGCCATTGTATGTTATAATTGAGATGGTCACATGATCAGTCCAGATAAAAGGCTTATTGATTATGCAAACAGTTAGCATTTGAAGGGAGCAAAGGCCATTTGATGTTGGTTCATGTTTTTTTGTCTTTTTTCTGTCTTTATTTGTTGATTTACTTGGTAAGGGTTTGAGTGGAGGATATTTTTTATCTTCATTATTGTTGTTTCACCTTCTGGAAATTAAGTTTTCCCACTTGCATATTTAAAGTTTTTTTTTTTTTTTTTTTTTTTTTTTTCCACAAAAATTTTTTTTTTTCTCAATTTTTTTTTAATGAAAATTTTTTTTTAAAAATATATATCCCCCCTTTCCCCCCCCCTTTAAACCAAAATTCTGTGATTTCTTGTCCAGAATCAATACAAATTTGGCAGCAACAAAGACTTTACTGAATTGTCGAAAAAGGGAAGTACGCGTAGCACAACAGAAGGTTTTTCAATGGAGAATCTTCTGTAATTCAGAATAATATTGCTTTGGTTTTGCTTTACAGTAGTAACTCTGTGCTTGGTTTGCATTACCTTCCAGTGTTAAGCCTCAGTCAAGGGAATTTTACCTCAAGTTTGCACCAGTTCATTGTGTTAGTTTGCTGAGACTGGCCTTTGCAATTGCTTCGGGTTTTAGTTTTACAAGTAAGGATTAATGTGTAAGAAAACTTTGTTTAGGAAGGGTTGCCCATTCAGCAATATGGCTGGTATCCAAGCAGACTTAATTGAAAAGTTCTTTGTCTCTTGTAATTAATTAAACAACTTGAAATGAGTCTCATTTGTTTATTTCAACATTCTCTTTTGTTCTCAATGTTTGCATAACGAACTTAAACAAATAAACACCAATGGTATAGCAGACTTCATGGTGTGCATAGCATTCAGTAAATATGATATCCAGGGTTTCACTTAGTTTTGGAGTAGATAGCAGAGGCTATTTTTAGTAGGTAGCCACTTTAGCCCAATTCTTACTCCTCTGCTTTCAACTTCAAAGAAATATTTAAAATTGAACTAGCCCTGAACATGCTGTTCAGATTTCAGACTTACAGCTGTAGTATTTACTAAGCCTGCAGAACAGGACAGTTTAGTGAGGCAGAGCAAGGAGTACAAACATGAGCTTGTCCTCATGCTAAATCACACTGCACTCTGCCTCACTAAACTGTCTGTTCTGCACATGTATTTACTAGATTTTTCAATACTGGCAATGGTTCTGAAAGTATCCAGCATACTTACTCTTGTGTTACACCTTTCTGACTTTAGTTCACTGATTTCTTCATCTTTTTCTAAGAGCTGCTCCCTTGCTTGGTTTAGTTCTTTTAGCATTGTTGCAAAGTCCTGTGATGACAAGGTATTAGTTTAGTCCGATTTGTCAATAAGGCATTCGGGAACTTGATTTTTGATGACACAATCATCCAAGAACAGTCTATCATTACCATTCAGACATACAGTGTATTAATATTATGCTATTGTTTAAATTGATCTTTTGTTTAAAATCTTTCAAACCAGTTTGATTTTGATTTTTTTACTGTCTCATATTCATTATCAGAGCCTGAAACCAAGGGACATAAAAATCAACTGGTTTGAAAAATTTTAAACGAAAGATAAATTTAAACCACAACATATATCTATGGTGGCATTACCAAGCCTAGCCATAAAGTAGATGTACAAAAATTTGTGAACAGTACAAATAACTCAGCCACTACAAACTATAATGTTCATGTAGGCTTTTCCATATCAATAAAAAGGTTCTTCTTAAGCAATTATTGCTTAAGAAAAAACCTTTTCTGTCTCTAGCTCTACCGCCCTAATTACAAATAGGGAAAATCCTGCTAGCACTCGCTGCTACTAAATGTATAAATTTAAACAATATTTTGTTTATCATAAGAAAGCAATTATTGCTTAAGAAAAAACCTTTTCTGTCTCTAGCTCTACGGCCCTCATTACAAATAGGGAAAATCCTGCTAGCACTCGCTGCTACTAAATGTATAAATTTAAACAATATTTTGTTTATCATAAGAAAGCAATTATTGCTTAAGAAAAAACCTTTTCTGTCTCTAGCTCTACGGCCCTCATTACAAATAGGGAAAATCCTGCTAGCACTCACTGCTACTAAATGTATAAATTTAAACAATATTTTGTTTATCATAAGAAAGTCAAGTATTATTAGAAAGCACCTTTCATATCTAGTTTACAAGTAGCATTTACATGGTCAGCAACATTTCCCTTACCCTCTCTCACTCATATTTTTAACACTTTTCTTTAAGCTACAAATTTATTTCTGGAAAAACTTATCTTAAAGCCTTGTCATTTGACAAACTATCAAGTCTTTCCAGCTAAATACTTAACAAATATCCTCCAAAATCACGAGGAATATCGCCTGATACAGCCTTG
Source organism: Oculina patagonica (assembly GCF_052425735.1). Classification (NCBI taxonomy): domain Eukaryota; kingdom Metazoa; phylum Cnidaria; class Anthozoa; order Scleractinia; family Oculinidae; genus Oculina; species Oculina patagonica. The sequence goes on along the minus strand of NC_135769.1, from coordinate 12,847,586 downwards.
TCAACTAAAATCAGACAATATTCTGCAAGATTGAGCAGGATGATTGTTTCATTATTCAACAATTTGTCAATGAAACACATTTTGCAGATAGAAAAACTGTAATTATGCAGCGCTTTAAAAGGCTTCGGACGAATCTTCGCAACCTATGTTGTGTACGAATGACAGAAATCAATAACATTTTGACCATATATGGACAGCGTGCGCATTTGTTGAATAATAAAAGTAAATATTCCACGAAAAGGTACACAGTACCAGAAGAATTATATATCTAAAGTGGAAGTATGCATACTTGCTTACAAGTAAACATCAAATTTTTTATACTTCTTATCAGATTTATTATTTAGTTGAGACTGACAGTACACTTAATTCTGGCAATGCTGTGAATCCACTGTTTGTATATTTTTCCCTTTCTTGAGGACATGAGTTTGACAGTTATTAAGAAGTAAAATTACTTATTTATTTGACAAGATTAAAACAAGCTTTTTGTGACCACGTAGACTGTGATGATCAGTTTGTATTCAGATTTGAAGCAATCTGGCCAGTAAATGAGTCACAAAGATTCATATGTTGTGCATAGCAAACAGATTCTGACCAAAATTAAATGTAGAGATGTTCTCTGGCTTACATAGAGTGTTTGCCTGACTCTAATCTATGAAGGTTATTTTCACCCATTTAGATTGCAGTCAGGCAATTGACAGAATAACATTTTAAAACTTGTTAGCTAGAGAGCATTTTTTACGTCTTAAATCATTATGTCTCATTGTGGTTATGTTGTGGCATTTTTTTTTAAAAAAGATTGATTTCAAAATGCCACAAATTATATAAATACAATGGATAGTCATTATAATCATGAGGATTCCATAAATGTTCAACTCAGAATAAAGCAGGTTTGACATTTATTACAGAAAGCCTCATTTAATTAACATGATTGTAATTAAATATCAATTAAATGAACTAAATTATATACACTCAAAAAAAAAAAAGATTGAGGTAAAAACCTGCCAATTTTTCAACCAAAAATAAAATGTGCATACTTATTTCTGGAAAATATAAGAAATACACTTGATAGCCATTTAAATGGCAAAATAATGGTTGTCCGAAATTCAAGCCTTTTACATATAAATAAAATGACAAAAATATTGGAACCACAAAATATGCATATTTGATCAAAATAACTAATATTTTTAGCTCTGGATTTGCAGAAATTATTAATAACCTCAATCCGTGACGAATGAACAAAAGATTGTCTTGTAATTTCCAAATATGATTCCACACTTAGTTTGCACTTTGTATTGTTTAAGTGCTTTTATCACCTTTCCCGACCACAAGTAGTGAAGCTAAGAAACTATTTGATTAGCAAGGGACACTGCAAATGTCAAATGCAAGCAAATAGTTCAGATCACATACCGTGACGAGGCAGGGTGTATTTACATATAAACAGAAACCCTGTTTGCCCTTTTTATGTCAGGACATGTATTAAATTGCTATTTGCCCTTGGGAAGACAGCGCACATCACTTGCCAAGCAACATGGAATTCTCTAATCGCTTGTTATCGACAAGATATCATATGCTGTGCAATATTATATTCGCTCAGAGTTTAGGATTACGCATTAGCTAACGACAGCTATCCATGTGAGAAACATTTCGGCACCGTACAACATGAGCTAACTCAACAATCACCGATCACAAATTTATTCTCATGCAAATTAAACTAAAGAGTTTGGTAAACACACTACTGTCTGTACAAAAAGGTTGTTCGCGGTCGCGAGACATTTACGCGGTGGAATAATAGTTGTATACAACTAATTTCCTTTGATGTCGTGATGCGAGGCACGGTGAAAAAAATTATCGAAAATACGCTCAAGTGCTTTGATTAAAATGGACTTGTTTGAGGAGTCGAGGGTCTTTTTAATAAAGTCTTCGTTAGCTAAGTGTCAAAAAGCAAATAATACCAGCTTTAAGCAAAAAACCGATTAAATTCCACGGCAAATTACGACTGATCGAATTGAATAGGTCATCATGACCGCTATTAAGAAGCAGCGATCCAAAACCTACTGTACAGCAATGAAATACCACATAGAGAATTCACCGGAAATACATACTAGGGTTCTTTGAAAAGCTTTGCAGAAAAAGAGAAGCATAAGTTTTGCAGCACGACTTTCAATCAAGCTGGGAACAGTGTTCTCGAACGTACAAAACAGAACGCATGATCTACGATGCGCCGGCGAAATGATTAAATGCAAAGTTATGACACAATTCGCCGACCAAAAAAAAACACGTAAAGCATTCTTTACGATCATCTTTGCACGGTGAAAGTACGACACACGATCTGTCTTTTACTGAAAGTTGATGAAAAGCGTCAGGCATGCAAAGATAGATTCATTCATGCAAAACAAACACGCCAGAGAGAAACTCATCATTTTCAAAGTCAAATACGCACGAATTAAAAATGCAATATTCGAGAGAACAAACTTGTTTAATATTCGCCTCGTATAATTAAGGTGAACTTTGTAAGTAATATCTAAAAGCTGGGAGCAAGTGTCTTTGGAAGCAAAACATAAGCTTAGAAATTCTATAATTCTGTGTAAAATTTTTAAATTAAAGATCACAGCCTGCACAATGGATTCCCACTAGCATTGTTTACAAACACCTAGAACCAAAAGCAAAACTCTTTCTCCTAAATACATTCTCTGGAGCAAATTATTCCAAAGAAAACCAAGGAATTGCTAATTAGAATAATTCGTTCGCATTTGAGTGATGTGATTAATGCGATTCGCCAAGTGAAAAACAGAAGGAATACAAGCTTACCTCTGCTAAAACACGAACCCGGTTCTTGCCAGATTCTTTTAAATTATTCCCAGACTCGGTAATAATTCCATCCAAACCAGCTAGTCTTTCAATTAGCTGATCATCGCCCTGGAAATAAAAGAAATTCCACCGGAAAATAATAAATCTTTTTTACACACGTGTGATTCGAGAAGATAAACCCCAAGATGCGTTTAGCAAAGAAAAAACAAGAACGCATCATAAATACATAAATATGCATGATCTCTGGCGAAAAATAACATAAACTCATGGCCAAATTATAAGTTCTCGACCCACAAACTCGCGTTATCATCTATACAGTTTAATCTAGTACTTCAGACTATAAAGTAAAAGGAATTCTTGGTTGCAGAGTTGAGGAATGCAGCCTGGCAGCCGAACACGACAAGCTAGAGATTCTTCACGCATTCTGGAATTTTATATACCTTCGAATAAACTTCGCTTTGAACGACGCTGTCGCTAAACCAAAAGGTTTCTTGTTAAAATGTTGCACATGCAATCATTCGTGTACAATGCTAGCCGTATGCTGTGAGTGAGTAAACACTCGCTACATGAAATGACACTCAATTACAGATCAAATATGGCGTATTTGAGTAAGCCAAAAGAATGAATGGTCAAACCTCAGACCACGGCAAAATAGTGATTAAAATACTAGTAAAACTGCTCCTTACATCATTAAGCACAGACTCCAAGTGATTCATAAGACCGTCTTTCTCCTTTTGGCATTCTGTTAACTTTGCTCTTGTAAGGGCAAGCGAATCTTGAGTTTCGCGAAGAGTTTCCATTAGCTTGTCCCGTTCGTCGAGCATATTCACCATAAGTTGTTCGAAGTTCGTTTCCTCATTTTGCCCATAATGGATCTCTGGCGGGTCCTCAGAGATCGTAGGCATTATATCGCACATCATTTTGGCGATAGAACGAAACACCGAAGCCCAGAGAAAACCAGATCAGGAGGATGAGTGATTTTACGTGCGATTACATGGCCGCGAGGGGTGACCGGCGAACACTTCCTCTAGCGCGAAAACGGCCGATGGAATCTGTTTTCCGCGCATTCTTCCACCATCTTGTGGGATACTGACACTTTCTCACTTATCCTTAGCTCTGTCTGTCCCTATGCAGTAGCTGGAAAGACGATAAAACGCGTTTCTAGAGGTAATTCGTTTGACAATCGCAAAAGAACAAGATATACACAGCTCAGAGAGCAAACTTGCACCGTATATCCCAGGACGCCCTGCGCGCTTGGCGGTCTCAGCCACCTGTCAGAACCGAACAGAGGAAGAAATATTTTTCGTGGGCTTCAAGAAGGTCCTGCCCACACAACAACAATTTATTCAACAATCAAAATTTAAAACCGGTCAAAGACTTCATTTGCGTGGTCTCAAGATGATTGATAAACAATGCAAGGGCTTTCAATCCGTGAGGTTGCCCTACAATGCACCAGGAAACGATTAAATTTTTGACACTCTGATAAAATGAGTTACGTTATGTTTATATCGGCATATTGTCCACGCAGGATTGTTATAACGATATTGTTTTAGAAAAAATAAAAAATAAAAATATCTTAACTTTAACGACCCATATCAACGATATCGGCGATAAAAGAATTTGATGCGGGGCGAAAAACAAAAAACGCAAAAGATTTTTTTTGGTCCAGCGCCGCTACCTCGAGGGACTCCCTGCCTATCTTGTTATTTATTTCGTGTTTACGTCTAAAAAATTTCGCTGAAAGTAATCAATTTTGATGCATTCCTTAAATAACAAAGGTTTTCATCCGTCCTGTGATGACTTTACCAGAACATTGTACCAGACGTGTAATCTTGTAATTACGCAGCAATAAATGCAAAAAGCGGGCTTCCTACCGCTACGGTCAACCAAAATATTTTTTTATCTCGCGGGACTTCATTGGACGTAAGGCGCTATCAAGACTTAGCAAAAATCAGACGCTTTGTGACGCTAGACGCTTGTCTAGGAGGCAATAGATGTAAATCAACACTCATTCATTATTACATTTCTTTGGGAGAGCCTTGGTTTTGTTTTACACACGAGGAACACAGAGGCGTTTAATTGTCGCTCTCTTTTTGATCGCATGCGTGCGTGATTGATGTAGATGTTGTTTGCGGCGGTTCTGGCGAGGGAAATGCGAATAAACAGAAACAACGTTGAAGTGCGATTTCCGATATAGCTCTTATCGCGTTGACCTTGTTAGATGAGGAATCTTGAGTTATCAGTGTCAAGCTAGTTAATAGAGAGCAACTTTAAAACAATTTACTAACCTTGGAGAAGAAAGCGCGGCGCCATAGACAAAACATGCGATAAAATCGAGACTAAAATGTGAATTTTTGCCCTAACTACACTCCCTAGCCCCCGCTTTATTTCTTTATTTTCATTTTCCCGCATCTTGATACCTACAAATATGAAAATGAATTAGAACAAGTGGTTTTTAAATTATAAAATATAAATGTGCTTAACAGGAGCTTAAGAAATAACAACCAGCAACTGTCACATTTTAGCATTGTTTTTATTTCTGAATTCCGAGCGCATTTTGGTCTTTTAAGCTATTACCTTGAATAATACTGATAGGGGTGACTTTTAGAATTATTCTGACCTTTATGAAATTAACGGTGTACCACAACAAGACTTTTTAAAATTTCAAATAGTCCCTCAATTATATCATCTATACTAAAAAAACTTCTACTAATTCATAACCATTTTATCGACGGTTATTCTACTTGAGCAAGTCTTAAGGGGGGGGGGGGGAAAAAAAAAAAAAAAAAAAAAAAAAAAACCCAAACAAAAAACCGGCTGAATAGGGGCAAATATCAGCCAAAAGCAAACGGAATTAGCCAATTGCGTGGAAAACCGGCCAGTAATTGTTGATCCGTCAAGATGAAAATTACTTTTTAATGTGACTACCAAAAATAAAGACTTCGTTCACAAATTAGTTGTGACTATGCCTTGAATAATGAGGAAAAAATGCAGAATTTAGCCGGCTAAAGGTGTTTAGACTCGTGATAAGAAACTTCAAATATCCCACCCATTTCCCGGCGTACAAGCCCGAGTTTTAATAAATCCAGAAAAACAGTAGAACTTGCAATTGGCCAAAAAACGAAAAGGTAAAAGCGAAAAACAAAAACACGACACGGGTTGTCAGTTTAGGATGAAGATTTTCGGGTTCGTTTTAAAACTTAAACAATCTACTTAAGACCACAAAGATTGAGATTATTTGGAATTAAGTTAAAACCAAAAAAAAAAAAAAGCGGAAAGATTTAACAAACCATACACTTGAACAGGTGGGAGAGAGAGGGATGAGATCAGAATATAGGTGTGGTCTAAATAATAGCGGAAATGACATCTAAGTGGCTTTCTAATTCCTCTGCATAATTGGTAAAAATAGATCGGTGTACAGTTCTGACGTATATTTTTTTGACACTTTGTGGGGGATAAAAAAGGTCGTGGGGTAAAAAAAAAAAAAAATGGGAATTCAAAAAAACAAGAAAAAAAAATGTGTAAATAATTTTTAACAATGCAAAAAAAACGCTTAAAAAATTTCGAAAAAAAGCGAGCGTAATATGGGAAGGTTGGGTTGAATACCGCGAAAATAAAACGGCTTTCCTGCATTCTGATTGGCTGTATTTTCTATGGCATGGTATAAATCAGGGTATTCCACGCTATAACATTCTCTGTTTAAACTTGACGGGATCAGTTTCGGGCTATTCTGGGATAATTAATTTGTGGTCTTGTCCGGGGCATGGAATCACATCGAAGGGTAGGGGTGAGGTTTTGAAGAGAGTTGGGGGGGGGGGGGGGAGTGGAACGGGAGCTCCTAATCGCACTCGGATGCGTGGGTAAAATAAATAACCCTTCCTCTATGCAATTTAGCACTACTTAGTGCTAATTAGGGGACCTTGGATACTGACGAAAACAATATTGCGATCTAAATTGGGATAGTTGACTTCTAAGGACTTTAATCTATGTTTCAAATCCAGCTTAGTGGTCAGATCGGTGGAAATGAATCTGGGATGTCCGGATTACTTTAATTCCTGATCGCCCTCGAACGCGCACTTGTTGAGACTGTTTCGACTTCCGTTTATCGAAAAACCAAAACCAAAAGTAATTACTCTCGCCAATCATCAGGGACAAAGACAATCCATTGAACCAATCAAAACTCGAAGCAAATACATGTAGCTGGCACGAAGCGCGGGAAAACGTGGTGAGCGAGTCGCAATTATTGTTTGTTTTACTTCTTATTGGTTCTGAAAGTGGCGCAACATTTTTAAACCAATCACTAAGCTCAGTAATCCGGAACCAAAGCAAACGCAAATTACTTTCGGCACTCAAGTGAAAATCGCTCTAAAAAGAGCTTATTCAACTATAGCTGTACTCTGGCCAATCACAAAGGGAACACAATCCAGTGAACCAAAATCCAAGTAAAAACATGTAGCCGGAACAAAGCGTGGAAAACGAGTGTACCCGAGTCACGATTGGTTTTGGTCTTACCTCTGATTGGTTGCGAAAGTTTGTTAGACCAATCACTACGCGTTGTAATGTAAAACCAAAGCAGACGCGAGTTACTTTCGATACTCAACTGAAAATCGCCCTAATACAGCTGGGTATTTCGAACTTTAATTCGAAGAAAAACATGAAATAACAACTGACAACTGAGAATACTATTATATAAAGGAAGGAGTGGGCGTGGCCTAGTGGTTAGGGCGCTGGACTTGTTATCTGGAGCTCCCGGTTTAGTCCTCTTCCTAGACTTGCGCCGGGCTAGTTGCTAGCTGTTTCAGTACCAGGAGACCGCTGGATAGGAAATGGAGTGCGAGCCCGGGCTTAAAAAACAAAATGGCGCCGGACGGCGGACAATTCGAGCCGTTTTGTGGATTTAGTGCACGGACCAATAGAACCCGCACGGTTTTTAGCGCTCGATTTCACATTAGTTTTAAGGGTAACTCTATCCGGACACACACACAAAAAAACCCGAGCGACTTGGAGTAAGCCTATCCTTTTCCCTTTCACTAGCTGAATTTGTGTTGTGGTCCCGCGAGCTTTCTTATAGCCATCTGCCCAGCCTCCCACAGGGCTGGGATTCTTAACTGTTCTATTTGATAACGGCCCCGAAGAGCTTCTAGTTTACACACAAACCGTGTTTTAATAAAGTTGTTTATATACACCTTTTTTTATGCAACTTTTCACTGAATAAATTATAGAGTTTTTTCTTTCCCTAAATCAGGCTTTTTACAGGTCTCCAGTACATTGTTTTCCGTAGCGCTCTCGTACAAATTGTCCGATGTAATTTCAGACGCGCCATTTGTGATGTAGCTCACACACTCACACGGCACTCACATCGGGAACTGGGGACGAAAATTATAAAGTTCTCCTGTTTGTCATATCATGGACCTGTTTATCCTGTTTGTCATATCATGGACCTGTTTATCCTGTTTGTCATATCATGGACAATTTTAAAGGAGCTATGTCACGGAGATTTCGCAGATTTTTGGTCTAAACTGTTCTGATATTAGTGGTAGGCAACTTAACCCATGAAAAACATTATCTTTGAACATCTAAAGGAAGATACATACGCGTGGAAAAGTTGCAATCCATTTCCATCCTAGCTATCTGCACCAATGACGCTTGGTAACAATTTCAGTGCCCTAATATAGCAATAGTTAATAAATGTCATAAATGGACCATTAGTTTTAGGTTTCTTACGACACAAATATACATTTTGGCTGTTCAAAAAACTGTTCAAATCCGTCACATAGCCCCTTTAAGGAACTTTCACTTCCACGTGACCGGAAGTGAGGAGTGTTAAGGGTAAAATTCACTCCAAGGCTGAGTCCAAGATCGTATGAAGCATTCTTGTTTACAAAGGAAACCTTGAAACCCTGTGTCATGTCGTGCGGTAGTTCTCATTTACGAATTCGAATGGAAATTAAAATCGGTCTACAGTTCGATCTAAGAGTCTACTACCGCACCGACGACAAACGCCTAGTTGCTTAAGTCAGCAATGGTGTATATTAATCTACATTTATTTACATTGTCACCGCACACAAAACAAACATATTTACAGTGTAACAACCGACCGAATCTCACGTTTTCCACGTCCATACGTTTTAAAAACTTTCTCATTCAGCGGTCAATCTTAAATAACCAATCACCCTTCGATGAGTGATTGTACGCACACCAGTCACGCGCAAACTTTAACACTGGGAGCCGCTGATGCCTTGAAGTGTCACCGCACATCTGGTCAGTCTTTCAAAGGCCTGAGTTTCCGTTTCTGCAGGGCAGCGGCTGCTGTTCCAGGTCTCTGTCCCAGTAAAGCTGGGTCAGGAAGTTTACGAGAGGGCCTGGTGCCATCTTTTGTGGGCAACTCCCTGTAAAAAAACCCCAGAAATATCTCTTATTAGTTTATCTCTTACTCGTGTTTTGCTAGACTAATGTGAACTGGGTATTAGCTACTTTCCTACCTCGTCCGCCTGTTAATTCGCACAGGCGCAGACGAAGAGCGTGGTTCCGAGTCTTGGTCGGCCACTAACGGCGGAGAAGGTCTGGTATCTAAACAAGGAGTCGATGTATTCTTGTCCACTTCAAAACTCTCGTCCCCATGAAGAGTTCGAAGTCTTAATTGGTTTACACTTGTCTCGCCGGAAAGCTGCCGGTATCTAAGGAGCAAATGTTGTGAGTTAGCGGCGTCTTGTTGTTTATGTTACCAAAGAAGAGAGGGAGAGGAGAGGGACCCCTATGTAAACGTTTTAGGTATGTGACATCCCCAAAGAAAGTGGCGCGAGTTTTTTGGAGCCAATCACTAAGCGTAGTAATGCAAAACCAAAGCAAACGCAAATTACTTTCGACACTCAGTGAAAACGACTCAATACAAAAGCCGGCAAGAAAAACTAACTATAAAAACCGACGTTTCGGTGTCTTGTCAAGACTACTACACACTGAAACTTAGCCCAAGCATAATCAGACTCAATTTGTGTAATGTAGATTTCGCATTCTCTATTATGCATATTGCACAATGTTGTTACTTTGACAGTTGTGACTTTCATGACTTTCGCAGTACGCTTACGACTTTGGAATTTCAATCCAGTTACGTTCCAAGAACCCTCATTGTCCTCATTCCCCCCTGTTGCTGACCAGTTGAAAAGGAGACAGCGGTACGGGATTGGTGAGAAATTACATAATCGAAAGCATAGGCACTACATTTGGAAAGTCGTACTCGTACTCAATCTCGTAGCCGTATTCCGATCTTAAAGTCCGTAATGGCGTCAAGAAGAACCGTTACCGTCACAGAAACGTCGGTTTAGTTTTAGCTTGCCTTTGAACCTGAAATTTGGTGCGAATCTACATGGGGCTACGGATATCACACATAGCTTATTTCTCTCTCTTGAGATTATGGTGCGTTGATCTCTACATGCAAAGAGAGCGATAAGTAAAACTAGTCACTGCATTTGATAAGGAGTGATACATTCTACAAGTCAGTTCCGAAAAAGTATCGAACATTTAATATTTTGGTCTGCAATGGGTAACAGTGTTTACAGCTAAACAAATACGAGAACAAAAACACAAAGAAAAATAACGAACACCAACCTTCGCATCCTGAAGTCTGCAGCAGTATTGGGTCTGTTTATTTCCTTTCCCATGAGGGGAGGAGTAGGGAGCGAGCGGCGTACGGCGGAAGGACTAACAGGGCGACGAGAGGATTTTGTGGGAGGGGACGGAGAGTAGGTGGGTGTTATGGCTGCTTCTTTTTCGGGCGTGGATGCAGCTGATTCTCTAAAAAGAACAAGGAAATACTTCTTGGTAAAGAAAATACTTTGCGAAACTTACGTGACTCAAAAAGGTTAGCGGATATTTTAAACTTCTGTAGCATGAAGCGACCAGGAGCATTGCTGAAACCGCAACTCAGCTCCCAGAAGAATTTAATTTTAGAAAAACAGTATGTCGGATTTTGACCACAGTTACATGTTTCCCATTCTTTTGGTTAGAGTGCGCGCAAATTAAGCGTGACTTCTTTAGTTGTGGAGAACCACAAGCCATTAGTGAATTTTACGTCATGGCAAGAGAGCTTTTTGTCTTTCATAACAAATCAATCAACTCACCCATGAGATGTAATACTTTTGTCCTCCCTGTTGGCTATTGTGCTTTTTTCGTCGTTTAACATCCTAAAATAAATGAAATGTAATTTTGTTTTTTATTTTGTATCTATTTTTTATAGTTGATGTGATAGTTGATGTGATGTCTTAAACGATGTTATCAACTTAATAAATGTAGATGTAGAAATGAGAGTTAAACATTACTGCAGCGAAAACAAATCAGTGGCAACGTGGTCTTCAACATTCCTACGTGATTCGCGCTACAGATAAAAAAATAGCTCAAAAATACGTGCTGTGGTACTTGCGGTCAGATTAGGGTGTAATTCGGTTGGATGGGTCACTTGATTGCTATACAAGGGAAAAAGAAAAACCTGAAGGGGCGTCTTCTTGTGTATCCCCCCCCCCATCGAAAGAGACGGCGGACAGCTTGAGGCAGCTAAGGATTGAGCACGTGGTTTTAGAAAATTTAGCCTAGCAACATGACGTATGCATACGACGTCGCAATTTTTTCTGTATTGCGGTGGCATTAGTCGAAGTCCTAAAAGATACATGTATCTGATAATTTCTTTTTATCAGTGGGGATTGAAAAAAGGTGGAATTTAAGATAAGATACTTTATGCAATAGCAGGAAACTATATCCTAAGCTACGCCTTGATCATCTTGAAAAATCCTCATCAAAAGTCTTGGGGCACTTCACCTAACAGATTATCCTTGCCTTCAAACCCCTCCTCACCCCTAATACAGTGTTAGTTTTATTCAGCCAACCATTGTACAGTGTCCTATAAAGAACTTTTAAAGAGCATTGTAGTCAGAAGTTTAAAAAACTAAAGGCACGATGGACCTTTCATGAGCAACCATCATTTTCGCCGATATACCTCCATTTGTTTGGTTTAAAACAGTAACAAAGTTGCAATCTAATCGTGTTCGCGCCCAGTCAATAATTTAAGGGTAAATGTTAGTAGGAGGGGAGGGGATGGAGGGGAGTTCCGCGTTGATACCGGGTGACCACCCAGGCTGTTTCGTCTTTTCGCGATTAACTTCGTGAAAAATACGTGAACAAGAAAATCGTTATTATAAACAGGCAGTTGAAGCCCTGCGTGCTAACTCTACTCAAATTTGCATCATATTCAGTGCATGTCAGATTCGGCGAATGCAACGACGCAAGCAGCACCAGGTGTTTAAAAACGACATATATTTATGAGTCACTAGCAGAAAACTTGAAATATTTGACATTGCTTTTCTCTTTATGGGTGCACTGCGCCATAAATAAACTCTTAGATAGCCTGTGAACAGGCTCTCGAGTGGGGTTTCCGAGAGCAAAGCGAGCGGCGAACCCGCACAAACACGATCTCGATAGTCCAACAACCAATATAATTTAAATTTGTTTACATTTTACCCAAAGGAGTTATGAATGGAATGATTTCCTTAGGGCGTCAATTTCTGTCTGCACGTGTTCGAATTTGGAAATTGACAGACATACCTTCATAGCCAATCGGATTGCGATTTTGCCGGTAGTTAATGGCTTGGTTATGCTGGTTGGCTATTTTGAAACAATTAGGACTTCTTGCTCTTTGGTTTCTATTGAGTCTTAAAGTTGAGTCTGGCCGACCGGCCGACCAACTATTACCCTATGAAAGTTACTGCTGTTAGCGCGAGTATTACTTTTAGGGTTCTTCATTTAGCGACTATTAATTAATTTGTTAGAGATGTAAGTAGACTCTGCTGAAATTTCGAAGCCATTTTAAAATTTAGCGACTAAATTAGTGATTTGACAACTGAAATAGAAATCACTAAATTGGCTAAATTAAGCAGTCGCTAATAATAGTCGATAGAAGCCTCCGGCAAGCACGCAATTTGTAGCCATTTCAGAGTTACTGCATGTTTATATTAAAAGTGTAATTTCAGACGATTACAGTGCTGCGCGCCGTACCGTTGCCGTTTGACAAAGTTTTTGATTCATAAATGGTCGTTTTCTCTTAAAAGAGCACGGTGACCCCCATTTTTTAATGCATTAATTTAAATGTCTTACGGTTGTCTACAATATATCGCGATTTAAAGAAAAGTTTAAAATTCCACATTGAGATATTTTAATTTTAATGCCGTATAAAACACGTTTTTAGGTAGTGCCGTTAACGTGCGAACGAAGCAAAATCTTAAATTTCTTTCCTTATCTTAATTCCTGTACAATAAGAATAGTTTTTAATATAAGATCTAAGTCTATTTTATTGAACTAGACTAATTCTTTAATGCAAAAATGTTTTTTTTCTGGAAACAATAGCGATCCCATTTGGATTACTAGGGTTCCTAATATATATCTCGCGGGTCGTATATTTGCTATAATGTTCATCCATTTTACACAAAAACTAGCGCGATGACCCCCATTTTTTATTTCATTTTTTTAATGCTCATAACATAATTGTAACCTGGACCAAGTTTCAGAAAATTTTTAATACTCCTTCTATTTCAGTGGTATCACCTTAAGATGCAAGAACAATAAGAAACGGAATTGTCAAATTCCACGTTCGCTCTCCGACAACTGTCAGCTCCGCCCCCATCACTGCTTGCAATTTGATTGGAAAGTTGTCACAGATGCCAAAAATTCGTCAAAAGTAATTAACGGTATGGCGTGCTGCTCTGCAAGTGACTTGGAGTGGATATGCCAGAAAATTGACATTCTGGCGTCACGATGTACAGGAGCACGTGTTGTCATGCATGGGGTATTTGGGGACTATTGAGAGGCATTTGGCAGGAGTACAACGCTTCCATGTTCGCCCCCTTTTTCGCTAAGCTTTTTATTTTCAATGTTACCTTGTCTAATTTATTGTACCCTTTCCTCCGGGTCTCATGCCGCTGCCGCACTAGACGAGGAACACGTTTCCATATATTTTTGGCCTCAGATTACTGACTGACTAATGACTTTAATGCAAGAAATGATTTTTTCTAGAAATGATAGTTCCCCATTCGGATTACCTGGGTTCTTAATAGGGACCTTCAGTTCGGAATACGAGTACGAGTACAAGTACGAGTACGACTTTCGAATTTCAATCCAATTACGTTATCAGAGCCCTCAATCCTCCTTGTTGCTGACCAGCTGAAAGGAAGACTATTGGTACGGGATTGGTGTGAAATGTGATAATCAAAAGCATAAGCACTTGGTTTGAAAAGTTGTAGCCTTACTCTATCTGGTACTTTGATCTGAAGGTCCCCAATATAAACCTCGCGGGTCGTGTATTTACTGAAATGGCCATCCATTTTGCACAAAACCAGCATGGTGACCCCCATTTTTATTTCTTTTTGGGTAATGCTCATAACATAATTGTAACCTGAAACACGTTTTCGAAAATTTTAAATACTCTTTCCTTCCCAGTGGAATCACCTTAAGGGGCAAGGATGGGGGGAGGGAGGGGGGAAGGTGCAAGGGTGGGGGGAGGGAGGGGGCAAGGGGCAAGGGTGGGGGGAGGGAGGGGGGAAGGGGCAAGGGTGGGGGGAGGGAGGGGGGAATCAATTAGGAAAATCCTAGAAATTACTGTTGTTTAAATACTTAAACTTGGAGTCAGCTTCAAGTGACATTCTTACTTGGAATACTCCTCTCTCCAAGCTTTTAGTTCTTCAAGTATATCATTCTTGCTGGCTGATGGTCCAGTGTCCTCCTCAAAACTCTTTTCAGGCGTGTAAAGCCGAGGACTTTCTAGAAATGCTATCACTGGCACCTTGGGCGATTTTAAGTCCTATACCAAGTAAAAACTATGGTTACAAGTTTAGCCTTAAGCTGTAGAGCTAGTGGCGCTCCGACGCAGTCGGAGAAACAACTACTCATTTGGAAAATCTCCGCTGAAATTTTTCGAGGGCTTCCATAAGGACGCACCGACTGTAAAGAAAAAATGTCTCCTAGAGGGCCGCGATACTACTTCGTAGCTACTATTTCAGTTGTCAAACAAAAAACGACCAGGGCCGCTGGAGGTTCCCATTTTGAGTGGAATTTTTTTCATCCAATAAAAGAACTCTTCCAGATGTTTGCTCAAAACCGCAAAATACCAGACATTTTCCCCAAATTTTAAAAAAAACAAAAAGATTTATGAATTCAAATAAATATAGACATTGCGAGAGGTTTTTTGCACAATTCGGAGAAATTGAGCTGAACTTGAAAACGCAATACTTGTTTTTAAAGTCTGTCCATATTGTAATCCATTTCTATCTTCATCATCATTAGTCATCCTTACTCCCCGATGGTTCCTATCATTTGTCGCTTGCTGTTCTACAAAATCACAATATCACTATGAAATGCATTTTGAGCTGGTTGAAACCGTGCTTATTTGCCTGGTATTTTCCTTGTCAAAACTGACATGACAACCGCCGGGATAAATGAGTATTAAATTACTCCAATTCACACACCTTTCTTCGTGATTTCAATGCTCGTGATATATTTCCACATATAACCTGACTGGAACCTGTCAGAAAAAAAGAGTTAAAAACACCACTTTACTTTAAAGTAAATCACCCTTTGGTTTGTTTTATTTGCAGAAAAGGAAAGGTTATTCCATAAACAAAATTACTCAGCGTAAACACACAATCTCTCCTCACTTGTCTAGATACACTTCTTATAGTATAAGTCGGGATAATTTGATTAAATATCAAGACATTTTCCATTACACAACGACCCCTTAATTTATTCTCCCAACATGGACCAAGACAAAGTACTGAACTGATATGTTAAGGAGATGTTAGATGTAGATCAGGGTCAGATAGCAGCTTACCGTGAGTTAGATCACTGCTGTCATCCTGGCAAAACACTCCAACAGGGTCTGAGCTTCCTAAAAACACAACATCATTAAAATGGGTGATTACATCACATGCTGTATTGTCCTAGCTCCTTGAATAAGCACCCTGGCCCCTCTAAAATTATTTTGAAATTTAAAATTATTAAAACCCAAACTGCAGTAGACTCCCATTATCTCAAACCTCGCTTACTCATAACAGTCAAAAATGAAAGATATTACAAGGATAATTTCTTTGCTTCCATGGGGATCACAACAAGGAATGTCAAGGTTTGGTTTAGACTAAGTTAGCTTATTTTTTTTTAGGTCCAGCACACACCTTTAAACACACTCATAAATTTTATTTTTTTATCATCTGATCAAAAAATAGTGTAAAATACCGGTAGGTAGTCATAACTAGGCAATGCTACTGTACAGCAACATCAAACAGCACCACCCACCTCCCGCAGATCCAGGCCGCTGCCCCATGGCACTAGCTGGTCTCTGCCGTGATGCTGACATTGGACGTGACCTTGTGGACATAGCACTGGAGGGTCTCTCTTGTCTTGATGCACCTGCAGCTGAGCCTGGTCTTGCCACGTCAACTAAAATAAAACGAAAATAAGACCCAAGGTCAAGATTTCAGCTCCCCTTGCTAGTCCATTTATTCTTGAAAATGAAGCATGTCATTTTACTACATAACTGCACTTCATTTTTAAAGCGCTTTTAAAAAGGCTTTGATACATGTACTCTTCTCTTTATCATTATTTTACTAGATCACAGTGCTGATGACTTACATATAATCTGATATACATGGTGCTTTCTTTTTGGCACTATAATGTTTATAGAGCAACATTTACAGTAGAGTCCTCGGTATCTTGAAACTTCCAATTTTCATTCCCCTTGGATAGTATTTTCTTTGTAATTTTACTGCTGAATTCTCAACGCAATTTTTGTTTCCCCTGGAGGTTCAAGATATCAGGATTCTACTCTAATTACTATGTGTACAAACTAAACATGCAGACCCATTTGAAAAATAAAACGTCTTGAGTTAACTTTAATTCAAAAATTTTTTCACTGACTTGATCAAAAAGTCTCTAACCTCATAGTTAGCCTGTAATTATTATTAAGAGACTGATTGAGAAAGGGTTCTATGAAATGTAATTCAAAACTCAAACAGCTGGCCAAAATAATGTACATTCTACACCGGCATTCAATACAAACAAGGATAATGATGATGATAACATACATGAACTTTCTTCCTGTTCGTCAATGTTAATTGCTTTGATTCCTTCACTGACCAGCTGCCAGTCTGCTTTAAGATGCTCTGGAACCTTGTTAGGCCTGTGCGATGCTGGTGGTTGCCGCAACACTGGTTTGCCATTAACTTTTTCTACCAAAAAAGGCTCATCGTCCAATACTTTGACATTGGGAACAGCTTTGTGAATTGCACTGCGATAATCATAGCTTCTCATTTCCTAAAAAGCATAAAAAATATTTCAGAAGAAATTCTTACAAAATTCCTGAGAGCCATAGTGATATTCATACCAAATCATACTTACTCATACACTTAGTGGCATAAATTATTTGTGAGTTTGGCGGGGCCAAAATACCCATGGCCAGATCAAATGAGCCTTACATGCTACTAAAGTGTACCAAAAAGGTATGATTCAAGGTATTAACCACACCCAAATATCTATTTTTGGCAAAATAAATTTTCAATTTTTGTCCTGTTATTGATGACAAATTGTGACAATGTTACATGATGAAATTTATCATCAATAACAGGACAGATGCATAAAAAACTGATGTCAATTTGCTTTTTACAATAACAAAAAGCCAAAACTGATTTTAAAACGAAGGAAAGAAATGCATGAGGAAAATGCAATTGCCGTATGGCCGCAGAATCTAAATTTTGTCGCTGTAATTTGTAGAATCAGCGGCTCGAAAATAACAGTTTGGAAAATACCACTAGATATACAAGACAAAATACTAATTGTTCAACTATCCTTTAATCCAGTGAAAATTGTTCACAAAATAATCCGCTAAAATGCGGTTCAGCTTCTTAATTTTATTGACAGCACACATTCCCGCTCAATGCTGATTTTCAGGTCTGAATCAATAAACATCCTCATCTTTTTGCTCTAAGTTTTAACCGGTAAACTTGAGATGATTTCCTCATTGAAGACTTATAGTTTTGTGGTATAATTCTCACCTCATCAAGAATGCAGCACTAAATCAGTGCTAAAAAGTTTGACAAAACCTTTGCTGATTGCGTCAGCAATGAGTTTCATGCATCTGTACTGTTATTGACAGTAAAAATTAGAATTCGCTTCTATAGTTATTATAAAAAAATCTTTTGATATCAGGTCAGTGATTTGATATTGCAGGACATCAGGGCAGTAGACAAGATTTCTGGCCCTGGTTGTTCAAATGTTGGATAACACTATCTACCAATATCTAGGTGGATAGCCTGGTTTGTTTTGTTAACATTTATCCACTGGATAATTCATTATCCAGTGGATAGCATTATGCACCCCTTGAACAACCAGTCCCTGATTGGTTAAGGTCATTGCCCTGAAATAGAACTGAACACAATTTTTTAACCAAACTTCGCCTACTGGTTTATTACTTTGAGGGAACTTAAATTTTGAAATAAAAAAGGGGGTCACCAGATTCGTTTAGGAGCAGGAAGACCATGTATATTCCATATAATTCCTTTATAATTCCTCTGCGAGTACTGGCAAAGTACAATTTTTTAGCGATAATTTATTTTTTAAACACATGAATTGATCTGTTTTCATTTTACAGAAAGAATTTGATCGCTACACCAAAAATATGAGAAAAAATTGATAGGTCACCACACTCGTTTAGGAGAAAGTGACAATTTACTTCTCTCGCGGACCAAGCCACATACAAAAAAGCCGCCATTTTGTTGATGTTCGCGCGCGCGCGCGCCACTAAATACGCGTAACATTCTGCGCAGTAAGGATGCGCAATGCAATACAGGGCAATGACCTTAATTGCAAATTTGGCTATGGTAAACTGGAGTCAATGTTAAAACAGTCAAACCATGGCAATGTTTTTTATGTTAAAAATAATTCAACATTGTTGGATGAAATGTTGGAACTGTTTGACCCTCCTGTTGGGGAATGTTGGGCAAAAATTTGACTTAAGCCAAAATTTTATCCAACATCTTCTAACTGTGTAGACCAGTCCAACAATTTGAAACATGTTGTAATGTAACAATAAGGTCCAACAATGTTAAAAGATGCTGGATCCTGATGTTGGGACTGTTTACCAGGGCTTTTTACAAGGCCAGAGAAATCAATGTGTACCTCCTGTGACGAGAGTGGGTGTGGTGATGTGCAGATTGGATTGCCTTCTAATGTCAAGATCTTCAGTGACGAACACAGACACAAAAATTCCACCTGAGTGATGTCACTCACATTGTTGCTGATGATAAAACAAACATACATTTTACAATGTGCAAGGCTAGCCCATAACTGACAAATGGTATATGTTTGGTCAATGCAAGACTACATGTATCCAAGTGGACAAGCTGGAACAAAAAATCAAGTCTCCGATAATTAATGTTTAAATTACTATTCTTTCTTATTTCAGTCTGGTAAATGCCTGGTGTGCAAAAAAAACAATCTTTCATTATTTCAGTCATTAATAATACCCACTGTTACCTATTTGTATATATTAACAGGGTTGCAGTAAAGTTTTTAAGGCACAGTGTCAACAAGGAATTCCAACAGGCCAAACTCCAACTGCATCCACCAAATCATTAAAAGTTTTAATTTGTTGGGACAGGTAGCAGCCCTTGTTATGTTTTTGACCTGAGACCCCCTCTTATCTGGAACAATGGCAATCAATCCAGGTCTGTACTCACCCCTCTAAGTCCAGAATCTCCAGCTGGTCTAACATGCTGACAGGGCTGACATCCTCTATGTGATTAAATGCCAAGTAAAGCTCCTACAACACATCAGTAATTGATTAGCTTTCAGGCCAACGTGTCCCATACCACTGCAGCATATCCCATTTCTGTGGCGTATTCATATACCCCCCACAGTAGCCTGGATTGGAAATTTCAGAGTGGTGATGGGAGGGGAGGGGAGGGGAGGGGGGGGTAGAGAGAGGGGGTCAAAGGCCCAGAAATTTCCAAAAGGAGGAGGGTGTACCAAGGAATATATTTTCCCAGAGGGTCTTGTAATTTTTTTTCAACTCTTGCAAAAAATAGCACCACCAATACTTTCGTGAATTTAAACCCTGTAATTAAAACTTAATGAATCGACCTGTCATACCATAAAATTCTGGGCTTATACAACTTCGTAAGGGGTTTTGTGTGGGCTTATAAGTGGAGGGGCTTATATCTGGGGGGGGGGGGCTTATAATCAGATGTACTTTTGTACTTTTTTGTTTTCAGGTAGATTGTCCTATAACCGAGGGGGGTCTAATAAGTGGGCCCGGGTACTGTTAGTACCTTTAAAGAGGAAACTGAACTAATTCCATCCAAATCACTCAGTCCAGATCTTGATAGCCAAAGTGTCCTTAGATTAGTCAAAGAGGTACCCAGGTCTCTAAACAAACAAACAAAAAACACAGCACTACAGCATTAGCATAATACATCATGTAATCCTGTTGAACAGTTACAGAAGAATCTCGATTTCTTGAACCAGGGGTTTCAATAAGTTTTGAAGTAGGCGGCTGACCCTTTCATAGTAGGCGGCTGTGACAAGGAGGGGCCGTAAGGCCCCTCCCCCTAGGGGGTTTGGGGGCATGCCCCCCCAGAAAATTTTTAAATCTAGAGGCCCGGAAATGCCATTTCCTGCATTCTGGCATCCATTTCAGTACTAATTATTGATTAAGTAACAACAGCATTAGTGACAACTATTTTTAGTTTTTCAGGTGAAGTTTAATTTCAATAAAAGGATTACGTCACCCATAGAATACTGAATCTTGGGAATTTTTCATTATATACCGTAAAAACTCGTGTATAAGCCGCACTCGTAGATAAGCCGCACCTCTAAATTTCAAGCATGATTTTGAGAAAAAAAAAAATAAAACCTGGCGGAAAATGCCCAGTTGATTGTGAAAAAATGCTGGATTATGAAGAAATTTCAACAATCAATATAAAGCTAAAGTTGATTCCTTTCCGATTGATGTGCAGGATGTACTATAAACACATAAACGGGAAACACTTCAGTCTTACCCAGAATTTTAGAACTTTATAGAATAAATATCATTTCTGCCAACTTTAACATTTTTGATCTTTTTCTGCCATTCGTTGACAGGTATTTCTTCGTTCATCACTGTTTTTACATCAAATTTTTCACCTGATTTTGCGCTGTGTTCGTGAAAGCGTTCGTAGCTTAGTAACCAGGCACTAGTATCCAGGCCCATCGCCAAAAGACACATGAAACGCCTGGGGGTTTAAAATTATTCACGGACGAAAAGCGTGGTTTTCGTCGCTGTTTTGAGAGGAAAAACTTTTTCAAGATGATCAGTCTCCTTGTTATTTTTGTTTGTGAGGATAGTAAAGAGCTACTTTGTCGCTTATATGGAGCAATTTTTCAGTTTTATGCGCAAAAATGCGCAGAAGATGCGGAGGATGCAGTGTGAGCGATTTATGCAGATTTATGTGGACCCGCACGGCAAAAAAAAAAATGGACACAGCAAAGAAAGCGTTTTCTTTTTATTCCATATTTCATATTTAACAGGTGAGAAATTGTGTGACTCGAGAAACTCAAGGAACTCGAATGAAATTTAATGTTAGTTTATGTTAGAAGGTCTTAGAAAGTAGGCGGAGATGATTTGGAAAGTAGGCGGCGAAATTCGCCGGTTGCCGGCTTCTATTGAAACCCCTGTTGAACCCTCGGTTTCTTGAAACTCCCATTTCTTGAGCTAGTTTTAATTTCCCTTGGATAATATTTCTCTGTAATTTTACCCCCGATTTCTCGAACCTCCCGATTTCTTGAAGCAATTATAATTTCCCCTTGAGGTTTGAGAAATCATGTTTCTATTGTAATTTTTAATCTAATCTCCTTTTTTTATTTCCAATACCTGTCCCTCTTGTCTACTTGATATTGCACCATTTTGCATTCATAGAGAAGTTTAATAACTTAATCATTACTTGTGGGACTTACATGTAAGTTTAAGAGCTCTGGACTCACCTTACAGTAGCTATTATGCTGTTAGATAATTTAAGCTCAGTCAAGTTTGGCAATAGAGCACCTAAAGAAAAGGAAAAGGAATGAACATTATCTACATGTACAGCTGTTGAGCAGCTGTAAATCAGGTGTGATTACCTTCCTCTGGGTCGATACTGAAGATGAAATGAAACATGAACTGAGGTTTCACTGGGAAAAGTGGGCCTTGTGCTACTAGTGTTTCATTTTTCAACAACCGATAGAGAAAATAACACACTTTACTTTCATCAAAAGTGATTCTGTGGTGCTGCTCAAAGTTGTAGTAAATCTTGAAGGATCAAATAATAAAACTATTATTTGCTTTTTTGTCTCATGAATTCTGACATTAGACAAAACTAACAATGATGTATAACTTTCTACAGTAACATGTTGTTTCTCTTTAAGTTATATAAAACAAATTATGATGAAAGGACAGAGAAATTTAACATTTTAACCAGAGGCCTTTTAGAAAACTGAAGTCCTGTTACCTGCACAAGTTCTAATAATTAATAAATTTAATAATGTAATTAATTAATTTAGATTAAATTTTCCTTTTACGGTCAACTCCCTCTTAACAGACACCGCTATAAGACAGACACCTCTTTAAGACAGACACCTGGTGTTGGTCCCGTATGCATCCCTGCCGTTTTTCAGTCATTTTACTGTAACTAAACTCCCAATAAGACGGACACCTCTCTAAGACGGACAGTTGGAGCCGGTCCCAACAGTGTCCGTTTTAGAGAGAGTTTACTGTATATCAACCTTTGCTTGGCTGTCAGCCTATCTTTTACCTCCAACAAGTTTTACAATAAGTACAAACTCTGAAAAATCATTAATCTTTTTGTCCAATACAGTAACACTGAGACAACTTATTATAAAAGTGCACTTGACATATTTGATGATCGCTAATAAACAATTTTTCTATACTCACCAAAATTTCCAAGACTATTTTCCCTTGTATCAACTTTCATTTCAAGGTATTCAACTTCATCAAGATTCTTGAAGCCAGTCAGTGATCTCTGGGAAAGACAACAAAACATTTCAAACCCATGTTACAGGCTCACAAAGACATCTATTTTAATTGTCATTATTAATTTTCACCTCTGAATTTATAGAAATTGATAGCAACTACAGTTGAATCTATCCTTTGAACCTGGTTTTGATCCTATTTTTTTCTAATTTGGCAAAAATTAGCCTGTAAAATTCTCAGTTAAATCTGTGCAACATTAACTCAGTCATGGTTTGCGTACGGTTAATTTAGATAGAGTTTCACTTTGAATATTTAAATCTTCACTTGAAGAGTGAGTGAACAATAATGAAATGAACAATATTTTTAAAGTAGAAATCAAAATAATTTCCTTTAGGTCAAAACTTGCTACACCCACCAGTTTTGATGGTGACAGGAATTCTTCCAACAACTGGTCTGCCTCTTCATCTTGTGCTATTGGTTCAGGATTGGCAGTACTGTCATCAAACTCACGTATTCTTACAGAGGAGATTTCTTTAGGGGCTGGAGGTATGCGTTCAATTTGTTCCAGGGTTAACGTAGTGTCTTCCATCCCTAGACTAAAAACAATACAAAATCAACTATTGAACTCTCTTTCTTTTGTTTTTCTACTGACAGTAACTAATGACAAGAAAACTTGTTAAGTTTTTTCCATCAAAGTATAAATGTTAGGAGTATTTGCCAAACCCGTAACACTAGATGCTGAATGCTGAATGAAGAATGTCAAACACAAGCCCTTACCCAAACCTTAACCATATTAACATCAAGGCTTTTCCTTACACAACAAGGGTCAGCATTTGCATTTGGCATTCTGCAAATATATACCCCTGCAGTCATATATAGGGGTGTTACTAAACTGCAGATCAGCAGACCGCGGAACTTATAATTTTACGTACAAAAAAATAAAGTTGGCCCAGTTGACAGCACATATTCTAATAATATTATTTCTAATAATTAAATATTTTTAAATGTAATTTTCTTTATACTCATAAAGGAATTTGCGAGTAGTGTTAAGGATTTTTTAGTTTTATTATTTTTACATAAAATGATGGGTTCTGGAGGTTCTGGGGTCTGCTCGCCTGCAGTTTAGTAACACCCCAGTCATAGTATGATGCCAATTTTTGCAATTTTGAGCGTCACGGTGGCTGAGAATAAGGAGATCTCAGCGGAGCAATATTAATTATTTGGTAATTAAATATGTTGTGTAATTTATGGTCCTTAACAGTATAATTTCAATAATTTGTTATTTATTTCACTATTTTAGTCTCTTCCTTGTATGTACACTTATAAGGTCTTGTGGTGTTGTAAAGTCCTCCTATACACTGTATGGCTATATAGCTTTGTCCTATAAAATGTAATAAGCTTAAATAAAAGTAAATGACAATCAAAATTACCCAAAATAAAACAACGAAGAAACAAATGCTTCCGTAAAATTCAAGAAAACAAAGGTGTAGTTTTTAACCTAAATGCTGCCATATGATGGTAGACAGACAACATTGAACAAACATGCATCCCAAAATTTTCTGTGGACATCGATTTAGTAAACTTTGTTCGGTACATAAACATAGGTCAGCTCCAGTGTCATTAAAAGCTCAAATTATGACTAAACACGCTTACTAAACTAAACGGCAGTGGATACACCTGCAACGCTGCAATGTTGTTGTTTTTTCTGCTTTTCGTGCAAGAGCTTTGTAGCGTGTATCGGTTGCCATCGTTTTCAAGTTGTCAACTTACCTCTTTCCTGGATACGCCAATTTTTCTTCCATACAAGCCATCGAAAGAGATTTCTCAAATATTGTTTATACTGGCGGACCTCAATGGGCTTCTAAAACAAGAACTCATCACAGCCCGGTTCGTAAAATCTAGATATTAATCAGTTTTCTCTCGTCTCCTTTGTCGCCCAAGCCCGCCATTTTGTCTACGGAGTAATGCATTATGGGATTTGTGTTGCTGACAAATTGGGGCAGAGGGAGGGGAGGGAGGAGCCACACCGACCCCAAAACAATAATGTTCCATTGATTTCATTTGGAAAGACAGTTTTAATTTTAATGTCAACAAAAATACAGGATCACAGAAACCTAGAAATGCAAAGTCCATTGCTTATTGCGGTTTTCAGTAAAATGCAAACTCTGAAATTCAAAATCCAACTTATGATTGCGTTTTTCCCTGCTGTCAATCATAATTATTATAACAACTGCCAACAAACCATGGCAAACAGAAACAAGCAAAATGGATCAAAATCTACCAATCACAACTGACAGACCTGACCTTTTGACCCGGTTGAAAAGAACTTCTGTTTCCCGAGAGGTCCGCTCAGATGATTGACAGCAGCAAAAAGCATAAACCGTTGGTTGAGGATTGAATTTCAGAGTTCGCTTTTGACTGAAAATTGCAATAATAAAAGTGTAGTGAAAAGAAATTGTTCATTTGCTGTGAGACTACTATGATCTCCCTGGGCATGTTCGTCAAATTAGGGAGTCTACCAGTGGGACTGGGTACTAAAGATATTTTCTGCCCAGGGGGTACTTGAAGTATACATGATGGGGGGGGGGGGGAAACGACGAAGCAACATATTGCAAACCGAAAAAATACACAAGCCTGAAATTTTAGACCTCCAATAAATACCTGGCATCAAAATTTCCAACCCCCAAAAATACAAGACTTAAAAAAACCTCAAATTATGCACGTTGCTGAAAAAAAGTTTGAATGAATATTTTCGGATCCACTAATGGAAACTTGAAACGAAAAATTTGCTTGGAGATAAGACCCCAAAAATAAATGTATTTTTTAAGACCTAAAAAAAAGGTGACAGATCTCTTGACCCAAAAAATATTGAGCGTGTAAATTTCCCGCCCCCCCCCCCCCCCCTTCCTTCCCCCCCCCCTGGGTCCCCCCCCCCCGGGGTTTTCTGAACACGAGGCAGACTGCCGGGACTGGCTACAACTGTCTGTCCATTGACAAGCCTCTGCATTAAAATGACTGGTTTGGTTCAACCATAGGATGGCATAATCATTAGACCAATCAACTGCCTGGTCTGCCTCCTGCTGGTTTAAGGGGGGGTGAATGGTCCTTCAAAAAGTAGGGGTATCAAATGGTGTTTGCGAGCATTTGCGAGCATGCGAGCACAGCGTTTTTCTTTGCGAGCACGAGCATTGACAAAAATAAGCCTTGCGAGCAACGAGCACTTTTCAAAAAGCTACCCCACCAAAAATCGACACTCGAGCAGTTTTAAAAATGTGCGAGAACGAGCAAACGAGCACCCACTAAAATTTTGCGAGCATTCCGAGCAAAAGCTTAATTTTGCGAGCACTGCGACATTTTGAGGGACCATTCATGACCCCTAAAAAGTGAGTGTCTCGCAAAACTTTAGCCAAATTTCAGGGGTCTCCTCGTCTCGAATTTTTCTTTGACGCTCTCTCAGAGTCTCGATTTCTTTTGCAAGGCTAAAAAGGGCTCTGGCTCGCAGAAAAGATATCAGTCTCGCCGTCTCGCAAGGTCTCGCATTAACCATTCAACACCCCTTGGTTGGGATTTTAACCACGTTATCTTCATTCATTTTGTTTCCTCTGTTTCATTGGCATGCCTGGCAACTAGCTATCCAAAGCTAAGTGCATGACCAGTAACAGTAACATACCAGTTTATTAAAAAAGATGGAAAAGAAAAAAAAATACAAAACAAACTAACAACATTTACATTTGCCATTTATATCAGAAATAATTTGGGTACATGTAAATATTGATAATATTAATATTTAGCGCCTAGAGCAGGCCTGGATAGGCGCTATAAAAATATATTTATTATTATTATTATTATTATAACATTTGGCATACCCTTGACTCAGAGGTTCTTTTCAAAAAATCGCCAGCTCTGATTACTACCGTTCAATGGTTAATTTTTTTTAGGTTATGAATGGTAGTGTACCCATGTTAGTGAGAATGTTAATGGCTAAATATGGGAACCAAAGTGGAATACTGACACAGAGAACAAAAATGTAGTGAATAAGAACTTTTTATTCATTATTGGCACCTAACAAAGACTAAGTCATGCTGAAGAAAGCTTGTAGTTTACTGCAGTTTTTGTACAACAACAAACAAAATGTTTCTTTGCGACCATAAAACTGCACAATTTTGTTGTAACTGAGAACAGAAAAAGTGGAAAAGCTCCATTAAAAAATAACAAATTTAGATAAAGTGAACAAGATTTAATACTATTGTCCAACTCTACTAATACATGTTGACTCACAGGATCTGGTAAAATTATTTTAACATCACGATTTATATTCATACACTGTAGGTTAAAATGTTTCCAGGACTTGACAGTCTAGTTTTGGAACACTCCTGCTAAATAAATTAAATTATATTTACAACAGAAAGTCATTTATGCATAAAAAATTAATGCCCAGTGCGTAGTATAACTTTGACGTCAGTCGTCATCTTCAGGTGAGAAAATATCATTTTCCTCCAGCCATGCAGCTCCTTCTCGAGAAATCAGGCCACCAACATACAAAAATGGGATCACAATGCATGTAACTTTTACCAATCCAAAACTCTTCTTCTCTGGCTTGGACAGAATTGCACCACTACTTGTACATGTAGAAGCATGCCTCATTAAAGCTGATCTCTGATAATGAAGAACTTGAGCTGGACGCATCCACAACTTCAACAAGGCGGCAGACATTATCTTTATCTTTTTTAACTGCAAACGTCTCCCTCCCTCTGATAGCTGTTATCTATGATTTTACCTTGTGTAATAAAAAAATATATATAATATTTAAAATTATTACAAAAAACTTACATTGATTGTACCCAGTCCCCTTCTGACATCTCCATCCAAATTTGTATTAAACATAGTACTATCCAAGGATTTAAATTGTGGCCTGTGCTAAGATTCACTCAATCATTAAATAAGTGTTGTTCATACCCCATGCTAACACGCTCGTCTCTGCATAGTTAGTACTAACTATGGTCTCTGTAAAGAGTGCCTCTTTTATTCCACTAAGAACGCGATGGAATTATCTCCTTTTGCATTCAAAAGCAGGCCTATTAACACCACCACTTAAATCAGCACCGATAAACCACTAGATAAATCCCCATAAAAGAATTCTTACATCCATAAATAAACTTGACGTGTTTTTAAAACTTACTAAACAGAACTCACGATGTAATATCTTGGAAAAGTAGCTGCAATACTCACAATTTTGAGAAAACTATCGGTCCAAAACAAAGCGTCCTCTGCTTCCCCCCGGTGCCAACAGCATTTATCCTTCATGTATGCTATATGTACTGTCCTAGACTATTTCAAATTTGTCTCGGTGTATGCGGCACAAAGTGTATCATAGTTCACCCAAACGCAACCTTGGAAAATCTAACCTGCGAACAGGCTTTCTTTTTTTCGCGGCGGAGGGAAGGCGAAAAAAAAACACCGCCGCGAGAGAAAAACGCCTGATCGCAGGTTATGGAAAATCGCGCTGCCCCTGCCCAGGCCAGGTCACCCTCCCCATAAAAATCGTAGGGTGCCTGTGGTCTAATCATGTGACCACAAAGTGACGTCACGTTTTGGCGCGTTTTTCGCTCTTCGGGCTTCGCTGCTGCAAAGAGATTCCATCGGAGTCGGTAAGTGAGAGCGACAAAAAGTAACTTTTCTTCTCAAATAAGCCTAGAAAGCATCATTTTGAGAGTGTAGGATAAGAAATAAGTACTCCATGTTTTACTAGTTCAAATTTCACTCGTTAAAGGCTCAAAATAAGCAAGAAAAACGCTTTGGTGTGAAGTGCTGAAGGCGAAGCCATTCTTGTTTGTTTGGTTTCGATGTAGGACCATATAATCTTCCTCAACTAGCCTTCTTAAAAGGCACACAATAATTTGAATACACCTCCGAATGCTGAAAGGCAGGATGTTTTGAGGATGAAGGGATTCGGGAATGGATTGCTTTATGTCTATGAACAGCTACAGTACACTCTATTCCACAAGTGTGAGTGATCTTCGTTCGGGGCCACAACAAAACTTCGACATTGATCGTACCAAAACGATGTTTGGCTTTAGTTGAGTGGCAGCCCGGGCATTCAGTCTTTCTCTTCGAGGCTTTTTGGGCGGCATTGTGCGATTGAAAGCCCAGGAAAGCGAACAAAGCGGCTAACATGAACTAGAAATTCGTGTTCAAGCAATGTAATACGATCGATACGGGCATTTTTTTACGCCCACTTCAAGATGGCCGCCACTAACGGTAGTCGACTGGTAACTAGTTAATGCACCTATCAATGGTTTGCCCCAAGATGGTGTGGAGGATGGGGGGGGGGGGGAGGGGCAACCCATGGGAATTTGACATTGTGAAGCTCTCCCAGGGTAGGGATTTTGACATCTAAAATATGGTCTACCGGGTTAGAAATTTAAGAGGAGATATGCGAAAATTGAAATTCACTTTGTGCTCAGGGGTGGGGAATTCAACTCTGGATTCCAAAAAATGTCAAATTCCCCTGGGGTTGCGCTTCCCCCCCCCCCATCCCGGGGCAAACCATTGATAGATGCATAACAATTATACCCGTAGCCCTTGAGGGTGACGGGTCTAATTGTTTTAGTAACATCCAACTAGTTGGACAGAAAAAGCAATAATAAAGTTAGCAAATGCAAGTTGAAAAAATATTTATTTGGGAATAAAACAAAAAAAAGCATCACGCTCGATTGCGCCAAATTCGCTACTCGATGACTATTACTACTAGGAATTTCATTATGAAAGTGAGTGCTGGCGAAGGTGGATAAAACAGTGGGAACTGAATTGAAGAGTCAACCAGTCTGGAAAACTTTTGAACTTTGGAGGCATGACAACTTTGAGATCGATTTTTTCTTCCGTTGTTAAGGAGCGTCCGACATTCACAAAAATTAAATCTCTGCTTCTACAAGATTTAATATGAAGTAGATTATAACAGCAAAAACCTCTGTAATCAATGAAACAATTCATGATTTAGACTAAATCGATGGGCTGATTATGCTTGCGATATTTTTGCGAGTGAAAGATTTTTTTTTTTGGATCCCGTAAATAAAGGTGCGTGATTTTATCTTCCGAAGCGTCGCGACAAGAATTAAATCTCAGTAAAAAACTTTGTACTCAAAGAAAAAATATGATTTAGCTTGAAATTATGCACCGAGTATGCTTGCGACATTTTTGCGAGCGAACTTTTTGTTTGATCATTGAAAAAACACGTGCCGACAAGCCTGATTTTATCTTCGATGTTTGAGAAGCATCGCGACAAGAAATAAATCTCCGCTTCTACAAGGCTTTCGAAGGTGTTTACAACAGCAAAAACTCTCCAGTCAAAGAAACAATTCATGATTTAAATTAAAATGTTACACCAAGTATTTTTGCGAATTTTTTGTGAGCGAAAGATAATCATGCAATCGAAAGTGATCAAAAATTATATCTCTGCCTCCACGATGCAAAAAGTTAATTTTAGTGGCGGAAGACACAGACTGTGGTTACGATGAGCGAATACTTGCTGGAATGTTTGTCAGACAATCTGAATAAATTGAATAAACAAGCTCTGTGTCTGTCACAGCAGGAGTGATCCCTCTGCTTATGTAAGATATAAGAAGTGAAACCGAAACAGCATATTACAAAAGTATAGAGATACTAATCTTTTTTCAGGACACATGGAATATCATTGCGTTAGTTATCAAAACGATTCGCAACGTTTATGAAAATTGAGACATACCGGCCACAATCAATATGGACTTCTGTCTGTTCTGTGAGTGATGGGCGCGTGATTGCCGTTTCAATTGTCCCGGATAATACTATACTGCGCAGGCTTTGAGTCTTACATCCGAGAAAATTTTGGATTTTTGGCCCTACTGAATAAAATAATGTGCTGTCTCATTAACACTTGCCAGCAATAAGTCCTCTAGTGGTGTAGCCAATCAAAATGCAGGATTTGCATTAGTCCGCTAGTTGGGTGATACTAATACCGGTTAGCCTGCTATGCACTCCGGTTAGCCTACTATGCACTCCGGTAAGCCTACTATTCACTTTGGTTAGCCTTCTATGCACTTTTTTAGCCTACTATTCACTTTGGTTAGCCTACTATGCATTTTGGTTAGCCTGTTTACAGTAGTTTATAAAATACAGAGAAAAAAAAAATTGTTTTCAAAAATATCTGGATATGTGTGGACAGCACCTTTATCATCAATATTGATGCTTCCTAAGATGCACATGAACAGTACAGTTATTTTGGTTGTGCTAATTAATACTTAGGGAAACAGTAACTCCTTCAGTTCAACAATGGATAATGGAAACTTCATGTTTAACTGGCCTACATCTGCTGAAGCCAAAAAAGATTATTTTCTCACAACAGAAGAGTTGTTTGTTCTTGAGTATCGCATCCCACCATGGCACAGGTTTGGAATGGGAAGACCAACCAAGTACTTTGACCCAAAGGACCTGAAGCGCCTAGCCGAGACTAAATATGGTGTTGAGGGATTGAAGGCAAAAGTTGCAAGTCGTGAGCAGAAAAACAGGAAGCGCCAACTCAATGAAGAAAAAAAAGTTGACCAGGAGAAGGAATACGAAGCAAAGAAATCTAAACTTATTAAGGAGAACCCCAACTCTCTCAACCAAGATGTGGCTGACTTGACGGGTAAGGGGATTTTCTTTTTAAAATCAAACAATTCTTGGATGCTCATCTGACTTTTCAGTCATTCTTATTCCATTTTTACTCGGAAAATTCAGAGTTTGGTGATTAGTGGGCCAATTTCACTCGATTCCAGTCCACATTTTATATTGAATAATTAATTGAATTAATTTTTTAATAATCTTGTGAAGCATGTAGAGGGGGGTGGGGGGAGTGCACATGACTGTGTCCGGCCCCGGGCAAAACTCGTAGTGCATCTACGTTACTTTATATGAAGTCCTCAAAGGCTATCTATTTCTTCCTGAAAACCATCTTTTCAAGCTCACGGATGTTTGGGCTAAACACATGTGCAGAAGACTTAAATACAAACTCAAATCTTGCTCGAACACAAAAAGCAACATTTTCAAGATGGCTTCTGGTGCAAAACACCAAGATGTAAAATGACAAAAAGGTGCTACATTCAGGTCATAATCAAAATCAGGGTGGCACAAGGTTTTTGTGTGACGCATGATGGCCGAATAAAAGCAGCCGATTGTGTGACGCATGATGGAGCCAATATAAGCCGCATGATGCAGGACTGGACATCACAATCACGTGATGCGTGATTTGCAATACCATTAATCATAATTGGAACCTTAAAAAATTATTGACATCAGTTGTTTTTACTGATTGTATAAGTAAAAAATTGCAAAAGGATTATACATGCTCTGTCATTTATTTTTAATTCTTTGTTTCTTGCTCTGTCAGGGGTTTAAAGAAACTTTTTTACTTAAACATGCTCCAAGCCAACCGAAAAAGCCTCTTTTGCAAAAAAAAAACACTGCCACTGAAAAGACAATATGCTACATATTTCTCTCCTTTCTAAGAAGGCTTGTTCACGGCTTAAAGGTCAAAATGAAATGAACAGAAATTTTCATTTTTTATTTTATTTTCTGTCCGTGGGTTTATTACAGGGTTGGAAACTAAAATTTCGAAGCACTCGCCATCTGGGCGAGTGACCTTCAAATTGTACTCGCCCAGATCATTTTTCACTCGCCCAGTCTCCTCCATTAAAAAAGAGAAAAATTTAGCCCCCTACACCCACGAATAATAAGTGGTCATTCACGATACAGACTGCAATCTACTTTCTTCATTGAAAAATCACCAAAAATAGACCTTACTCCACAATAGAAACACAAGCACACTTACTTCAAAAGTTGAAATGCAGTTTTATTCGATATATATTTTCCAAATTCCTGTACTTTCCAAGCAAAGTGTCGAAATTGAAAAGAGGCGAAAATAGCCATCTCGCAAGCTTGCTGGGTTTCGTGGCTCGGTGGACGAGTCAGTGTATTTATGACCAGAGGTATTACTTTGTACAAGTACCTCAATCATGTAACAATCACCAAATGGAAGCCATTTTTCTCTGTTTACGAGCGCAAACACAGCTTTTTTGGAGATTTCTAAATGTTGGTAAGCTATCGGCTTGTGTACAGTGCAGATTATTTTAAAGTGGAAAGTAAAAGTTACTTTTACTTTGAATAATATATTCTGGACACGAAATTCATACTCACCGAACTGGGTGAGTGATCCGTGATTTGTACTCGCCCAACAGTTTTCACACTCGCCTAGGTGAGCAGGAGAGCGCCAATTTCCAACCCTGTGTTAAGAGCCAAATAAACATATCCTGAAGTTTCAAAGTAATTGGACATTGCATTGCAGAGATATTGCAAGTTGAAAAATGCTTTTTCTAGGCCTTCATAATCCTAAAATGCTCGAAAAAATTGTCGGAAAATTGTTGGAAATAAAAACCTCTGACGTCATAATTGGTGTTTTTGAAGACGACCGCAGACTGATTAGAATTTAAAAAAATGTGTTTAGTGACTTTTCAAGCAGTTATTTCGTTCTGTTCGGCCGTTTTTCAGTTGATTGATTGTTGGTTGTTGTTCAGTGGCGCACATTTTTGTTAAATCAAAAACTAAAGCTAAATAATAGCTTAAAGTTTTGTTTGCTGTCGTTTTGCATAATCATGTGAGACATACATGTAGGTAGAATGAACGCTGGTATGAAAACAAATCAGGAATCTCTGTTTTCTTCTTATTAGCTCCCCGGCCGGCCCCCCCCTGTCCCCCCCTCTCTCTTCCCTCGGGGGGTGCGTCCTCCTCCGCTGGCGCTCGGCGGCCTCCGTCCGCCGCGGTCCGTCCGTCCTTCACCGCTCTTGCTCCCTCCGCTGATGTTCGGTTTTGTGCGGCCTGGCAGGCATCTCGTAGGTTCTGAGCGGAGGGCTCTGTGGGTGTGGGGGCACTTTGTGTGGTGTTGGGGCTGTCGTCCGCAAACCCTTAAACCCTTAAAGCGTTATGGTGTAAATACAATTATAATTACTAAATTATTAATTTTTCTGGGGGGGTGGGGGTGGGGAGCACCCCCCCTAGGTCCTGGAGCAATCTACGCTTTCTTGGATCTCAACGTATATATTTGTTTCGCCCTTCTCTCCTTGTGGTACTACTCAACGTATTCACCAACGCGCGAGTTAGTCTCGGTTCTGCTTCGTCGCTTGTTTGCGTGTGCGGTCGCTTCCTGCAGACTTCTTGGCGCAGTAAACGCAATTATATGATTGGACTTCGCGCTCGTAGGTTGCACCGATGGGTGGACACCTGATAACCAGGAAACAGATATCCTAGCTGTACTGCTTTTAAAAAACCTGTCGAAAAATATGTTTTTTGATTAGATTTGTTTCTTTAGTTTTTGAGAATCGTCTTTCGTGCAGTCTAAACCGTAACTTATTTAAATTAAACAAATGTCATCCATCCGCCGTAAAACAAGCAAAAAACAAAAGTTTCATGTTATCGCATTTTCAAGGAAGACAAAAGTATTTTGTTACCGAACAAAGTGTCGTGATACGTTGCAAGAGCGTAAGGAACACCTGGGAAAGAATACAAGTAGCCTGTGAACAGTTTTCCGAAAGTAAAAAGAAAACAGAACATATATAAAAATCATACTTCAATTGTTCCATTGCATTCTGCACTTACGCAAATCATCGAGATTTTTCTATTTGGGGTTAAACGCTATCTTTGAATATTCAACGGGAGCTAGTTCTTGGAGCAATAAATAAGCAGAATACATCCGGAAAGTTGCGAGATTCTCAAGTAAAATATAAATTCATTTTCCACCAGACATTGTCTTTGACGTTGCCGTCGGTGGGGTCTGTGGAATCGGTCTGCGGTCGTCTTCAAAAACACCAATTATGACGTCGAAAAACCTGTTCCATTCCTTCCATTTCAGCATGCAGTCATTCAAAAACGTTTTCGTGAAGCCTTCGGAAATCTTCGTATTTTTTGCTGTTATTCACGCTTTAAGGCTCGGAAAGGAAATTTTTTTCTTTATTTTACTTAACAATGGATAGTTTTAGCGTTTGGTTGGTTAAAATGGCATTTTCAAATTTCTGTTCATTTGACCCTTAAATAAACAGTAGGATTTCTTTCTTTCTTTATTTCTTTCTTTCATCAGGTGTTGCAGGGTTGGCTAAAAAGTGTGATTTGGATCAACTTCAGCAGTTGGTAGTTCTCCTTGCTGACAAAAACAAATCAGTGTTAAACACCACAAATGAAGTGAAGAATGTTGCAATGCTGCCCAGAAAAAAGTTTGCCGAGTTGAATCCAGGGCTTGCAAAGTTGTTCAACACTGATCCTGATGCCGCCTTGAAGAAGTCCAATGAGAAACAAAAAAGAGAAGAACAGAAGTTGAACCTTTTGAAACAACTTAATGAACAGGCTCAAGGGTCTTGGAACTTAACTGTAACAGAACCAGCAGAGAGTGTAGGGGAGAAGGGCGAAATGACGTTAGACCTGTTTCCGGCTGGGGGAGAATTATTGCTGGACGATTGTTGCAGTGGAGGAGACATTTTAGGATTCAAAGATCCAAAGAAGGACAACTTATGTCAGAAGACAATGCACTTCAAGACAGAGCAAAAAGTGTGTGGTAAATGGTACAAAGGATCGCTAAGTGTATCTATGAGTCGTGATGAGGAGGGGCTACTCATGAATGGGTCTTTTTATCAAGGGTTTAAAGAGAGGAATTGCCCCTCAAGATGGAAGTTCACAGGAAGGCAAAAGTCAGACTAGATGGTAGCTCAAGTTACTCTTTCCATAAGGGAAGAAATGTGAATGAAATTGCCACATCCTACAAGGGACATAAGATATTATTTTTGATAAAAGATGAAAAAGGAGAGCATTGAATGTTTGCTCTTATCCCATTCATCTTTGTATTGCGGATCACAAGACAATGTTTTTCATTTCTTACATTTTAATGTTACAGTTACAGTTGTTGCAGTTACTGTTACATGTTACAGTTGAGTATTGTGATATACTCAGACGAGGACAATTTGTCACAGGGCATTAACCTTAATTATAGTATGACAAGGCATTGGTAATTGCAAATTATAAATTTATTCATCATTAAAAAATATCAAATGACAAATGTTTGCCTTCTCTTACTACAGATACCGGTAGTTGCTTATTTTCAACTTGTTGAAACACCCAAACCCCGATCTCATAACTAATTAATATTGAAAAAGTAGAACGCACAAAAATAGTACATGTTTAAAACACCTACAACTACAGTTAAACATATAAAGCAGTAGTCAGTGATGAAAACTGTTAATTGTGCTATTAATGGATAAGATCTTGCACGTATTGTGCTAATCAGTTTTAAAGATACTTAACTGGCAATATCTTTGGCCCTTTGATAACTGGCCACTTTATAGGGGGTTGCTTTATAGAGGTTCGACTGTACCATGGCCACTCAGCAGGAATGTGTAACGTTTGCAACCCCATTTCTGCTCATGGTCAACAAAATATGATGCAGAAGAAACTGAATAAGAATGAATATCATGCAAAATTTACAAATAAATAATGAATAAGTCAGAAAAAATGAGAGGAATAATTCGAAATAATGAATAAGTGAGGTGTAATAATTCTGCTTTCCACTCACAATACAATGTTTTTGTTAGGAGAAGAAACACATTACAGTGTATCTGGTTTTATTTGGTTGGCTATCCATAAAAGTCATTAAAATGTAAAATTAATTCTAGGGAAAAATATATTTCCAACCAGCAAATTTTAGCCCAAATCAAGCTTCCTAGACCCAAGAAAATTAGTGCAAAACATGCATTAACAATCAAAGAGTAAGTACACTTTATTTATCTTTTGAATAATAAAATATTTGTTAAAAAGAATGATAATTTCGTAGGCACTTTTCGCTATCCTGTGAGGCTTGTGATAGGGCTTGTGATACTTTTCTTCGTAAATATTCTTGAACAGTGTAGGAGACAAATGAGTGAACCTTTTCCGATCGACGACATACACCAATAACAAGCAAGTTTAAAGAAACCACTAAGAGAAACTTAATCCTTGGGCAATCAGCCACATTGACTAAATTCCCTGTTCTACAAGGTCTGCATCTTGCCCAAGCAACAAGATTCACTTTCGACAAGAAATTATATGCTTCCGATCGCTTGATAGGTTGGTAGATTCCGGGTCAGAAAGTTACTTGTATATACTTGTTTTAGACGCCATTCAGGCAAAGCCTTTAAGCCTGGTTTTCACTAGCGACGCAAGCACAAGCGAAGACGGCTTCGACTCAAGCAAAAGCACCAGCGCATTGCAGTTTTATGCTTGTGGTTGTGGTTACGGCAAGCACAAGAACAAGGATCAAAATTTGTCTTTTTTGCGTGATTGCGCTTGTGCTTGCGGCTTGTCGCTAGTGAAAACCAGGCCTTAGTTCAGTATAAAGACAACTATGAAATCATTAAATTTAAAAATAAAACACTAAAAATTAAAACTAGTAGTAATTGGCAATTAGGGGAGTGCGTTCGGTAGGCTGGGGTGTTTGGGGGGAGGTAAGGAAAGCTAGAGGCAAGGGGTGGGAAGTATGATATTGTTTTCATATTCTCTTGATATATGAGGTCTGTTTGTGATGCGCAAACTATACAATGAAATATCCATGCAGAAAATATATGACATTTCTCTGAAAGCTGATGAAATCTTATCTGCTTGTACCAACCCATCTTTCTAAAGCATAAGAGAAGAATACTTGATTGTGCCAAGCGAAGTGGCTAAAGGTCTTTAAATTAATGAATCCAAATAGAGTACATCTAGTATATACATCATGTATATCTAGTAGATACTCTGGAAAATGTTTGTATAGTTATTTGTAACATTTACTAAAAGCAACAAACGACTTTTAAACTGAAATGTAGCCATTCCAAACATTTTGATACCAGTCCATTAAGAACAGTTTTTTTGTTTCTTTACAATCATAAAATACAACAGATGTATTTAAAAAGAAATTTTGGGGTTTGTAAAGTAACTCAACAGTAGTTTAAAATGACTCGACAACTTAAAATAGCCTGCATTCATCTAGTCAATGCTTAGTGGCCGAAGGGAATTTGGTATATTATAGGAACGCTTCGTTCCTTTTAAGACATCATATTTACACTGATGAAGGGGTTTCCGCGAAATGTCTGTTAAAAAAAAAAAAAAAAAACTATCTTTGCACTCCAAGAACACTTATTGAACACTTAAAATTATGCTAGCACAATCTACCAAAGCCGAGGCCAGGAGCCCTGCCTGGACCCTGTTGTTCAAAGGGTGGATAGCGCTACTCATGATCCGCCGGATAAATCTCTATCTAGTGGAAAACTATCATACAAAACCTAATTCGCTTTCCACTGGATAGTAATTTATCCTGTCATATCGGATAGCGTTATCCTAGGCCTAGTGGGCAGGCGACAGGAGTACTCAGAAGCGATATAAGCAATACGAATATCGGCCCGGTTCTGACCTTTCAGGTCTATGATCTGGACTTTTTTCCTCTTCACTTAAATCTATCTATTAATCTGTCTAAATTCGTTGTTTCAGAATTTCAAGCATTGGAATAAAATACCTTTTTGCTCACGGATAGACAAAGAGATATTTAAGCCTGAGATCAAGGT
Source organism: Oculina patagonica (assembly GCF_052425735.1). NCBI lineage: Eukaryota > Metazoa > Cnidaria > Anthozoa > Scleractinia > Oculinidae > Oculina > Oculina patagonica. Next base: position 12,809,126 of record NC_135769.1, on the reverse strand, counting down.
AAAAAGGATCGTATTGTGCAATGAAACAACCCCACATAAAAACAATGTGGAGTTCTCGAAGGTGACTTGCAAAGCGTAGATTCTTGCGATTGGAGAACATATCGGCTTTTTATGCAAGTAGTGTCTCAGGAAAACGTTATTACTCGGAATAGACCAACGGTAATAGGCCTTATGCATGATAACGTCATATGCTCAAAATTCATCACCAAGCCTCGTTTACGCGTATTATTCTCAACCCTCTGCCACCTTCATGCAGTTTTCACGTGGGCATTCTTTTCAACTTTGCTGCTTTGGGAATTGGTTCATGATAAAATTTTACAAGTTTGCGCTTCGAAAGCGAGGCTTGGTGGTGAAACTAGCCAGTCTGACGTAAACATGCATAAGGGCTATTCGTAAAGCTCAGAGAACAATGGAGACAATTTTGTGCACAGTAATACTCGACACATTGAAACTGCTGCGCGCAATAGCAGAACATGATTACGATTCGCAATATTGGGCAAAATTTCATCCTGAGTAGTAACACATTGCAACTTAAGTGCTTGCAATGTTGCACCATGTGTACGGACGTTTACTCAACGAAGTATTGAAAAGAACTATTTAAGGTTTCAATACGTCAACTGCTAACATAGACGAAATTTTGTTGATCGATCAGCCTCTCAGGGCCACCAAGGCGCCTCGCTTTAGTTAAATAAAAAGGCTAGGAAAATGAAATCTATTCGTCGTACAGTATTACTTTTCTTTGTGAAAACTTAGTTTTGGATACGCCTGCTTTAAAAGAGATGAATAAAGAAGATCTGAGGTCGAAGAAAAGGGCTTTTGTAGTTTCAGTTGAACAATGGCCGGTAATTTCCTGTTAATTCATTTTTAATGCCAACAATAACATTTAACGGTAGCTTCTGATTACTATAGGTAACATGGTAAACAGAATTGTCTTTTCACGTCTGTAAGTTGTCTTTTCACGTCTGTAAATATTGTAATTTTAAATTCATTTTTACTGTGTAACTTTTTTAATTTAGTTTAATAATAATTATTGTAATGCGCTTTTGAATATTTTTATAGAAAAAGCGCAATATAAGTATTAAATATTATTAAATATTATTAAGTTGTCTGTAAGTTCTCTTAAGTTGGATTCGGAATTTTGTTAATACGAGACCAAACGAGAAATCTCCATTTGTCCCCCACCAATAATTGTTAAGTTTTAATTTCTCACAGTAACAATTTTATGCAAACCTTATTTGGGATGTGAAGTCAAATCGCGCGCAAGTGATTCTACTTGACGTCAGTTTTTATGTCATAAAGAGAAATACTCAGAATTTGCTGTGAGTGCTGTGAAAGGATTTGTCGCAACGGACAAACAGAATTCGTTCGTAAGAAGAAAAGAAAAAGAAGTTATGGATAGTATCCAGGTATTCATTAGGTAAGTTAATGTATTTATCTATCTGAAGCATATGCGCAACTCACGCAAAGTCTATAATTTCAGACCAAAATTATATTTTGGTAACGCACGCTGCAAACTGTAAAATGCCCTGAAAACAAATGTAATTGAAGAACAATATGGTCAAGTGAGAAAAACCTTTGAAAAGTCTTAAACGTCGATAAATATAGTCTAACAATATTCTTTATACTGAGTCCAAGCACAGTTTTGCGATTTATCAAACCTGGCTGTGAAAATAGTCGTAAAAAAATTCGATAACAAAACTTTTTATGTGCGCGCACGTAACCTTGGCAACGCGAGAAAACACACGCCATAGCAACAATCACATCACCGCTTTCAGTTATCTTCTTGCGGCGCTGATGTTTCGCGCTTTTCCATTTTAATTTTCGCCGTCGATTAACCTGCGGAATCACGCGATATCACCTGATACTTTATTAGACGATGTTCCGAACGCTGAGCAGGGCAATTCTTTTATGCAACAAATTGTGAATGTGTAATGTATTTTTACAGCCAGATAAACTGTGGTTCTGCGATGCTTTGCAAGGTGTTGAATGAGTTTTCTTGAGTGCGCTTCCAAACACGGTCAACTACTTATATCGCAGGATATCTGTTTTGTGTGGATGACGGACAACAACGACTTCTTAACCATATATGCATGGGCACCGTGAAAATCTGTTGAATAATAACACAGGAAAAAATACATAAGTTGACGGATATAACGAATTGCGTATTATTTTCAACCTTTGCTTTTTAAATGTTTTGATCTGCTAAGATCTAATTTTTTTTATGAAAGTGATACAATTTACCCGCATTGCGGACCTGGGGCCCGTTTCTCGAAGTTTCCGAAAAGTTTTCGCACCTGAAAAGCGATAACAAAATCTCAAACCTTTCGTAGTTACAGGGCTGTTTCATTCACATAATTTAAATATGTACAAAGGTTCCCTTCATACAAAGTTTCTAGGCCTATACACATCTCTGTTTTTAAGATACAGATAATTACAAATCGCTTTACCGCGCGGCCCGAAAACTTTCCCCGGCTTTCGAGAAACGGGCCCCTGGAGACACCGTGTTGAAAGCCTGCTGACAAGGCCAGGGAAACTGCCGCAAAGTTGGACGTTACAAATCAATCAATCTTTTGTTCATATTAGAGCCCATGAGGATATCTAATTGAAAAAAATTGGAAGAAACCGAATAGAAGACACGAAGTCTCGTTGCCAGTTTATATCGTACCTACAACACAATTTGAAAAAGAAAGAAAAGGTGAACCTGTTTGTAAATAAGTAACATGGTTCCAGAGGTTTTCTCTTTGAGCCCCGAAGCGATGCGAACAAGTCGCGAAGCGACCTGCGAGAAAACTCTCTTTTGCCGCTTCGACCCCACGAAAGCTTTTTCGCTTTAGTAAAAAAAGAAGGAAGAAATCCTCTGGGACCAGGTCAGTGAATTAGAGGACAACCCTGGTGAGTTTATTTTCCAACTGATCCAAGACCAAATTATCGCATTCCAGTGTAACTGTCCAATAAATCAGTGTTTATAGGGTGTGCTGATATACCAGATATACTAACCGGACCAAATAAATTTGTTATAAATTTACACTGCCGGGAATCGCCGGAAATGGCGGTAAACCAGTTTTCAATGAATATCTCACCCGGCACAAGAAACATGCTGTTTCCATCCTTAGGAGCTAAATAAAACCAGTTGGGACTTTGTGCGTCACTTTCTTTTTTTCTAAACAATAACAGTGATCTGATGCCCCGGGTCTGATGCTTGGCATCAAATATAAGCCGTGAAAACAAAACTCCGAAAGTGTTATTTTCTCGGCTAGAATTTTAAAACCTTCGTTCAACGTTAAATCGCTGAATTATGGAAAATAAGCTTCAATTTTTGTGTGGCTCATACGAACTGTAATCCATATAAAGTAAATGCAGCAGATGTTTATTATCGCGGGATGCAGTTCTTCGTAGTTTCTAAACCTTTCTATTTTTTTGTGAGTATTAAAACCCACAGTGTCACCAGGTCCGCAACGCGGGTTAATTGTTTTTTCCCCTAATGCTGCTTAATACGTGACAATTAGTGCTTTGCGATTTTGCAACGGGGTTATACCATCATAATAGGAGTCAGTTTACACAGAAGCTACAAGACACGTTGGCGTCATAAAAAAGCGTTAACTTCAAGCAGAAGTCGCATTTCATTGACCCTAGCTCGCGCATTTGTCTTATTTTCTCCACTTCTTTATTTTGATAATACTATTGCAAGAGTCGTGAACTGTGGTGTTTTATTCAATTTCCTATGACATTTTTTAGTTGATTTTTCTTTAGTCCCAGTTACCCGGTTCCAATTTTTTTCTGCAATGTTAACCTGTCTGCAGGGTGGTAAATGGGTTATGCGTGACGCGTGATTTGAGCAAAAATTAGCGCGTGAAAACAGCTAAAATCTGACCGTGATCCGTGAGCTGCCACTGTAGTAGGTTGCGTGATCTGCATATTTTAAGGGTCGTTATTCGTGATTACGGCTGTACAGGCTCGTGAAAACCGAAGATAAATTACGTACACATAAATCAATTTACGGTAGTAAAATAAAATAAACAAACGACAAAAATCATAAAGCCAAAGACTGGAGTTTTCAGTGGACGACACTTTCTTTCGGCACGATTTGTGCGTTTAAGGACTTGTCTCTCACAGTGAACTCGTCTGAAAGATCAACTCCGCTTGTTGCTAGGCATTAAAAGGTAAATTGCACGCAAATGAATCATTGAAGCTCATTTTATCAATAATGTATACTAGATAAGTGATCCGTAAAATGGTCTAAACAATATACGTTATTCGTAATTTAAAAGCAAATAGGCTGGTGATTCGTGACTGGGATCCTCCCCCTCCCTCGTTACCACAAAGTGTCTAGTAAAAGGCAAACGGAAACTGCAAGTTGCATACTGTATTGTGCAACATCAGGAGTCCAGACTCCTAGACAAACCTGTTGCGAAACAAATTAAAATGGCTGCAAAAATTAGAATGGCGCTGCCGCCTTAGCCTGCGAATACAGCCGCCTCTCATCCGCGTTCCGCAACAAAGAGCGAAACTTCGCGTTTCGCTCTTCGTTGCGGGACGCGAATGAGAGGCGGCTGTATTCGCAGGCTACTGCAGCCTTTCTTGCATGGCATTTTGCCTTGTGCCTGTCTCGCCCCCAGACGTCCCTCCTTAGTTTTGGAGCACGGTGCGCTTGGTGTTGTGGGCTTGTTGCACTCAGATTTCGCCGCCTTACCACCAAACCTCGCTCCCTGTCTCTCGACTTTCGGCGACGGAATGAAACTGCGTCTGGGAGCGTGGCAGACTTAACGCCGACTTATCTTGTGAAAGGCCCTCGAAAACACGCTGATGGTAAACATTGCTACGTAAAAGCAATGTATGAACTTTTGAAACTGTTGTCAGTACTAGTCGAAATATTGGCCTCCTTCCGCTTAGTGCCAGCCTTGCATTTTAATTGTTTTTTTTTTTACCACTAAAAGCAGTACTGCAATCTTACCTTCCCTCGTCACGAGATAAAAGGTTTTTTAAAAATAAAATAGAACCAGGAATCAATACTAAAACCTGCATACGGGTAATCCCGAGAAGTAAGCCTGCGATCGGGTGATCCCGAACGGGCAACGGGGACAGTCACAAGATAAAAAGAATCTACTTTTCGATTGCTTCAGTTCCCACTTTTGGCATTGAAGATTTGATTGAGTGCTGAGTAGAAAACTTAGCTAATGTGATTGATTATTGTTTATCCACGAATGTTTATGGAGTTAAAAATAGATTTTATCAGTTCTCTGTTATCCGCTCCCTTTTTGACTTGTCGTAAACTTGTTTTTCTTGCCGCATGCGTAGTCACGCGAGCCAAGTTCCTAGCCTCGTTTTTGTGTAAGACTCTGTAGCTTTGCGTTGTTTGATCGGATTTTTTCCCCTTGGCTTTCGTGAATAAGAGAACGAACATTAAGCTTTGCACTCTAAAGATCGGAGCCAAAGACATAAACAGAACTTGATATTGTACGGAATTTCTAATCTGCTCAATCTATTTTAATGATCCAAAACAGTGCGTCTACTTCTTCTATACCATCGATGATTATCTGCAATTCCAAACAATAGGATTGATTGACTGTGCGAACTGCATTGTGAGGGTGAAGGACTTTGAGTGAAGTCAAAATAAGCTGATTGGAATGTTCCGAATGTTTATATTTTACATTTCTTGATGACGCTAAACCTTGTAACCTAATTTTATTTCAATCAAACTTTCAAATCGTTCGGTTTCTCGACCCTTTCCGATATTTGGACTTTGGGGCAAGAGGAGTGTTGAACTTCTAAACCTTGATAAACCAACAGAACAAAGCAGTCATTTTTATATGAATGAAAAGTGCGCTATCATTTAAAACCCAGCCTGATCATTCTGTAATTTGTCTGAAGTCGAAATAAACCGACAGTACCTTTGAACTCCTAAATCCTTATCAAAATGCATAGAAAAATACCGCATTTCCCTTGGACTTTTTAAAAATAGTTCGCTCAGCGGATATGTGTGCCCTCATGCGCCGAAAGTAGCCGTACAGGCGAGCAGAAGTTAATAGAATCAATGCACATTTCTTGTCATCACTTTTTTCCCTACGATATGCGAGCTTATAGACACGCAAGCTTTATGTCTATGAAAGCTTTATAAATAGGTTGTGCGGAGCAATAGACTAGCGGCCTCCGACAGCTGGTTCGGCTTAGCTGACCTGAGTCGTTTTATGAGAATTAGAAACTTCCAGGTACAGAAAAAAATCACGAAATATGTCAAATTAGTCCAATAGGACGGCTAGAAAAAAACTTTTTATTTTTTTGTCTGTGCTAAACTACATCTAGAATATAACCTACCTTAAGAAACTTTTCCCAACTGTATATACCATCTATTTAGTTGCTGCTGTTAGGGATTCTCGCCGCCAAGTAAAAAAAAAACACCTTTTTTTGGGCCGCTCATGACTCGCACCTCACCCCATTAAATGGATCAATTACGGGCAATTGGATAATTATCAGAAAGTCGCGATACTACCTTGTCATACCTTGCTTTTTTATGTCCGACAATTAAAATTATTGGTTTACATACTAAAGCAGAGAAACATCAAAAAAGCAATACCAAGTGACGATGTGGCCCTCGCCCCGTGTGCGAGTATCGAGCCATGCAGACATCTCGGAGACGACAGACGAAAACATTTTGAGGCGGGTTTTGTGAAACTGGGTCATTCATGATCACACGCAAAACGAATTTGGACTTGGCTCAACAAAAACACCTGCCGTGCAGCATAGATCCAAAATGAACTCCATTTTTAGACATGAACGACTCTCGACAAGTTTTGCTTTCCTTCCTGTCTGAATTTTACAACTTATGAAGGCTGCATGTACGCCGGGCATGAACTCAGTTAAATAATCATACCTTATACATATATAGAGCCCCGCTTGTAATTGCGATCATTAATCATGCGTTATTCTATGAACGGATTTGGATATTCGCACTACAAAATCAAGTGTTACACTGACTAAATTTTGCTTGTGTAATCTCTTTAACTGATATGGAAAATTTCCTGCAGATCGGAAGTTGAATAAAGAACTGTATTGACAATGGTGTTCAGCTCTTTATACGTTTCCTCCTAGACAGTGTTGTTCAGAAATGTGATTCGTGAATGACTGTTTGTATTCAGGACCAATACAACTGCTTGAAAGTCTCTCAAGCTCCTTGTCAACAAACTGTAAGGAAATGAACCGAGTCAACATGCTCTCTGGGACCTCTAAGGAGCTAAAAATAGCAACATGCACTTAATTGTTTGACACTTTGTCCAATTGAACATCTTTAAACTAGCGGCGAATCGATATCAATCGTACCTATACAGCAGAGCTAACAATTTGATGATAATAAAGTCATGAAAAACTCGTCAAGAAAGTCGTATTTAGCAGTTTGCGACTGTTTTTTTTTTTACCATTGTTATTTCAGAAATTGTCAAAGGAGTGGTTTTAGTCCAGCCCCCTGATGAACAAAGAGATATTTTTAACTGAACGATTTCCAGGTACCAACTAGTTTACTAATATTGCGACATCTCAACTTCAAAACCAAGGTTATATAATGACAAGAAGTTCAAAATCTTGAGTACAAGTTGCATGCTTTTCATTTTATTTAAGTGGGAATATATGCTGGCGACTATATGAGTATTTTCACGGACGAATTTCTGCATTTGATCTCTGGCCCCAGATCCTAAATATAGCATCTGTTTTGATTGGCGTCTCAATCGTTTTCATTCTGGAAACTTGACACATTTATTCGTATCGAGTGGCAAAAGGAACCCATGCAGACATGAGAGAGCGACAGAGTTAGCGAGTCCAGTTTGAGTTATGGCTGTGTTATGGAAATTGTTCGTAGTGTTTGTCTCGCTTCTGCACATCATTGAAGAAAGGGACTGTTTAGGTGTCGGCGAAAGTTGCGGGCCATGCTTGTGCCGGACGGAGCGCCGAGAAGTGTTTGTTGATTGTACAAGACGCAATCTAACAACCATTCCAGATGAAATTCCGCGCGATGTTACAGCCTTGTAAGTTCCAATACGTTTTCTAAGTTGGTTGAATTCGTTGTTGTTGTTAGGTAAAATGTAATTAACCTCGTACTCTGTATATGGGGATTTCTCAGATGTTCGTTTCTGAGGCCGTCATATGTGTCTCTCTCAAAGGTGTCAAGGGAGGTTAAAAATAGCAAGATCCCTTCCCAAGATCACGTACTGGATTTGATTTAATATTTTACGTCGACTACATGCCATACGTTATCGAAATACAACGTTTCGAGCTGTTTGATTGCTTTACTTCTGTGCGATTTTACTGTAATCGCATTGTTACCCCGGTTGATCATTATATAGAGCTGGGGGGAATTGGGAATTTACGTGGATATCTGCCGATTTATCAGAGATCTGATCGTTTATATGAAGTGTTTGCTTCAATTCTAAATCTTTGCATTCGCCTTTGCCAAAAGATATGAAGCTGAACAGATGTAAAACGATTTACAACTTAAACTGTAATGGGGTGCAGAGAGTAATATTGTGCTCTTTGAAATACTACTTCATTGAGAAACTGTGAGAGATGACTCTTAAGCTTTTTATCCCTCAAAAAAGTCAAGTTATTCGTTTACATTTTTATGTGAATAAAAAGACTAAGAGTCTATAAAACGTTGCGGAGTAAGACAACGAAAATGCCCGACATTTATTTATTATAAATTAAGCGCCCTGTAAGAGTTCAAATCGTTGGTACATTTTTACCATGGTTTTTACACGCCTTTTTGTCTGAGATTTGACATCGCAATAACAAACTTCAGTAAGCTGATCAAAACTAATGACCCAAATAGTACAAAAGCAAAAATATCCATTGGCAAAAATCCTTGTCATTTTTCATTGGAAAACGCTAAAAACGCATTCAACGTTTGTAGTTGAATGTGTGGACTCTCGAATTGAACGCTTTCCTAATTATATGGTAAATTTCATGTTGACGTTTGACATTTTGGTCAGCCTTTTCAACAACTAGTAGGTCTGTATTATAAAGTCAGCCTGTTAAGGATCATGAAATAGCAAAGGTTGAGAAGGATTTTCGTTGTTTATGCTTGTGGGGGGGCCAAACTTTTCGACAGAAAAAGCAAAAGAATTCGTGAATACCTGCGTGCTTTTAATGCGAAAACCTTCGTGATAACGAGCCGAAACTATTTCGCCTGTCTTGTGTTGATTTATTTCCTGTGCCATGTGATAAATTTACTCTTCGCTTACTTCAGCTTGTCATATTGTCAAATATGTTTGTTTGTTTTGCTAATCCCGAGTGCATATTATCCATTTCAGAGATTTGAGTGACAACATGATCACCGAGCTGCCCGATTCGTCGTTCTCCGCGTTTTCCAAACTCGTCACACTGTAAGTAAACCTTTTCACTCTATCCCTTTGTTAAGCTTGACTGGAAAATCTTTGTTTTTGTGAGAAATATTGCATTGGATAGATTCTTTTAAACAAACAACCATATTCGAATCTGTTTCGTGATCATTCGTTTGAAAAGAAAATAGCCCGATATTTGTAAACAATTATCCAATTAGATTTTGCGACCTTGTTTATATTAGCACTCCTGAAATCGGCGGGAGTGTTTGTTCCATTTTCATCTCAGGCAAACACATTTTATTGTATTGCGGCATTTTTTTTCTCAGTATTTCCTTTCGTCAGCGTTGAAAATATATATTTCAGGATATCTTGCTGCGCATTGGCGTGAAATGAGATAGCTTTGGGGTCAAACGAGAACCGAAGTTACTAGAGTTTTGTGGTTGAAAATAAAAAATGACCAAAACTTGACGATTCCACCATATGTAGCTGAGTTCGCAATGTGGGTCGCAACAACATCTCAAATTTGTTTTACCTCGAAGATATTTATCTTTGCGCTATGAACTAGACAAAGAAACTTTGTTTGCTATATAATTTTAGATGCCTCTTGTTGTTTTTAGAGCTTAAAATTGTCTGCGTCTCGCAATAAAATTTGTTTTCAATTGGACTCCTTTGTTATTTAAAGGAACAAACAAACATAGAATACCTTAGAAATAATACCGCAAACGCCCTAAATAGCCCGGCTACACCGCGCGACGTAATTTATCAGTTTCACAAACATACTTATTATAAATTTTCGGCGTTGTTTTTTCGGTCGGGCCAAATTTCAACGAGGGTTTTCACATGAAACTATGGAACCTAGCAGATTCTTGAAATGTTTTCTTGCAGTGCATGTTATGGCCAAACCTTCTCCTTTTCCAGCTTTTTAAAGTCACACAATCTAAAGTATTTAAGACGGTTGATTTCGTTAGATATCTTACATTATCTACATTGGCTCGGCCCACTTTTTTTCCTGAAAGCCAAGCTAGCGTCAGTTAACAATGATGTAGCTTAATGGATTTCACGGAAAACCGAGGGCAGATCCTCGGAAACGTTGAAAGAAAACGTGATTAGTGATTTCCTTTTCTCTGTCTGTGTGGAAAATTAGTGTGGGATAACAACTTGTTTTTTCAGTCATTACCTACGTGGAACATTTTTAACAAAGAGCGCTTTGTCGATAATACTTGTTAAATGTTTTTGCACGATATGAGTTTCCTCACTAATCTGGTATATCTTATGCTGTGACATATTTTATTAACAAAACGTCCTAAAATGGAACTATGGCGTTAAAAATACACTGTAAAAACATCATGGAAAAAGGTCGCTGTTTTTGTCACGTATTCAGGAAATAACTTTAGCTACACCTCACCAAAGCGCTGTAGAATCTTAACCACTTTAACCACAAGAGAGCTGTTATTTTTGTGTGGGAAGTATTTCTCTAGTAGAAGCGGATGCGCCAATGTGCGGATGTGCAAAAATAAATCATTTTGCGGCCTTCTCGTCTGCTCGCTATTCACGCTGTCCTTCAATCTGCCCATTAATTCAATTGTTGAAGTTTGATATCAGTCGTTAAAAAGTTTTTAAACTTTTTTTGTGGTTGAAATCCCGGAAACCATAACTTCCAGTTCGGTCTCTGTTTTGATTGCAAATAAATGCACCGAACGCCTGGCAGTGCGTCAACATAAGATATATTACATGCATCACGAAAGCATTCCGTCTCGAAAAAACAGAAAGTTATCCTTACACCAAACGAAAAAGAAGTATCCGGAGTTACTGTTTTTACTAGGCCTGTTAATTTCCGCAATATATCTCTATCCGAAAATATTTCTCGTATTTGACTGCGTTGGCGTGCTGGTGGTATCCAAACTTCAGCTTTGAGTAGGTGAATAAGTGGAGGTTATTCAATACTAACAATAAAATACTCTTAGATTTACACTTCACCTTATAAACTTTTTCTTTGTTCTGTTAAAATGTCAACGCAAAAAGCACTATTCACAGGTCTGAGAGAATCACTTCAAAGGGTTTTTTATTCCAAAGGTTAATTTCATGTTTTATATATTTTCAACTGGAGAACATTTTTTCAGTGTTATTTTTTGTTTAATCCTCGCGGGATGTCAGATGTCTTATCGGCTAACCACCAAATGTATCTTATTTTTGCTAAACGCTTTAAACTTTAATCTGCTTCTCAGTCTAATGGCGTGCAGTTTACATAAAAACAGCTTCTTGAAATAACTATATACTGCACGCAACATTCAAGCGCGGAAATGCCAATACGAAAATCTTCGTTCAATTGAATTACATGTTTAATGCGACAATTTAGAAGCGTCCTCGTGTTAAACCAGTCTTACACGGGCTTTAAATCGTCGAAAACAAACCCTTTACTTGACAAATCTCCGAAGACGAACAGACGGCTATATGAGAGGAAGGTTAAAAAGTCCGACCTTTTTATCAGCATAACTTTATAAAGCCAAAAAAGTCAATATCAATTTTAACAACTCGCAGATTGAACAATAAAACAAGTGTGGACGTTGTTAAGCCTCTAAAACCAGTGCTACTTTGTTAAACGCAATGGCAACGGGGAATCTCCTTCGATTGCACACAGAAAAAAGTTTAAATCAGTGGTACTCGTTTATTTAAATAGTAAAAATAAACTACTGTTAACTTTTTCAATGAATTGAAATCACTTAGAAAGAGGAAAACAAATTAAGGTTTTTTTTAACAAAATGGATAAATGTAATGATTTTAAAATGGTTAACCAAAGACATTTTGAAAAAAAAGGACAGACAATCTTCCCTTTAACTGAAAGATTCAAATTGTTGAGAAGATACAAAATAAGCGACTTTCAAATGATGAAAAAAAAATCAAAGTCCAAATGAGTTGAATAGTACGAAAATATTCACACTTCGCTCAACAGTCGTAGGGCGGGGTTAGTGAAGAGTTTACTAGAACAATTTTTATTTATTCAAGCTGCAGACAAAGAATTGTCCGGCAGCAAAGGTTAAATTAAAAACAATGACAAATCGCTCATGGTGTTTGAATTTCCATGGGGAATACGTTAAGTTATCCAGCCCGTGGGGATATGCTGATGATATATATTTTCGCTTGACATGCACTTGGTATATCACATATCAACCGCGCGCTCAAGACTTGTCATAATCTAATTTTATAACCACCGTGAAATAGATTTGGACACTTTTGTGGAAGTTTTGTTATCCCCGAAAATAACTCTCTTTTAATTTAATATCAGGGCTTAAAAAATTTTTTTTGGTTTGTTTTTTTTTTGGGGGGGGGGGTTTTTTTTTTTTTTTTTAAAAAAAAAAAAAAAAAAAAAAATTTTTTTAAAAAAAAAAAAAAAAAATTGATTTTTTTTAATTTTATAAAAAAAACAAAAAAAAATTTAAAAATTTTATTTTTTTTTTTTTTTCTTCTTCCTTAAAAAAAAAAAAAAAAAAAAAAAAAAAAAAAAAAAATTATTTTATTTTTATTCTATTCAATAAAAACCAAAATCTTTTTTTCCCCAAAATTGGAAAAAAAAAAAAAAAAAAATTTTTTTATTTTTTTAAATTATATATATAAGAGATAATATAAAAAAAAAATTATAATAAAAAAAAAAAAAAAATATTTTAAAGCTCTTATAAATTTCAATACGTGCCAGCAATTCTATCCCACTACAACACCAACGAGCGACAAAAAACTTTTACAATTACTCTCTGTACAAAACTTTGTGTAACACTATTTAAAGCTAAAAGCTGGTTTATTGGTGAGGGTTTCTTCATTTCCGAAATCACAGTTTTTTTGAGATATTAATTAAGAAATTTTAGAATGACAGTATAATTCTGGTTATTACAATACACTTTTGCGAACAGATCAAGGCTTTAAATTCTAGTAAGGCCTTTTAGTACTGTAGACTAGTAAGAAATTTAAAGGAATGTTCCTTTTCCTTAAAATTTTTTATCAGAGCTTACCGGCTAAATGCTGCGGTTCAACTGGAACTTTTGAACTTCAACAGGAAAGTCTATATACAGGTTACAGTTTATGGCGGCAGAGTTGAATCTATAGAAACCAAATATCATTTGCACTCGAAGGTTGTTGAACACTTCGAAAGACGAAATAAGAGCTAGCTTTGACGTGGATTTTCTCTGGAAAAAAATCTATCCTTAAAGTTAAAAGGTCTGAAATTTCTAAAGCTTTTCTCTCTGTTTCGTCTTTACCTACCCAAGTAAGTGTATGCCTCACCTTTAAATTGTTTAAAAATGGCACGCGCGAAACATTTTCGTTACATGCAATCAGGCCACAGACCACTGCGACAGACACGCGACTAATTTTCACAACTTCTATCGTACATTTAAAATTTGCTCGCTTAAATTAACGAAAAAAAAAACCTTTTCGAAAATGGCATCAAGCCAGGCATAAAAGCGATGTGTTCATCTGCGATCACGGTGAATGGAAGACTGCTTATCAATACAAACATTCGGTCGAACTACATTTCTTCACTGAATGCATTGCGCAAATGAGTGCTATTCTTACAAAAAAGTTTTGAATATTAACAAGAATGATTCTCTCGATCAGCACTGTTCTGTTTGATACAATCGTTCCGTAATGTTGAACAGCAGTAGACTGCATGCGCTTTTTCTTTATGTGAAAGCCAAACGTGAGTAACAATTGAAATAAGACCTTATAGCAAAGGAATTGTTATTGTAAACCGTTTGCAGTGTCAGGTCGAAAATGTCTTTTTTTCCGAACAAAACGCTTGGTTGTTTGCAGCAACATACACTGAGAACGGATTTCACATTTATTACTTTTTTAGACAAACGAACGAAGCTCGTTTAAGCACTTTAGTTCCGAATCAGGATATTCCGGCGTTGAATTACTCTTTTATGTATATTTGTTTATTGCTTATAAAGGGGGGGGGGGGGGGGGGGTTCCCCCCCCCCCCCCCCCCCCTTTCCCCCCCCCCCCCCTCCTTTTTCCCCCCCCCCCCCCCCCTTTCCCTTTGTTTTTTCTCCTTTTTTCTCCCTTTCCATTGCGAAAAAAAAATAAATATTACGAAATTTTTCTCTTTTTCCCCCCCTCCCCCCCCCCCAAAAAACCCCCCCCCCCCCCCCCCCCCCCCCCCCCCCCCCCCCCCCTCCCCCCCGCCCCCCCCCCCCTGTCCCCCTCCACTATAAAGTAATAAAAATCGTTGATTTCTCATAAAAGGTGAAAAAGAATTCCATATGTTATAGTGTTCTGGAATTACACGTATTTTCAATAATCCTCAATAAATATGGTCTGTATTTCACCTCCTAGTTTCGTTTACGTAGTTCTTGATACGATTTTAGGTAGCTATTCAAGATTTGGCTAAGGCACAGTTCCTATCGCGAATCTTTCCCTGTATGCTGTTTTCTCTTGTGCAATCAGTCTCTAAAAATCAACCTTTGATGTCTTTATGAGCACTGATTTAGTGTATTAATCTGTGGATTTCTTCCAGTCGCAAATTAGCGAAATTTTCTTCAAAGACATGCTCAGTATTTTTCAAAGAATTCGGCCTATTTTCAACATCTGCTACTGATGAAGACCCCCAATGCTAAAGACTGCAGTTCAACATAACTGATTGATAGCTTGCTTCCGTTCTTTGGGTAAAAGCATCAACAATGTGTTGAGTGAAGAGTGCGTTGAAACATAGAAAAAAAGCGAGCCTATTTTTAGCCCCGTGAATTAGACCTGTGCAGTCATGTAACTTAACGAAGAAAGTCCCTTCGTATCCCTGTTGACTTTTGTATAAAAGAACTTTTTCAGTTTGAATTTGACAGGCAAAATTGCTTTGTCTCTGACACTAAAATCGAAAGCTTCTTCTTAAAAATTGTTATGGTTATTTTTTGGGTACAGTAAACGACATTTTCTTGTTGTTGTGTAAACGACCTTGCGTGGTTGCTGATCGGCCAAGAGTCTTCATTCCAGATTAAACCGTTAGGCATTTTGGTTGCTGTGGGATCTCTGTGACCCCGGCTCTTTTGATGGATTTTCTAGCTGTTTTTAAGACCGAAGAAACATATGGTTTCCATGACAAGAAAAGCGCATCAATTGTTACAACTGAAACGATTAGCTAGAGACAAAAGGTCGAAAGTTAGTACTTTCTCCTGGACTGTGAATATATTTAGTACCCCTTCGCGCTGGTTTGGGGAGCCCGGGCTGGAGTCGGCATTGGCCGGGCGGCTCGGGGCGGCTCTCGCCGCTCCTCCCCGCGGTCCCTCGATCCCGCGCTTCGCCGTTTGCCTCGTTCCCGGCTATGTGTCTGTGTGATGGTCGCTCGGTGTCGTGAATGAGTGGTCTCTTCGTGTGTGCTGCCTCTCGGGCGTTCATCGGACGGGTTTCGCCCCGTCGTCCATGTCCACGTTCTTTTGTCCGAGCGCGCGCAAAAATTATGGGTGGGTTATAATTGGCGACACCTGTACTGCGCTGTGATCAAGGTTGACCCTATACTAGTGTGACTGGAATAGGCAGCTGACAACCAAATGTAACACGTCACAGCTGCATGTGCAGCGAACAAGGAGTCTGCACCAAGCAGAGCTTGTACCGAGCGAGTAATGAGTCAGTAATATCTGCTTCCGTATAGACCACCACTTTGACAGTTTTTCAAAAAATAAGGCTTACATTGACCTTTTCTAGCTAGGACTGAGTTTGTCCCTGTGCATGTGGGTAACCTTTGGTAAAGGCATTGTAGTGGTTGGTCTTTAGAGCAAGCTTAGAACAATCTGGTCTCCATCACTTGCATATCTGCCGACTTGAATTCTTAATCAGGTGTGCTGACGACCAAAATCAAATTTCATAGCATTTTCTCATCGCGAAATAGCTCATTGCTATCAAACACTTTTTCGCATTCTTATGTAAAACAAGAATATTGTTACCGTATTTTCTCGATTAAACGCCGGGTATTGAATAAACGCCGGGTCTCCAAGACGAAGTTGAAAATAGGCCCCTCAGGTGTTTATTTAAGGTATAATAAGCTGTAGGCATATTAGCCTGATACATTTTTGTCAAAAAATAACGAATAAAAACCATTGCTAGCGCTTGATGAAAATTGGGCTCGAATAATCTGCTGAAGTCAAATAAACGCCGGGTCCACCAGGCCAAGTTTGAAATAAACGCCGGGGGCGTCTAATCGAGAAAATACGGTTCTTAGTGTAAAACGAAAGAAGGATGATAATCATCAATATCAATATCGATTCTTTCATTGTCATGTAAACTGCTCTTAAAATTAAATGGAACCTCCGTCTAACGGCCTAAGGCCTCAGAAGAACGCAAACAGAATACTAGAAAGTCAAATGGCAGTAAAGCTGGACAAAGTTGGGCAAGATTAAAAGGGATTACATTGCAGACATTAACAAATTTTGTCGCTGTCGGAAAATCAAGTTTAGCTCTATTTGTATCAAGAAAAGAGACCTAACATGCTCAGAATTTAGTGTTTTTTGTTATGTAGCAGTAATTTTTTTTATCCAAATCATCCCCTCTATTAACTATGTCCAAATAAACACTGCATGGTCATTTTACTACTCTGCGCAGCTGATGTGCGCCTTGTGGGAGGGTTCGTTGTTGGGATGTTATACACTGAATATTCTGTAATTTGTAAAGAGATTCGGTGTATTGTCCCCTGAATTGTCTTTGTCTGTTATAATTTATGATGTAGATAAGTGTATCGTTTTTACTGCAGAATAATTTTTTTGACTGTTAAAATGTAAGCTAATGGAACTGTCGTCTAAGAGCGCTTGTCGTGAAAACTTCTGTGGGGATGTTAGAACGAATTAATGGTAGCTATTTCGCGACGAGAATAGTTTCATTTTTCTCATACTAACCCTGTCATGATGGACATTAGTTCCTAATAATAGTTTATTGATTGTTATTATTAGTTTATATTGAGTATCCCTTTGCATTCATTTTCATTTTTGGTATTCCTTAAAAATTCCTTTCTAATTTAAGCGCATCATTAGTCAATTGATATTAAAATTGTTGAATCCTTCTGCCTCAATCAACTGAAATTACAATCTTAGGGGATGTAGTTAAGAGATGTATTTTTTCCTGAACTCATTTATTAAAATCGCTTAAACATACAAAAAAGGGAAGTTTTTACTTTTGCAGTTTTACATCGGGAAGCCATGCGAATGCAATTTGATTGATTGAAAACGTGAAATGACGTTTCATTTGCATGATTCATATGGACTCCTGGAAAAACTAAATGGATTAAACTTAGGAAGGTGCGATGAACTTACACTAAATCTATCGAAATCTAGATTGAGAGGTCAAAAGTTCTTTTGTTCTATTCTTGGGTAAGACACTTAACTCTCTACGTGCGTGTCTTTAGCCAGGAGCGTAAAAAGCCGGGTGAAAAAGGTCTCTACGAATATGTGGAGTGAGTGCAACATACGATGTATTTGGAGTAATATTGATACATCTCAGTGGCACCATATCTGTCATCTGACAGAACCGGATATTAAACGCGGTGTGTGAAGGCCATTTGGTCCTTGAACAAACTTTCTTTAACCGGAAGAACACAATCATATTTTTAAAAATAAGATACACCACTTCAAAACTTTACAGAGTGTTGCCGGAGGGAGCATTTGCCTATAAGAGGCTGTATTAAATTTTCTGTGACACTTAAATTAGTTTGAGGAATTAAAATTGTAAACGCGTTGGTGTTACTTTTTAAGTTGAATGTGTTGCCAAGGTCTGCGGAAAATATGCGCCAAAACTTTGATAACTCGCGCTTTATTTTAATTCTATTGTAAAATTCGATACTATTATGACTAAATGGCGGAAGAATTTGTCTATCTGCGAAAGAGGGATTTTAAACAAATCTTATTAACTGTGTTAACCGAAACGAAAAAATAAACGGGATAGCAGCGAGTTTAAGTATATCCGGTCACAACATGATTTACTAAATGCAACTAGCTGAAAATAAATTTGCTGGCAGGGAATCTAGGAAATAATTGCCTAAGTCTGCTGGCCAAGTGCGGGCGAACAGCTTACAGCGAACAGGTTACTTTTGAACACGACAGATAACTTAATCTTTGTACTTCAATTTCTGAAAATGTCCAGACATAGTCAAAGCTTTTCTTTCACGTCATCTTAACGACAAAAAATAATACCCCACACGCATTCAACCTACCATTTGGTATTTTGCAAAACATGCCGCCATTTCAACTGCAAAACTATCTGAACTCTAGCTAAAATCACAGAAAATAACAAAAAATCCATTTACAGACTTTTGCAAAATTGCAAAGATTTGCTTGAAAACTTCAGCAACTTTGCGTTTTTTCAAGTTTGCCCATATGTTGTAATGATCTGTAATCCATTTCCATCCTCGCCATCATATAAGCCATTCGAGCTTATTAAAATTATCTCTCGTCGTGTATCGAGTTCTCTCCTGGACAATCAAACTACTTATTTCTGACTTTTCAGCTATCATCTAATCTTCAGCTTCTGTAGTCCTGCTAAAAATCGTTTAAATCGTGAACGCATATCTGTAGCATGCAAGGTTTGTGCTAAAATAATATGCAAGTTTGGAATGTTCGTCCCTTTCAGTTCATTAATGTCATCTATGTTGTTGTTACAAAGCAGGCAATTCTAATTCAATATAAGTACGGACCAAAAACGATTACACCTACCGGAAAAGGGTACTAATGGGATCAAATTTTTATCCAGAGATAGAGAACATGGCAAAGTTAAATTGATTGTTTTAAAACCCCCTGGCGAGTGAAAATTCTAAGAAAACATTCCAAAGTCTCAAAATTAAACTCCGGTAGCAAGCGAAAAGTCGAAAAAGTAATTTAGTTAGAGGGCTTCTGTTATGTAGGTGAAATAATTAGTTTAGTCCAGCCTAGTTATTTAGGTCACCGAAGGGACAGAATGCCTCAAGCTTTCAGTCTGTTGAAAGCACCTATTTTGTTTTATATTGAAATCGATGCAGTATCGAACAGGTCACTTATAATGGGAGAGGTTTGTTGTTGGGCCGAACAAGCTTATAATCAAATGAAGTATTCATACGAATTACTCGAAGCAATTAGTGTTATTAAGTGAAATACACTTCACAAAAACGATACAACTGAAGATCTTATGAAAGAGGGCTATTTGAGATGGTTGATCCGTGATAACTAACTAAAACTGACACAAAGTCTGGCCTTTGTGGCTATGTTTCGACGAAGCTAGCTTTTTGCTAGCTAATAGTGAACGCCCAATCTTTGCGCATGATCAGAACATGTATTGCGCTTTGCTTGACGGAATTCAAAACTCGCGGTAACAAAACAGCTCATGTAAAAAATCGCCTTTCGTGATTTTCACAGAGTATCTTGGAAACATAAACAGCTTATTTTCAACGAGGACTAAACGAAAACAAATTTCTTTTGCTGTATAGCGCTATATAAACGCAAGCACACGTCTGTCTCCATATTCACAATTAAATCAAAAGTAGAGTCTGGAAAATAGAAAAGACAATATTTCTTTTACAGCGGTAACTTTGAAATATTAGAAATGCTTTTAATCCGTATTTCCTTTTGCATGTGGGATCTGATCGAAGCAAGAGCTTTATTCTTTATTTTTCTGTCTGCGTATTTAATGTGTCTTCTTAATTCAGTTAACTTGATCTGCTCTTCCTTAGTGTTATTTATTTAGTATTATCGGAAGCAATAAAGTCAATTTTAATCCCAACGTGCAAACAGGCCTAACGCCCGTACCATGTAGGTATCGGCACGATGAAACGTTTGATTACTGTTATCTTTAAGCTAATTTTAGCTTTATGTAGGATATTCAATTTTTAAGAAGGACATTGACACGTTTTTCAGTAACCTGAAAGCTCGTGTGAAGGGGAGTGTGAAATCGAACGGGCGTGTTTAAGTTTTCCCGCCATACCATACATTTCCTATGATGATTCCCCATTCCTACTACTATAAAATACCCCCCCCCCCCCTACCCCACATGATAAAAATAGACTCCAAAAGTCCTCTGGTAATAAGGCCTATCCTCCGAATATAAGATGAGGGGTTTATATCATTTACATTTCCCACAATAAACGATATATTTTTCCAATTATTTGCCATCTATTATAAGACCCTGTTTTGCATCCTGATTTATTTATTTATTTTCAGATGTTCATTTATTGTCATTTGTTTTTTCTAGACATTTGGATGAAAATAAGCTCAAAAGTCTTCCACTTAATGCCTTTAAGGGAGTGAAGCATCTTGAGATATTGTAAGTTTCCTTTCAATTATATATAAGTTTTTATTTGTGTTTATTAGTTCAAATTGTGGTTGTTTGTTAGTTGTCAGTTCAGATTTCGTTCATCTGTCGTTTGTTGTTGAACGCATCTTTTTAATGTCGTTATTCAGGTCTCTTAAGGGGAACAACTTTAGAACTTGTCCAGAATTTGGAGTGTCGCTAGAATCTTTAGATGAACTGTAAGTACTTTAAAAGCATGTTAACTTTGTTCTTGGTAGTGTTATTCATTTCATATACAGTTGCATTGTGCACAATTTAATAAACGATATATATATATATGTTTACTTTTTTCAGATATCTGACAGGCAACAACATGCACAGTATCGGTTCGGATGTTTTCCGAAGAGTCCCAAATATTCAACATCTGTAAGTTTGAATAACTTTGGGCGGCATTGTTTATATGACCTGCGAGGGGCAGTATCAGTTTTGTTGTTGTTGTTGTTGTTGTTGTTCTATTTGCTTGGGCTGTATTTGCATTTCTTTAGACCCGCCGTTGACCTGTTTGACTAGAGCACAAACTATAGTACATTGAAATGTATAACCCATCAAGACATAATTCATCAGTTAGTTTGTCAGTTAGTCAAGTTAATTAGTTTCGCAGTTGTCTGTTTGACGGTGCGTTTTCACTGTACGGAGAAAGTATATCAATTTAAGGATTTAATAGGTTAATTGTCGTTATAGATCTTGCTGATAGGAGTTCAGAAACCTGGAGATTGCTACTCTCGTACTAAGACTATAAGACAATCTATGTCCAGGCTGAGCTATATTTAGAAAAGAAGGCAATTTGAGGGAGGCATTGTTAAAGCTAGCTTCTTCTAGCCATGCGTTTTCTTAGGATATGGTGTGTATTTTCGATGCTCATTTGACTGAAATTTTACTTTGTATTCTTGTTTTTAGTTGGCTTGATGACAACAATCTAACAGAAGTCCCGACGCATGCGTTAGAAAAGCTCAAATTTCTGAAATATTTGTACGTATTTACTGCTTCTGCTTCGTTTTGCCGTAAAAGTCCTGAGGGTTAATTTTTTGATCTCTAGAACTAAACTACACCTTACTTTACAGCCTTTCACTCATTTTACAAATTATCGAGGAAAAAAACGGTAGCGGATTACAGAACTGCTCTAACACATTTCAGTTAAATGGTTGCGCACAAAGCTAGAACCATCTTGTGTTTTACCTCAAATTTTCGAAAACAAACCACAAGTTCTGCTATTTAAGTGATGTGAATATTCTTAGCAATAAAAACATTGTATCAGTTACTGTGGTAGAAAATACGCAACTGTTTACGCTTTGATAGTGAGTGACTTACAACTGGGCCTAAACCGGCCCCCTTACAGTACAATCATCTGATATAACCTTTTGTTATTCTTTCCAGGAGTCTTGACCAAAACAAGATTCGCATCATAAAGAATGGCTCTTTTCAATCCCTCTCCAGGCTTTTGACACTGTACGTAGATTTCGTCTTTGAAATTGTGCGCTATTAAGCCCCGAGATTAAATATTTGACCCATGGTGTGTTTTGTTTTACGCATAGATTGCTATTTCATAATGAAATAATGGAAATTGAAGATGATGGATTTAAAGGCCTGGACATTCTGGAATCGTTGTAAGTACTCAATGCAGGTTTGTCATGATATTAATTTTAAGGTTAAATGAAGGGCAGGATTTGCATAATCGTAATCTGCGTAATCAGGATCGGCATAATTATAATCTGTATAATCATGTTTGGAATAATTATAATCAGTACAACAATTACATACTGTTCAAAATTGTAATCTGTTCCGCAATAAGTGTTTTATTCAGAAATCCACGCATCTGATTGGTTCACCCATTGTTGTCTTTTCGTTGACAACACGATCGCGCGCGTATTGATCTTGAAAGGGAAAATTAGTATTGTTTTTTGGCATAGAAATGCAAAAAAAATTGTAGGTTTTAGACTGCACTTCTTTACCCTGCTAAAACAATTGGACTACTCGCCCTCGTTTTCTATGGGCAAAAATCAACTCGTTTGCGCCTCGTTGACTATTCGATCACAGAAAACTCTGGCTCATGGTCTAATTGTTAGTTAGAGCAAATTAAGACTGCATGAAATGGCTTTCCAAAAGTTCAAAACGTTACAAAAATAGAAAACAGAAAAGTAGTTTAAAGTTTTGTCTTACTTCTTTTAGACATTTGAGAAACAACAACCTCAGCAAAGTGCCTGTTGCCTTGAAAGATGTCAAAAATCTTCAACAGCTGTGAGTATTTCGTTCTGCTTTAATAAGTTAAAGAATAAAATAGTTTGAACTTAGCTCGCGGTTTGCGTCAGAGTGGTTGCTTAGCAAAATGACGTAGTTATGCTGACGTGACAATATCCAGAAGTACTGGTGAATGTTGGAGGATAAAATTCGAAACCTCGTCGAGTGCACGGAGATTTTCCGAAAACGACGGGTGTTCACAATGGTTTCTTTTGAAATGATCAGATTTTACTTTGTGCGTGCGCAATTCACAGCTTAATCCTGATGTTTTTTTTTTCTTTCAAACAGGGAACTTAGTTATAACCCGATTACGGAAATCCAAGACTATGCCTTCAAAGGATTGGTTAAGCTCCACAATTTGTAAGTATTACCTACTCTAATGAAGTCAGCGATTAAAGCCGGTGTGTCCGTGTTTAATACCGTTTACGTACCGTTTACATTGCTTATAAATATTTTGTTACTTTTCTTGGCAGAGTTTTCACCTGGGAAAAATTAATTTCAGTTGGACACAACGCTTTTGCATTTTTACCATCCTTAAAAAGCCGACTGTAAGTTGAAATTTGCTTTTAATTATTTTAATTAAAGTTTTAAAGGAATTAAAACTCCTTTAAAAAACTTCGAGATTACTAAAACCTGAAAATAATTAACAATAATTCTACAATCGCATGCTTTTAGCTGTAATTTTCTATTTTATTTATTTTATTAAAAAAAAAAAAAAAAAAAATTTATAATTCGGAGACACTAGCCTTGTCATTGCTTCACTATTATCCGAATTGAAATAATACAGTTTTGATTGATAAATAAATAAAATAAACTGATTGATTTGATTGATGGCTTGCCTGCGACTTATTGTCAAACTGAGTCAAAGAGAAAATATTTAGAAATAACCATCAGTAAGGAATTGTAGGGAGTTTAATATATATTTTGAGTTTTCCTTCAATTTGAAAGTAATTTTTTACATTAATACAAAAGACTTAGATATCCTGGCCCATAGAATGATCAATCACCTTTATACGTATATCATTAAAGTATACGGATAGAAAAAAAAATCATCTTATTAATCATATAATCGCCTGATTCCGTTTATCAATTTTAATCTTTCAGGAGGCTGGTCAGTGTGAAGTTGAACAAATTTCCGAACTTGACGGGAACATCTTCTCTACAATACTTGTAAGTGTTGTTAAATTCCGCTCAGCGGTCAAACGCACTGCGCACGCGTAGATTCCACCCAAAATGCCGCTTATAAGTGTTTCAAATTTCTAAAATCCTCCACTTTCAAGGTAAAAATTGAGACAGCTACTGTGAAAAATTAAGTCTTAGTAAAAAGTGATTTTCACTTGTTATTTGATTTTTCAAATGCGTTTTACAATTATTCTTTTCTCATGTTTTTTTTAATGTTTTTGTATCTGTAGGACTTTGACTTTCAACGAGATAAGAGAATTACCAGAAAATCTCTGCCAAAACCTGAAGAATTTGGTGGATTTGTAAGTTGATATCTTCAACTGAGTTTTGTTGTAATTTATCCACAAGCACGCCTTAGTATAACGGAGTCTTCCTACGTGACCAACGGTTAGAGCGCTGGACTTCGGAATGGGTTCGAGCCCTGCCCTGGCTACCAAGACACTTTACTCTCAAAGTGCCTCCCTCGGCTCAGGTGTATGAATAAGTACTGGCGAATTTAATGCTAGGGCGTAACCCTGCGATGGACTAGCATCCCATTCATGGGGAAGAAGAAATACTCCTAGTCGCGTCATGCTACAGAAATGGGGATAAGCTCCTGCTTGGTGGGCTACTAGGCCCGAACGCAGATTTAAAGGACTTGCTTGCAAGATGGAAAACAGCTCTTTAAAGTTTTGGTTTGCTTGTCTTTCTTTTCTGTTTAAAGCAAAGCTTTCTAACAATCATTTCTCTTCTCTTTAAAGGACATTGAATTTCAACAAAATTGTTCGTATACCAGACCTGGCTGAGTGCACATCACTTTCCGTTTTGTAAGTACAGTCAATTCACACAGCGAAGCTTTTGGAGAGCTGGGCATTTAGTGCAATATACATTAATTTAAATCACTTACAAACCCCTGGGTTTTATTTCAACAGGAAAATCGAGCACAACGAGATAGAGTCAATTGGGAGCTCTTTGAGAAATTTGGGAAATCTAAAAGACTTGTAAGTACGGTTTATATATTAGCCTTGGAAGTCAGACATGATTGAAGTTAAATATTTCTTGAAGCAACCTCAGTTATTGTGGGATCAATTTTGATGATAACGATTGGTGTAACTACCTTAAAGGCCCAGTTATACGGGCAAAATGTTTCTTTCCAACTTGTCACGGGCACTGTTGCATTGCAAATTAAATACTAGATATGCAACACTTTCGCGTGGTATACTATAGAATATCCCACTTGTCACTTGTATTTTCTTCGTATACACACTCGCCTTTAGGCGAGTGTGTATACGAATCGGACGGGGATCCATGTCCACGAGAGTGTTGTGTAACTATTTTATACCATGCCATAGAAAATGCGCTTACTAAATTTCATCGAGAATAAGATCGCAGCGCACGATGGGAAGGTTGGGTTGAATACCTTCGAATATACAACGGCTTTCCTGTATTCTGATTGGCTGTATTTTCTATGGCGTGGTATAAATAGAGTCATTACACTTATCGCCACCCGTGTTGCAAGTTGCGGCAACATGTTGTACAAAGTTGAATTTTTGTCTTCTTCGCGCAACATGTTGCCACAACTTTAGTGAGCGCAACAACACTTTTCAATTTGCAATGCAACAATGTTGCCAGATAAGTTGAAAGAAAATGTTTCCCGTATTATTCGGCCCGTAAAGGGATGCTGTCAGTATGAACGAAGGAGTGAAGTGAGTGATTGAATGAGCGAGTGAGCGAATAAATGAATAAATGAATGAAGAATTAATGAATGAATGAATGAATGAATGAATGAATGAATGAATGAATGAATGAATGAGTGAATAACTTTATTTAAGTGTCGGGGGAGTATATAGCTTTCACAGCTAACTGTAAACACTTTTCTAAGGTTTAAATGAATCAGTTAAATTTACAATGTGCAATGAAAATTACAGTGAGTAGTAAGATGTTCGCAGTACATCTATTAATCATAAATGTCTTCTGCAAACACACTTTTAAGGACTCTAAAAGGAAACAAGATTAAAAGACTTCCAAGTCGGACATTTGAAGGAGTCACCAAGCTGGAAACTCTGTAAGTATTTCAACCAATAAATTACGTTAACGTATCGCCAATACATTTTACCATGAGTATTACTTCTTGTTCGTTTCATACTCGTAAAAATGCCCGAAAGTTTCCAAATCTCATCGTCGAATAAGAATCCAGTACGAACACTCTCGGAGGGACCACGAACCTTAGCAATGCCAGCACTCGATCAAGGAACGTTTATAGCCATCGTTTCCAAACTATACTTGCAGATGAAAATTTGATGCAGGTTAAGTTTGAAGTCATTACCTCAAATTCAAAAATTGCCCGAGTGTAATGAAGGGGAATAAAAGTAGTGAATACTTTTTCTCTGAACAATTTGTGATTAATACGTTGATGCATTTTTCCTTGCAGAAATCTTGCAAAAAATGAAATCAAATCTATTGCTGATGATGCATTTGCGCCGTTTGAGATGATTAAAGTCCTGTAAGTACATACAGTTCTTGCTAAACGCCTTTTATTAGATAATTGGTCTCACGAATTTTAGCTGGAAATCTGAAAAATAACTCTGTAATAATAAACCTATCAATTTCCTTGTAAGCGTAGGCCTTTGTAAGGACACAAAAGAGAACGCGAGGCAAACAAAATCCTTTTGATCTTGGTGGGATTCAAACCCACTACTTCCGGATTAAATCACTGTTGCTTTTACCGACAGAGCTACGAGACCTCACGGGAAAAGGTGGTGGGTTATTAGGTTGATCCACTAAGCACTAATATAAGACAAGTTAAAAATCATAGAATTATTTCTGTAGTATTGAATTTCCTTCTGAGCAGCAGCTTTTAACTCTAGTACATTGCAAGACAAAGAAACAGTCTTTTTTCAAAGGCTACTTGGGAGAAAGTCAAAACAGCATTTCTCCCCAGGAAAGGGGTTGCCCTAGCTTTATTGTCTAGATTATTATTTGTTGTTATTATCTAAACTGCGGTTGTTTATTGGGATTTTGACCACCGAAAAAAACAGTATAATTACGATATTTTTTACGTGTGCTTGATATCACCTATCACGTGCTTACAAGTTTGCCATGTTTCAATGGTAAATGAGCCAAAGTTTATCGATATTAAGTCGAAACATCTTCGGATCTTCCTCGGCAATCTTCGGTTATCTTAAGCAATCTTCGGAAAAGTTTGGAAAATGTTTGAAAACATTTGTTTGACCTTCGGACAACATTGGGGCTTTTACGACTTTGTAAGGGGCTTTCGGAGGGCTTATAACTGGGGGAGTTTATATCCAGTGGGGCTACAGCAGGAGACTTTTAACCAGTATTATACGGTATTATTAGGTTCTAATTTCAGATAATTTTTTTATCGGCAGAGATCTGAGCTTTAACGCTTTTCCCGTGCTTCCCGCAAGAGGTCTGAAAACATTGGAGACCCTCAGGGTTCGTGACAACAGAGAACTTAAAGAACTGCCAGCCGCAAAACTCACCAAGATTCGACTTGTGGAAGCCCATTATCCTTACCACTGCTGTGAATTCCGCAAAGAGAAAAAACAGAAAGAAAAGACAGTCGAGAAAAAGAATGGCGCCAGCGAGTCCACGAATGCGTGGACATGGGACAAAAATGAAGAAGTGACTTTTCTGAGAAACAGTTACGAGGATAATTCGACAGTTTTTACAAGCGACGAAGACGACATGTCAGGCTTCGGCTCTGGCAATGTCGACCCGCTTCTGCGCGACTTTGACGGCAGCACAGAAGACGACCTTCAATCGACGAATTCAGACGGTTCCGGTCAACCGGAAGTTATCTACGAGCATCTTATCCCAATTGAAGAAGAGGAGGACCGTCAAGTGGAGTGTACACCCGAACCAGCCGACCCATTCTTCCCGTGCGACGATCTTATGGACTCCTCGCTACTCCGAATAGGGGTCTGGATCGTGTTCTTGCTTGCACTACTTGGCAACGCCATAGTTATCTTTATTATTATCACGCGTAGCTCTCGAATCGACGTGTCCAGGTTCCTTATTTGCAATCTAGCCGTGGCGGATTTATGCATGGGAGTGTACCTTGGTCTTTTAGCTATCGTAGATGCTTCGACGCGAGGAAACTTTCGAAGCTACGGTGTTGAATGGCAATTGAGTAGTGGCTGTAAGACCGCGGGTTTTCTCGCAGTGCTATCGAGTGAAACATCTGTATTTACTTTGACTGTTATTACCATCGAAAGGTACATTGCTATTACGCATGCGCTGGACATTACTAAGAAAATGAGCTTGAAGAAAACTTCTATCGTGATGTTGATTGGCTGGTGTTTTGCTCTCACCGTTGCTACGCTACCGTTATTTGAGATCAGCGATTACACCAAGTTTAGCGTTTGTCTTCCATTTGAAACTGGCGACATGAAATCTTTGGTTTACGTCACAACAGTGCTTGTACTCAATGGCTCAGCATTCATAGTCATACTAACTTGTTATGTGAAAATTTATACCGCTATTCGTGGTTCAAATGCGTGGAACACGAATGACTCAAGAACTGCTCAGCGAATGGCTCTGCTTATATTCACAGACTTTGCGTGCTGGGCACCAATAACTTTCCTTTCTCTCGCCGCGGCGTTTGGTGGCGAGTTTGTGAGCCTTAAAGACGCTAAAATTTTTACAGTGTTTGTATTTCCGCTCAACAGTTGTGCAAATCCCTTCTTGTACGCTATTTTCACGGGACAGTTTAAGAGGGACTGCATTAACCTCTGTCGAAGGGTCAAAACTTCACAGATACCTAAAATTACGAGCTCACGGAGAAAGTATTCAATCTCAAGCGCCGAAATGCGACGGAATTCACAGGTCAGTTCATCGTACGGTCTGGAGGGTATGGTAGCAAAACTCCGAACCCGCGACTTCCGGCGGAACTCTCTTCCACCATCCATGAGGCTGATGGCAAATAGAGGTGGAGCTAACAGGAGCTTAGAGATGGGCGAGAAAGAGATCATCGTGGAACGAGTAACATCTCTTTAGCAATCTCACATATCCTTGCTTTATGTAACACTTGGCACACAGAGCCAGCTAAACAAACTGATTGAACGCCACTGATAACAGGCGATCTTTAATTATGTAAAAAGACATGTTTTGTACAAAGTCTCAAGTTATATGATATTTAACTGTACAATACTGTACATTATATATAGGGAGATATTTTTATCAACTTCTTGCAGGGTGATGGACTTGAGTAAGAAGAGTTTCTGGTGACAACAAGAAACAGTTTTAACAATGACAACAACGACATTTGTTTCTTAACAGAGTAGTTATTTTGAATTATTATTAAAGGCGAGTTTGCCAGTCATATTTATTTTGTTTCAAACACAATAGACTCACTGACAAAGTTTTCATTACTGTTAATTTTAAGGGTTTTCAATACTCTGACAAATTTATGCATGGTTTTGTATTGTAACAGTCTAACAAACGCAATACGATATTGATTGAATGTGCTAATTTTGTCGGTGTATTGGAATAGTTTGAAAATGTTGTCGCAAGTGTAAAATAGACGGGTGCTGCGTTCATCTTCGCTTGATCACATGTGTTCATTGCTGCAGACGGTGGTAATGCAGCACAAGGGTAAGTCGCATTATATAACCGAGCAAAATGAGAGAAAAACTAGTTTACAATCTTAACAGTTGCGTAATTCTATTTATTTTCATATATCTTCAACTGTTATGAACACGAGAGCGTGCTGGTTTGCGCAAGAAAGCGATTGTTGAGAAAACTACGGCCGGCAAATAGTAGAAAAGGTGTGTAACCCGCGTGAAAGCGCGCGAAAAGTTCTGTATGATTGAAATCACCACTTTCGCCGTCGTCTGATTGTAACACTCAAAGCCAGTTTACTCAAACAAATCTCTGCTTACTCTGAATTGTTCTATTCAGGAGGATATCCTAATCATTCTACACTTGTTTTCAATTCTTTAACTTATAAAGGATTTGTTTTTGTAAATTTCGCTTGTATTTATGCCCCACTTTACAGCAGTTAATCAAAGGGATATGTCTTGTTGGTTAAAAAGCAACATTATTTACATCTTTTAATTTTTTTGTTAGACTACGAGCAGTGATCTGGTTTCCTCGGTTACTACTCGCAAGCAGAAATGTCAATTCTGTAAATCTTGCTGCCCGTAGGGTTTCGACGCTTGATTTGACTTTTCGCGCCATAAAAAATCAGTCCTAAGTCTTGAAGAAAATTTCACTCACACATTCTTCCGCAAGGACGATTTCAATTGATGCTTAAAGAGACTGTGTCAGGGCTGCAATTTTTTGCCAAATTCTTGCTTTGAAACTTAATGTTAGCGAAGAGAATGTTTCTTTGCTGTTAAAAGTGGTTATTTTTATATTTGGCTCAATTTGGAAGCCATCTTCTTATGTGTAAATTTGGCTTAAATTCGTGGCACAGTTCCTTTAAGTCAGCAGATTTAATGACAAGACGAGTACTTATAATTAACTTATTGCTTTATGACGGTAAATTTCATTGGTGCACCAGTCAGTTAAATTAGAAATGGAACACCATGAGAACGTTTGTCTTGTAAATACGTTAAAAAATCCTTTATTACAGATTATCTTGATTTTGTGGATTAACTTCCATGGCTTGTTGATTTTCTTTCCGCGGTTGAATTGTATAAGCTTATAAATAGCCTACTTACGAAAATTGTACATGTAATTGTAAAAAGGTAAATAAAAAATACATCAAAAATTTAATTTGCTTGGGTTTTTTTGACTTGCACGGTGTAGCCAATCTTGGTATTACTGGTTGGCAAGATGTAACAAGGGCCGCTTTTAGACGTAATGAAAGTGCAATGTCGTCCCCCTCGATTCCTAGCTAAAACGCTCGCTATCCTGGTCCCAGTTGTTCGAGGGGTGGATAACGCTATCCGCTGGATAAATCGCAATCCAGTCGAGAGCGTAGTATGTTTTGTTAACATTTATCCACTGGAAAGCGATTTATCAAGCGGATACATTTATCCACCCTTCGAACAGCTGGGCTCTGATGAATCCCGTAAAAAGTCGGTTATAAGCCCTGGGATTTTACAACTTCGTAAGGAATTTCGGGTGGGCTTATAACTGGGGGAACTTATATCGGGTTTGGTGGGGAGGGGGGGGGGGGGGCTATAAGCAATATAAAAAATTGTTTGGGGGTGAACTGATAAGTGACAATTTGGAAATTCTTATAAAGGATATACTGTAAGAAGCCTACTCTTATCAAACGTTTCAATCAGCCCTCTACTTACAAACTTATATTCATTGCCTATTTCTTACTTATTTTACTTAATCTTCTTCGTTCCTAAGTGGAACATAGGTCCTTAACTGGTGTGCGCCACCTAACCCTATTTTGCGCAGTGCCCTTTGCCTCAACTCCACATAGGATGTTTCTCCTCCAACTCTGCCATTCTCGTGCGTCTCCAGGTTTGTTGGGGACTCCCTCTCTTTCGCTTCCCCTGTGGGTTCCACTCTAATGTCCTCTTGACTACATTTCCATCTGGTCTCCTCAGCGTGTGGCCGATCCAGCGTCAAGATCTTTGTCTTATTTTTTCCTCTATCGGTCACTGTCCTGTTTGTCTCCAAAGCTCCTTGTTACTGATTCTTCTAGGCCACCAAATCCGCAAGATGTTCCTCAGGCTCTTATTGATGAACACTTGCAACTTCTGTTCCAAACCCTTGGTCAGCCTCCAAGTTTCAGAGCCATACAAGAGCACCGCTTTCACATTTGACTCACAGACTCTCAGCTTGGTCTTGGTTATTAGTGCCGTGCATTGCCATATAGGCCTCAGCATCGCAAATGCCTGTCTTGCCTTTCCGATTCGTGCCTACGTTTGGTACCAATATGCATCAGCTTTGTCTTGGAGGCATTGATCTTCAGGCCTACTTTCGCATCACTCTGCAAAACACCTTTCTTGCCTTTTACAGTAGCTCAGATCACCTTTCTTGGGCAGCTTGATTAGCAGACCTATCCTCCATTCCTCTGGTGTCTTCTTCTCGCTACATTTTCGGTTGCAGAGGGCCAGAAGAACCTCCTCTTACGTTTTCCCTCCCGCCTTAATCGCCTCTGGTGGTATATTGTCACGTCCTGTAGCCTTCCCGTTTTTTCGACTGTTTTGCTTGTTTACAAGCAAGAAAAGGAGAATAGTGGACAAGTTGTTCTATCTCGAACCACATTCTTGTCTACTCTCAAGGGACTGTTTTAATTTCTCAAGGGATTACTTTCCGCTGTGGGTGATCAAAGCGTCACTCAATAAAAACGTGACTTTTCAAATTTACAACGTTATATAACATTTTTAAAACGTGACTAGCCCAAATCAAACATCGCATGTCAGCTTTCTTATCTCAACGCACGTGTTTCTGTAAGGCGATCTATAAAAAGCGTTGCGGCCGATGTGCACATGATTTCAGGCGGTGCTGTAGTCTTGATAAACGTTACAAATTTACCCTATACTTTACCAACTGTATGACTCGAGCCGTGGCGAAAAGGTCAAATGGATTTAATTATTACGATTACAGTGATCCAGTTTTTGATAACGTCAAACTAAAACATATTAAAATACACAAACGCAAGAGAAACTGAGATCATCGAACAATCGAATTAAAAACGAAACGAAATTACTAAAGGTTACCGATTGTCCTCCCTCTTGCCTGAACAGTTTAAAACGCACGAAGGCAACACAGGGAGCAGAGGAGCCAAATTCGACGTTTGTAAATATTAAAATGTTCGATCTATTTCGCAGCGCTTGTCATACTAGCCTGTTTCGGGAGCGAAGAGAGGCGGCTGTATCCGCAGGCTATTGTCATACGTTATCCGATCTTTTTGTTTACGCGACAGTTAAGCCAGCGGGAACTCTTTCAATAGTCTGTTGCCAAGCGCAACAGGATTCCCGCTGGTTTAACCGACAAGCGCTACGAAATAGATCGAACATTTTAATATTTACAGAGGTCGAATTTGGCTCCTCTGCTCCCTGTGAAGGCAACGAAGTTTATAAAACGCACTGAAGCGGCGCTAATATTTAACCTAAGGCACTAAATTTCGTGACAATTGATTGCGTGACTTAACACGAGTTAATCACACATTCCAGAATATCTGGGACTCGAGACAATTGCACGTCTTCGTGAATTTTCTGTCGTGCGTAACCTTTATCGGGAACCCTACATTAAACCGAGTATATCATTTTTACTCGAAAGGAAACAACTATTTAGAAAAAAAGCAATCGAAAAGTTTATTTTCAACCAATCCACAGTGTAAACAACTTCGCGACTGACAAATATAACATTTCCTTCGCAAAGATAGGAAATTGTTAAACTAAACTACAAAGCAACTGTAATGATAAGTTCGAAGAACAATGCACAGGATAAACCTTCGACTCATACTTCGTGCAAAAAAGTCGATATCTCGAAGAGATCTTTGATTTAGCTTCTTTATAGCATTCTTGATTTCAATGCGTGTGATGTGACCTGTCCTGATGTTAAGCTCATCATTTGGCTCTACCTCTGGTGGGTTGAGCGGCTCTTCATGGTTAAGCACCGTTTGCAAGTGCTCCCTCCACCGGTGCATCTCCTTCTATGCTGTCCTGATCAACATGCCCGCCTCGTTTCTCACTGGCTTACTCGTATTCTGGAACCTCCCACTGAGCTTTCTGGTGATCTCGTACAAAGTCCTTTCATCGCCTCTCTTTCCTGCCTCCTCAGTTCTCAGCCTCTGATTCCACATACAGCCTCCTGTCTCTCCTACACGTCCTCTTCACCTCCCTATTCAACTCTTGGTACCTTCTACTTTCATCTCTCTTCTGATTTCTCGTTTTGGCCATGTTCATGGTGTTTTTTGCTTCCTTTCGCTGCTCAATTTTTTCCCAAGTTTCCTTGCTGATCCACTCCTTCCTGTTTGCCTTTGCCCTACCCAGCACCAACTCGCAGGTCTCCACGTAACCTTGTTCGATCTGTCTCCATTTATCATCAACTGCCAGTTCTTCCTCCTCCATCAACTGCTGCAGACCCTCAAACCTGTTGTGCAGCGCTAACTTGAATGTGTTCCTAACCTCCAGATCTATCACCTTGCTGACCTTAAAACGCACTCGGCCACTTCCCCCCTTTCTCACCTTGGCAATCCTTAGCCTCACTTTTGCCATCAACAGGTGGTGGTCCGACCCAACGTCTGCACCACGCAATACGCGAACGTCCTGCAGTAAACTACTCCATCTCTTGCTAAATGCTAGGTGGTCAATCTGGTCTACAATACCACCGTCAGGAGACCTCCATGTCCGCTTGTGGCACTCCTTATGGGGGAACAGCGTTCCATCAATTACCAGTTCCATTTGCCTGACAGAAGTCTGCCCACCTCTCACCATTTTCATTCATTTCAGCTCTTGCTCCATGTTTACCCATCACCTCCTCTCTGCCCGTATTGTCCATCCCCACCTTAGCATTCATATCTTCCACGACGATCTTCACATCTCTGCATGGCACCTGCTCCAAAACCATCTGTAGCTGATCGTAAAAATCAACATTCGCCTCCTCCGTTGCCTCATTTGTTGGGGTATAGCATTGCAAGATGATGACCTGCTGCCACTTCGAGTTGGACCTGGCCCTGATTATCCTCTCAGACAGGGGTTCTCATTCCAGCAGACATTGTGCAGCTTCTTTGAACAAAATGAAGCCAACTACTCTCTCCAATTTCATCGGCCGTTTGTGCGTCATTCCTTGCGTCCCACGTCGTTCCAACCGGGTGTTTACAACTCTGAGCCCTGCTTCCCAGTGGGGCGCAGCGGTTATTCTAGTTTCGGTTTCTGTAATATAATAAGTTTTCCGGGAGCGGATTATCGGCCCACCGCCCAACCCTAACCTGGAGGACCAGGGGCCGTTTTTCGTCTGGCCCCTACCCTTCCAACAATCCGGCATGATTAGACATGCCAGGGACCAAAGTTCCCGCCGGCACAGCTCTCTGGGTCATTGAGACACACAAGCTTCACCACTACGGAAAGGTGTCAGCCCGTTTTTATTAGGAATAAAGTGTTCTTTAAAGATGTTGCTACGTTAATGTAACGGCTGAGATAGTTTATTTTATTAAGTTATGCCAAATTCTCTCTATGAAACTTAATTTTTCGAAGAAGGTACTTCTAAAGATCTAAATTACAAAACCATAGCTTCATTGCAAACAAACATGGTCAACAAACATGCTTCCCAGGCTTTCTAATTAAAAGTTACAAGCAAAATAATGTTATAGACTGTTTCGAACTGTTCAGCCTAACAGAACACTTTTTTGCCTAACAATCCGTTTGAAACTTCTCCAACTTTGTCCATCCATACCGTCTTTTGTATTTACTGTGTTAAAATATTTCTTCCCTGCTTTAATTGGCTATTTTTATATTTCACTAGATTTGGTGGCCATTTTCTCATG
The DNA here is from genome assembly GCF_052425735.1 of Oculina patagonica. Classification (NCBI taxonomy): domain Eukaryota; kingdom Metazoa; phylum Cnidaria; class Anthozoa; order Scleractinia; family Oculinidae; genus Oculina; species Oculina patagonica. Next base: position 12,773,702 of record NC_135769.1, on the reverse strand, counting down.
AGGATAAACTGGAACTTTGCTAACATCCATGACACAGTTCCTTTACATGGAATAGTTGGATAGCCTGGGAGAGGTGAAATGTCTGGTAAAGGGACGGGGGTCAGATAACAGGCATTTTACGGTAGTTTGATATTAATATTAATTTTGCTTAACTTACCATACTGTTTCTCTTGACGAGCGTCTCAAACCGGCCGAGAACAACTGAGCGTCTGAAAACAGCAAAAAACAACAGAAAAGTCTTATTGAATAATTTGGAATTTGTCTTTTATTCAATTTACCGTATTTACTCGAATAAGCGCCGCGGCGCTTATAAAATTTTTCGCGTCTCAAGTGCGGCGCTTATTCGAGGGCGGCGCTTATTTGAGGGCGGCGCTTATTTAAAATTTGGACGCCATAAAGAATCTGATCTTTTACAGTACTTGAAACTAGCGTCTTTTGATTGTCAGTCTTCGTCTCTTGCTGAAGAAAGAAGTAGCGCTAGCTGTCTTGGCAAAGTTCACGGCCTTCAAAACACTTACAGAACAGCGTATTGCAAAAATGTTGGATAGAAGAACTAATGGGCGAATGAATGAATGAATGAATGAATGACTTTATTAACGTGTCTAAAGTGTTAAGCTGAGGGGAAAAGTCCCCTCTACTAATTGTGGACACCTGACTAAGAAAAAACTTTAAAAAACTTTAACCTATCATTATACAACTATTAATAATTTAAAGTTAAAATAAGTTAAAAAAGAAGCTATTTACATAATAAAAACGGGTAAAAAAAAAGTAAATCTATTTATATGATAAAAAAAAGACTATATACATGGCTAGCTATTTACATAATAAAAACGGGTAAAAAAGTAAATCTATTTATGTGATAAAAAAGACTATATACAGGGCTAGTATTAATAGTCACAGAGGCGGCAATTGCAACGTTCATTGTTTAAAAAGTTATTGAAGTCACGTTTCCGAATCGTTTTTTTAAATGTCTTAAGTGACTGGCAGTTTCTTTCATCCGTCGTCAGGTGGCCCCAGAGCTTCGGCCCCAGGTATCTAATAGAATGCTTTCCGTACGTAACTGTAGTGAAGCGGGGCATCGAAAAGTCTGATTGCCTCAGCTGGTAGGACGACTGATGAGGCTTAAATAGCTGACGGATCGGATTTGGACTAAGCCCATTTTTAACCTTATACATCAGTATGCATATATCTTGCAATCGCCTGTTTTTTAAAGTAGGTAGTTCTGCCCTCTTTAGTAAAACTTCGTAGCTTGATCGATCATCTTTAAAAACTGCTCTTAATCCTCTTTCCTGTATCCTCTCCAATCTACGTGTATCACTTGCACGACAGAAATGCCAGACTAGATGACAAAATATTAAGTGAGGTAGGATAGCTGCTTTATAAAGCTGTAATTTGGCTTTTGTTGGGATAAGATTTTTTAGTCTCATAATGACTCCGATTCTTTGGCTCGCCTTTTTGCATACAGTAGTGATATGGTCTCTAAAACTTAGTTTATCATCTATTGTTACTCCCAAAAGATTCAGGCTGTTCGATGGACTGATTTCAGTATTTTTTATCTTAATCACATCTGTGTGATACTGGTTGGCACCATTGCTACAGATGTTCATAGTCTGATACTTTTTGAGATTTCCTTCCAATAAGTTGGAGTCGTACCACTCCGTAGCGAGAGCAGCGCTTTCCTTTAATTTTGTGGTGACAGAATGTAAGTCTGCCCCCATTTCGTAGATCTGGTGGTCATCAGCATACATCGATAGGGATGAGGTTATATTATACGTCATATCGTTTTGGAAAATATTCCAAAGAAGGGGTCCCAGTGCGGATCCTTGCGGACATCCTCGACTTGTACATTTAAACGAGCTTGTAAGGGATCCTATTCTCACCCGATTGTATCGATCACATAGGTAGCTACGCAATAGGTTTATCGCGTTATCTTCGAATCCGTAAGCTTTCAATTTACTTAGCATAAGTGGAGGGTGGAGAGAGTCGAAAGCCTTCGACATATCTGTGGATAAGATACTGGTGCACTGGCGATTATCCATTGCCAGTCTCCACGATTCTACTAAGCTCACGAGGGTGGTTTCACAGCTGTTATTCTTTCTGTAAGCGGTGAGGCCATCTGCCAAACATTCTTCGAAATTTATCGTGATTTGCTTGGCCAACAATTTTTCAAATACTTTATCTACGCAAGAAAGTACTGTGACAGGTCGATAATTTTCCTTCACACAGCGATCACCCCTCTTAAAGACAGGTGTCCATTCTCCTTTTCTCCACTCGGTAGGCCATTTTCCTTCTTCGATGCAGGCGTTGAATATCACGGAGAGTGGACGAGCTAGATCCGAGGCACCAATCTTCATCATTTTTATGGGGATAGCGTCATATCCAGTGGCTTTGTTCGCATCGAGTTTTTCTAGGACCTCACATACTTGCTGTATGTGAGCGGTAAAACAATAACAATGAACTGCAAAACATCTCTTTTGATGAAAAAGAAATTTCCAAGTTTGTTTTATAGTTGCTTTGTAGTGCTGTTACTAGTAAAACGGAATTTCTCAAATAAGCGCCGCATCGGGACTGCGGCGCTTATTCGGGGGCGGCGCTTATTATCTTTTTTGTCCCAAATGCGGCGCTTATTCGGGGGCGGCGCTTATTCGAGTAAATACGGTATTCAAAAAAGGGGTTTCATGAATTGTGAAAAAATTTTAGATTGTAGCAATTCTTGATATGTTAAAGCAGAGTTTTCCTCTTGCAAAACATGCTGTCTTATGGTAATTTCGATTATACAGAGGAAGCCATTTAAACGATTAAATTTGCATATCGGACGAAACTATTATCTGTCATCAAGGGAGACATAGTATAAATGATTGTTTGCTAAAGAACGAAAAAACAACGTCAACGGAACGTCAAAAGCATATTAATATCAGAACTGATATATTTTAAACAAACTCAGGTCCACGCTCCTGACAATTTCATGTGACACTTGTTACACAGTATAAACCATTGTTCGAGTGCATTTCTTTTACTCCATAGTGAAGAAAGATATGTACAGGACAAATTATTTATTTCACCGTGAATTGTCATCGTTTGTGAAATACTTTCACTTCCATTTGATTCCATAAAAGAAGCAAAATCGCATTTCGGCGCAGTTTTAACTTAAAGTTGAATATTACCGTAAATACTCCCCTTGGAGGAGGGGGAGGGGGGGGGGGGGAGGGTTACTCCACTATATAAGCTACCGAACATAGCTTTGTGCCGCCCCAAATGGTATGGTTTTTGAGCAGTTTTGGTCTGATAACGGCTATAGATTTTTGTCATTATGGTCTGCCGGGAATCGGGTATGGCTTTCACGGGAACCACGAAAGCGTTTAAACGCATTTGTCTTTTCAACTCCAAATGAATATGAGAGAAAGAGAAATAACCGAATATATCATTCGAGCTGAATTTTAACACAAATCGTTTTTTAGCGTTTTAACCTAAGCGGCGAATACATTATTTAGACCTATATAAACATGTACGTCGTGTGTGTGACCCCTGCCATAGACTACAACAAAGCCAGCGGAAAACTTTAATTTGCAACGTTAATTTGCGATAAAATGTACAAAGGATATTGTTTGCTGTTTACACGATCGCGAATCAAACACAAACAAGGTGATAAAATGCAATCAGCTAGAATAATAGAAAAACCGACTTTAATCTTGTGGACTTTTCTCTATTGAATTCTTTTACAGCAAGGCGCCCAAATGTGTGACCACTTTTAATTTATTCACATTCTTTCGTGCAGATTTAATCCAATCAAAAGCCGTGGATAGCTTGCAGTTGACTTCTGATTGGATTAAATCTGCACGAAAGAATGTGAATAAATTAAAAGTGGTCACACATTTGGGCGCCTTGCTGTAACAACTTTTTTAACAAGTACAACTTTTGGAAGCCAAATCTGAATACGCGCACTTATGGATTTTAAAGGCCAGGTCAGAAAACGGGTGAAGTAAATGGCATGTTTTGGTCTGAAATTGGGTCTGATTTCCAACGTCGTTCCCAGGGTCTCTCCCTTTCCTCTTGGAGGCCGGGAGAGAGACCTCCACCAAGAATTCCGAGGAGCATCCCCCGGGCGTAAATGGTGATCTGGTACCTAGTAAAACTACAATCGTGATGTAATTCTGCCATCTCCCAATATCCTTGATAAGTTTTAGAGGAATTGATGTTCAAAATTCTGGCATTGAAAAGCTTTGCAAGATTACACCTCCTCGAGAAATTTTTCATAAGGGTCGATCCTTCGTGACCTTAGCTAAGGGACTGGTCAATAAGTATCAGGGGGGGTGGGCCGGAGCAATTGGAAAAGTGGTGGCTCAAAAATTTGTGACCCACCCCTTCCGTCTGGCTCAAAACCGACTAACCCACCCCTGACAGGGGGTTGAAAATTACATGACCCACCCTCTTTGCTAAAAAAAAATCAAGGGACCTATCATTTCTTTATCATCTGTTAGGGGTTGGAGATTTTTTATTTGACTTCAGCTTTTTAAGTGAAATTCCCTACATAGACATTTTCCCTGATGAACACTGCTGTTCCATGTATGTCTTTTTTCCATTTCTTGACACACCAAAGAAGGATGAATTTATCACTTCTCATACTAGCCTTTTGTAAGTTTTCCACATATTTGTGTGTAAAGTGAATGGGGAAATTTAGACACAAACATATGCAAAAAACTGAATCAGTATATGATATTAATTCATAATCAATTATATATTGAAGAGTTCATATTTTTATACAGAAATTAATAACATAAATAAAATACAACCACTGTCCATCATTCATATTTGCAAATTGTTTGAGAAATATATCTTATTAACCACGCGCGAGGGCCGTACTGGGCGAATATTAGCCCGAGGTCTTGACAGTACGGTCCCGAGCAAGCTTGGTTAATAAGAGATTTATTACACGACTAGAAACTTTGTGTAGTGGGAATTGCTACCCGGTAGATGTCGTGGAAAACAATGTGCGGCAGAACTTTTACGCTCGCTATTTATTTCTGTGTTTAAGGTCATTTCATTTTCAAAGCAATAAAAACTCTGAAAAAATCTTGCAAAAAAATCTAGCAAAAATCTTGCGCTAAATCGCGAGGGAATTAGCGCGGGATCATCCGGGACAAAACCCGGTCCGATACTTGGAAAATATCGGCCTCGCGGGACCGGAAATTAAGTAATCTGATTGACTGATATAGTTATTAGCCCTTGGACCACCTTAGTTGTGTAATAAAAGAGTTTACTGGTATTTAAAGGCCTAAAGCCCAGCATGAATCTATGCAGGTTGAAGAGAGTCAGGTAAAACTAATGATATGATTACAAGCCATCTAGGGGGGTCAGGGGGTATGTTCCCCCGGGAAAATTTTATATTTGGGCCCCGGGGGGGGGGTACTCCCATATGTGGCCTATATAGGTATGTGCCGCCCGATAGGGTATGGTTTTTGAGGTTCTCGGTCCTTAAATAGGGTATCATTTTTGCTCCTTTTGGCAATGTGTTCCCGCTGTGATCCTTAGATAGGGTACCTAAATTCTATTAGCTAAAATAAACGCCCAGCTAAACGAGAAAAAGATATCTGAAAACTGAATTTTCTGTTCAGGTATTAGAAAAGCGATTTTATAAAGATTTGTTTCTTGCCGTGCGCGGTTTGCCGTTATTTGGGTCGTCACGGAACGTTTCTCCTCCCCTTAAATAGGGTGTCATTTTTCGGTTTTGGGCCTTAAGTGGCGATGTCCTTTAAAGCGGACCATCGCATTTCGGGTCGGAAGAAAGTTTTCCTTCAAACTTTGCCCAGTGAACTATCTTGGTTTATAAGTAAATGTAACTGCATTAGTTTTTTGAAATACGTTAAAATGTTTTTTTCAGAGCCTATAACAGCCAAGGCGACTAAAAGGCTAAATTTTGATGGTCGCTACAACGAAAAACTGCACAAGTTGACGAGCTCGGCACACAAAAACCGCCGACCGCAACAGAAAACTATTATAATCCCATGAAAGGTGGTCCTTAAAGGGTTGTGAAAACATGTTTGTTTTAATATTTTTTAATTTTCAGGTTTGGAAAAATTTATGTCTCAACATCCGTCAGATCACTTTTTATAAACATGCCAATGTACCCTGACTTTGCTGGCCTTTAATTTCCAAGTCCAGACCAGACCATTCTAAATTCCACCTGAATTCTACTAAATAGATGCCAGTGAGCACAGAAATCTAAAAATACCTTGCACTTCTTACTCTCTTTCGTCACAGCGACTTCCAACTTTTTGTGTTTTAAGCGAATTTTTCATACACATTATGCAAATGAGGTTGTAAACCTAACTACGGTTGTTTTCAACAAAAACGGTTTAATTGGAAAATTTTGACATTGTAGGTGAAAAATACAGGGAGTTTTATAGAAAGAAAACTTGCAAATGATATGAGTGGTTAAAATTGACAAATTATGTTGTCTTGAACTTTGCATGCTTTCAAGACAAATGTCACAATTGATTTGCAGAATGTGTTGTCTGCTGAACTTTGACCGATGTTTTCAAACAAACCGTTCTAACTTTTTGGAACTCGCTGTTTTTCATTTAAAAAGGGAAGAACAAATAAGTTCTTGCTAAATCTGAAAGCGTTCAAGGTGTAATATTTGAAAATTTCTTCAGTTTTAACTGGTCTAACAAGTTGGAGTTATGTAACTCTTGAAATAAACAATTTGTGACCTTGTATTTCAGTTGACATGTTTTGTTGCCACTTTATAAAGTTGCAGTTTTAGTTAGTTAATCTGCTGTTCAAAGTAACATTCATAAACTTGTTTTGCATAAAGCAGCACTCATTTTTCCTAGCCTGAATTCCAGCGGTCTCTATGGTCGCTTTCTTCCTCAGCGCTTTACAACTTTATTTGCGTGACTTTTCGTGTTTCATGCAAACAAGATTTGCGTGGGCAAAACCCGACGGTTCGTACCGTCAAAATTCTATTGCCACAATTCACGTTACCAGCTGTAAGGATGCACAAAGACATTTGAAATTGTCATTCTGTAACTAGTTTTATTCATAGTTTAGTGTATAGTGTGGTATTATGGCACGAATTTTTAAATAAATGTTAGAGACAGTTCTCGGGTAAGTATTGTCACTGTGATAATGTAATTAGTTTGAGCCAAAGTTTTGTAATTGGCTCCAAAAATAAAATTTCAAAACAAGATGTCGTGCTTTTTGTCGCAAACGGGAAAGCGTAGCGAGTCGCGAGGCGTTTCAGGTCTTTTCTGCTTGCTTCAGTGCGATGAATCGATAGACAGTCACCTCGCTTCTATACATTTATCGCGAGAGGACATCACAGAATGGCAAATTATCCTGGACAGAGCTGGCTTTTTCGATTTAGAGGAGTCGGTTGTCGCAAAAATGACCGTGTGCGCCAAGCATAGGCACACATATGGAAAGTTCTGGCGCCAAAGAACAACTTGCTTATATCCAGCGCACCAAGGACGTCCACGAAGAAACCAGTAGGGGGCAAAGAGACGGTATTCCGTAAATCTGGAAATGTCAAAGGCTATTCAGAAGGTGTACGGTGTTTTTGTTCAAGTCGGATCCGGTGCGTAGAGAATTGCCATACAGTTTCTTTTACATAAAACAGATTATAAAAATATTTTTCTTTTGCTTGAGAAGTTCATGCCGGTTCAATATTTTACTTGAGCTGCTCTTCTAACATTTGTTGAGGAGGGAGAGTTATTTGCGCCCGCTAAATTCTTCTCAAGCCTTTGTCGGTACTTCCAGGTTACGCGGTTGGTTCATATTCTATAATTGCGCACTAAGACGTCATTGTTAGATAGCTTGTTTTGAATGCTGTTCAGACAAATACATGTAAATTATTTAAGAATTACGAAGTTAATAAGGGAAGGTTTTTTTTATAGCTGTTGAGATCCCTCCGGCCCTTTCTTAGTTTTTTTGCCTGATTTATGGGGGAGGGGGAGGGGGTGTAAATCCCAAAAGAAGGCAAAGGCCACCAAAAAATATCTTTTTAGGCTGTAAGAAAATAAAAAAAACGAGCATCTAAAATTCATGCCCCCTCCTTCATCCCCCCGCCCTATAAAAAATCTAACAGTCCTTACGCTATCAGCCTTGACTAATCAGACTATTCGGTTCCTATTGTCCTTTATCTCTACTAAGTGTACTTATTACTTAGTATTTCTACGTAGGGCCTGTTTACAAGCAGGTAGGGTAACCCTGAGTGCTAGGGTTACCCTAGCGCCTTGTAAACGCTCTGCTAGGGATAACTCACCTACCCGGAACAACTTTATTTTGGCTCCAAGAATCCAAATTTGTTTAAAAATACCGACAAGCCATAAGGTGCGTTTGTTCGAAATATTTAAACTTGAACCTCCTTTTAAATAACTTAATAACCGATATCCCTACGCTTTCATTTACCTAAACTTGTGAGATTCCTACTCTTATATACCTAAAGCATGAAAAAGGTACCCCTTTCGGACGGAGCCTCCCTGTTTAGGCCATTATGGGGGTAACCCCTCCCCCTGAGGGGGGTAAGAGACGTTCCTGGTTATGAGCTTAGAGGTAGTTGTGCAAACTGAAATTTGTTTAAGGCTTGGTAGCACATCTAAAAATGAAAACTGAATGGATAAGCAAAAAGTCGAAAGAAACTAGACGAAGAACCAGGCGATTAGTTTTGAACAGATTAGTTATAATTTTTTGGCCGTGTCACGCTAGTTTCCGTTTTGGCCGATTGATCTAAATTTGAGTCAAGAAAACAGACAGGTGCTTTTTTGAGTAGAGGTTTTCTATGAAAAGTATTTTATTTGCAATGAGAAAGTGTTTTTTTTTTTCTTTTTTTTTTTTGGAAAAGAATGATATAATCTCAAGGTGTAGTAAGTTGTACCGTGTGGTAGCAACAGGGATCAGAGACGTTTCTTGTTATAAGCTTAGAGGTACTTGTGCAAACTGAAATTTGTATAAGGTGCGGTAGCACATCTAAACATGAAAAACCAAATGGATAAGCAAAAAAGTCGAACGAACATAGATAAAGAACCACGCGATCGCGATTAGTTCTGGCTGTGTCACGTCAGTTTCCGTTTTGTCACGGTAAAACTCGCCCCAGTGATCTATAAAGTTCGGTGTCTGACATTTGCAGAATGTAGAATGCAGAATGCAGACGAAGAGAATATATTGTGTTACCTTTACCATTATTGAAAGCTAACTGTAAACAGGCTAACCGGAGTGTATAGTAGGCTAACCGGAGTGTGTAGTAGGCTAACTGGAGTGCGTAGTAGGCTAACCGGGGTGAACTTTTCACTCGGGTTAGCCTACTACACACTCCGGTTAGCCTACTATTCACTCCGGTTAGCCTGTTTACGGTTAGCTTTCAATAATGGTAAAGGTAACACAATATATTCTCTTAGTCTGCATTCTGCATTCTGCATTCTGCAAATGTCAGACACCGTATAAAGTTTGAGTCAAGGAAACAGACTTGAAAGTATTTTTTTCAGTAGAGTATTTCTATGAAACGTATTTCATTTGCAATGAAGCAGCGTTTTTCTTTACTTTTACGGAGGAGAATATATCTCGAGCAGTGGGATGATGATTGGACGTCGATATTCACGGGTTTGCGAGTATAAGATGTGTGTAAACAAAATTAAGTTCGCACGAGCGAGCTTTTGTGTTAAAATAACTTACTGATACACAGAGTAATACTAAAATTTACTGATGTCTGTGTATGTAACAAAGAAGTTGAAAACGAAATTCATTAGGAAGAAAGGCAATAAGGGCCACAAAGTACCGTCCTCAGCTACCTGCTCAGCTACGGTAACAGAATAAATTATTTTTTTAACTTCGTACATTGATGTCAGTAATTAAATTAAAATGTCACGAATCCTAGATTTCAATGTGTGGTGTTAAAATTGAACTTATTACATACTGAGAAAACGCTCAGATTCCAAAAGTAACAAAACTGTTAACTTAACAATAGAAAGCAGCAAAACCAAAGAGTACACAATCCAACTAGTACGTTTACCTGACCAAATTTAGCAGACAGCGAAACTGCATAATTAATTCGTAACAAATTCAAAGTTCCAGGACGAATAATTCGCCGTTTTTAACCGCTTAAAACGTTTGCAAGTGATCGTTCTGTGAAATGACCTGTATTTTTGACTTGCAATGCTGTAAGTCAACGATTAAACCGTTTTTGTTAAAAACAACCGCTGCTCGGTTTACAACCTCATTTGCATAACGTGTATGAAAAATTCGCTTAAAACACGAAAAGTTGGAAGTCGCTGTGACGAAAGAAGGTAAGAAGTGCAAGGTATTTTTAAATTTCTGTGCTCCCTGGCATCCATTTAGTAGAATTCAAGTGGAATTTAGAATGGTCTGGTCTGGACTTGGAAAATAAAAGCCAGCAAAGTCAGGGTACATTGGCATGTTTATAAAAAGTGATCTGACGGATGTTGAGACATAAATTTTTCCAAACCTGAAAATTAAAAAAAATATTAAAACAAACATGTTTTCACAACCCTTTAAGGACCACCTTTCATGGGATTATAATAGTTTTCTATTGCGGTCGGCGGTTTTTGTGTGCCGAGCTCGTCAACTTGTGCAGTTTTTCGTTGTAGCGACCATCGAAATTTAGCCTTTTAGTCGCCTTGGCTGTTATAGGCTCTGAAAAAAACATTTTAATGTATTTCAAAAAACAAATGCCGTTACATTTACTTATACACCAAGATAGTTCACTGGGCAAAGTTTGAAGGAAAACTTTCTTCCGACCCGAAATGCGATGGTCCGCTTTAAAGGACATCGCCACTTAAGTGGCAGTTTCTCTTAAAGCGGTCCATTGCATTTCGGGTCGGAAAATAGTTTTCCCTCAAACTTTTCCCAGTGAACTATCTTAGGTTGTAAGTAAATGCAACGACTTTAGTTTTTGGAAATACGTTAAAATATATTTTTTAGAGCTCTCGACAGTGAAGGCTGCAAAAGGCCTAATTTTGAGCTTGGCCAGAACGAGAAATTTCATAAGTTGACGAGCTCGCCGCTCAAAAATAACCAAACGCACCAAATTATTATTATTATTCCTAAGTTAAGTGGTTCTTCAAAGGTTGGAAACGCATGTTAATTTTGATATATTTTGATTTACGGGTCCGTGAAAATTTAAATAACAGCAACCGTTAGATCGCTTTTTGTAAACATGCAAAAGTATGGTGTCTTCGCCGGCCTTTATTTCACGAGTCCAGACCAGACCATTCTTAATTTCAACTGAATCCTACTAAACAGATGTTAGGAAGCTTAGAAATATAAAAATACCTTGCACTTTTTATCTTCCTTTGCCACAGCGACTTCGAACATTTCGTGCTTATGCGAGTATTTCATACATATTATGCAAATGAGCTTACTTACTCGCATAAGCACGAAATGTTCGAAGTCACTGTGGCAAAGAAAGATAAAAAGTGCAAGGAATTTTTATATTTCTAAGCTTCCTAACATCTGTTTAGTAGGATTCAGTTGGAATTTAGAATAGTCTGGTCTGGACTCGTGAAATAAAGGCCGGCGAAGACACCATACTTTTGCATGTTTACAAAAAGCGATCTAACGGTTGCTGTTATTTAAATTTTCACGGACCCGTAAATCAAAATATATCAAAATTAACATGCGTTTCCAACCTTTGAAGAACCACTTAACTTAGGAATAATAATAATAATTTGGTGCGTTTGGTTATTTTTGAGCGGCGAGCTCGTCAACTTATGAAATTTCTCGTTCTGGCCAAGCTCAAAATTAGGCCTTTTGCAGCCTTCACTGTCGAGAGCTCTAAAAAATATATTTTAACGTATTTCCAAAAACTAAAGTCGTTGCATTTACTTACAACCTAAGATAGTTCACTGGGAAAAGTTTGAGGGAAAACTATTTTCCGACCCGAAATGCAATGGACCGCTTTAAGAGAAACTGCCACTTAAAAAGGGTATCAATTTTCGCTTTCTTTATCCTTAAATAGGGTCAGGGTTTAAGAACCTTGGCGGCACACCCCTATCCGAAATTTATGGGAGTACCCCCCCGGGATTTGGGCCTTTTGAAATCGCTAGAAATTCATTTAAAACTGCTTACATGGAGAAATTTATCAATTTTATATACTGATGAATACAACTTTTCTTGGAACTATAACAGTTAAAAGTAAGTGAATAAATAAGATGACCCACCCCCTACGTGTAGATCAAAATTACATAACCCACCCCTTTTCGAGGGCTCAAAAACTGATGACCCACCCCCTTTCTGCTCCGGCCCACCCCCCTGTACTTATTGACCAAACGTCCCTAAACAGATAAACACGGTGACCCAAGTATTCGGTTTCAGATTTTAATGCAAATAAATTCATAAATGCGGGTATCTTGACAGTCTTGAAATCGGTCGACAGACGCAGCACGTTTTGTATATTTCCGCTTTGTTTGATTATTTTCGTGAACCAAGGGCGCGTGATGAGTTGATGTTTCGACGCGAGGAAACAGTTAGAAAGGAGTGCTTCTCCCGATTGTTAAAACACTCGATCGGTGCTGTGAAGAATGGTTTCTTGGCACCGGCGAATTCCTGTTAGTTTCGGAAGAAGATTATTTATCAAGCGACGTTTCACTGTTGGTGTAGTGGTAGCAAGCGTGCCTTTCCTAGTATACTTACTGCTATTCGCTTCTTCAGATAGTGGATGTTCTATTTCTGGGTCTGGAAAAACAATTTCGACGAACATTGTATGCAACTGTCCTTGTGCAACCAGGCAACAAACGCGAAATAAGACTGTTGAGCCACAAACAGAAGCGGTCGTCACATCGACTGCAAGCGCGTTTACACGCGAGCGAAAAGTCGAACACGATTCCTTGGAGTCCACCGGAAGTTTAACCGTTCACATGTGGTCTGAAATATGTGGAATGAACGTCGATATTTTAAGAAACTGGCCTTATTTTCCTTACTTTCCAGACAAGCGTTCCTTTATTTCGGAATTTCACAAAACTCAAGTGAACATGATAAATAACGGAGAAAGGATTTTTGGATTTGTCCATCCGCAGAGAAGCGGTGAGTATGAGTTTGCCATCACATCAGATGATACATCAGAGTTATGGCTGAGTCCGAACGAAGATCCCGCTTCCAGCGAGATGATCGCACGTGTTTATTCTCCTAATGGATCGGCTTGGACTGAAGAAGGAGACTACAAAAAATATCCTGATCAAATATCTAAAGAAATCATTCTAAACGCCAGCAAGAAATATTACATCGAGTCTTTGAGTAAGCAAGGTTCTGGCGCTGCCCATGTGGCTGTTTATTGGTCCTACAGAAATTCAACATTTGAAATCATTTCTTCGAAGTACTTGTCAAGATTTTCAAAAAATAACATTCTTGAATCGATCCCCGCGCACGCGGGTAAACAAGCCAACACTTCGCTGCAAAGCAAAAGCAATTTATATTATTTTAATCGTCTTCCAGTTATAAACAGGAAAGAATACATTAACCTTATTCCAACCTGTCCTTACAGCCCAAGCTTTCTTGTGCGAAAAAAGCTTCGAGGGGATGAGGGCGCCATGAAGTGGATGGCACAATGGTCACATGTTTTTCCACAAGATAATACCGACATGATTAAAAGTAAGAGGAAACCCCACTGGTCGAAACCTAATGCACTTGTTGATAAGAACAGAGCTGAATCTGTCGTGGACAAGCTCATGAACGCTTTGCAGTCCAGGTAAGTTCAGCACTTGCATTCTTCAATTGCTCAGTGTTGAAGATAATTAACTAAGTCGTATGCCTTGTATCGTATTTCAAGTCAGAGCATCAAATTGCGAATCTCATTCATTAATCATCATGATAAACAAAAGACCATCGCGTGACTGTCCTACAAACTTAACATATAGATGTTAGTAAACCTTTTTAAAGTTGACTTGCTGGAAAGGGCCATTTTGTTTGTATCAAGTTGCTCTCACTGACATCAACACCGTGGCAGGCCGAGTACGGCGGAGACACCAATAACGCAAAAGCAATATCAAAATGTAGTGAAGAGAGTTAAAAAACTCATCTAGAAAAATAAAAGCTAAAGAAAACAAATTAATGGGACTCTGTAAAGTGCGGATACGGACGGCGGATGCGGACGGCGGATGGCGGACGGCGGTCGGCGGACGACGGACGGCGGACGGCGGATGGCAAAAAAAAAAAAATCAATAAATAAAATAAAAAAATAATTAAAATTATTTTTTCTCAAAGGGTTCTTCTGATTGGTTCACAGCGCGGGCAAGGTTCTCCTATCTCTTCCCACAGGCCACGGTAACGCTTTCGTGAGTTTCATTTCGCGGCGAGACGAACGAACCCATGACAGTTTTGCTCTCCAAAATCGATGTAGTTGCTCACAAACCGATTTTTGAAAGGGAAAATAAGCAGTGGAATTGAAGGCCTTGAAGTTCTCCAAAAGGCGAGTATTCATTCTCCATATTGACAAAGTGAAGTTATAGTTTTATGACCGTGGTTTGTCAATCGTTGTTTGTGTATTCGCACTGATTTCACGCCATTGCGGTTAACTGCAAGTCGGCGCTGTACAGACTCGATTTATCCTTTCAAACGCCTTGCTTCTCTGCTACTTTTCTCCAAACTCGAATACTACTTATCGCCATTCAAGAAAATGAGATGCTTTATTTAAAAACAGTCAAATTAATTCTCGGAATATTGTGCCTTGTGCAGGCGACCGAAGTACATAAGCTTATTTCAGCTTCATTCAAGTTTCCCTTTGCAAACTATTTATCAAAACAAAATACTGTGGAAATCAACATTGACGTTTTTGACTCGTTAAATACAAATCCCAGCCTGCAAATAAATATATATACTACCATTTTCATTTTTGGAGCGACCGTGAAAGGCAAACTTTTTTTGCGTTTTCTCACGTGTAAAACATTCAAGTTTGTCTAGACAAACTGTCGCGTTTTACAAGTAAACCATTCAACGTGGTGTCGGTAAAACGCCGACTCGGGTCGGGGCCGGGGCCGAGGTTGGGGTCAATTTTTTAATTTTTTTTTTTAATTGACTGATTCACTGAAAAATTCACAGAAAAAATATAAAGTTATATTAGCGCGTGGGTCATTTCGAGTCGAAAAAAGAGCATTTTCTTCACAAACGGCACAAATCTTGATCCTTATAAGGTCAAGAGTATAAAAGAAGAAATTTGTGGTCTAACAGGCGACAGCTTGGCGGATAGAATTCTCTGCCGACTTCTTTCTGAGCGCTATCTCCTCGCCAACACAGCATAAACTTTTCTTAGGTTAAAATCTTATTGCCCATGCGTTTGTGTAGCAAGAGAAAATGACCCGAAATGACCCACACGCTAATATAAACTTTATATTTTTTCTCTGAATTTTTCAGTGAATCAGTCAATTAAAAAAAAAAAAATTAAAAAATTGACCCCAACCTCGGCCCCGGCCCCGACCCGAGTCGGCGTTTTACCGACACCCACGTTGAATGGTTTACTTGTAAAACGCGACAGTTTGTCTAGACAAACTTGAATGTTTTACACGCGAGAAAACGCAAAAAAAGTTTGCCTTTCACGGTCGCTCCAAAAATGAAAATGGTAGTATATATATTTATTTGCAGGCTGGGATTTGTATTTAACGAGTCAAAAACGTCAATGTTGATTTCCACAGTATTTTGTTTTGATAAATAGTTTGCAAAGGGAAACTTGAATGAAGCTGAAATAAGCTTATGTACTTCGGTCGCCTGCGCAAGGCACAATATTCCGAGAATTAATTTGACTGTTTTTAAATAAAGCATCTCATTTTCTTGAATGGCGATAAGTAGTATTCGAGTTTGGAGAAAAGTAGCAGAGAAGCAAGGCGTTTGAAAGGATAAATCGAGTCTGTAAAGCGCCGACTTGCAGTTAACCGCAATGGCGTGAAATCAGTGCGAATACACAAACAACGATTGACAAACCACGGTCATAAAACTATTAATAATAATAATAATTATTAATAATTATTATTAACAACTTCACTTTGTCAATATGGAGAATGAATACTCGCCTTTTGGAGAACTTCAAGGCCTTCAATTCCACTGCTTATTTTCCCTTTCAAAAATCGGTTTGTGAGCAACTACATCGATTTTGGAGAGCAAAACTGTCATGGGTTCGTTCGTCTCGCCGCGAAATGAAACTCACGAAAGCGTTACCGTGGCCTGTGGAAAGAGATAGGAGAACCTTGCCCGCGCTGTGAACCAATCAGAAGAACCCTTTGAGAAAAAATAATTTTAATTATTTTTTATTTTTTTATTTTATTTATTGAATTTTTTTTTGCCATCCGCCGTCCGCCGTCCGTCGTCCGCCGTCCGCCGTCCGCCATCCGCCCCGTCCGCATCCGCCGTCCGTATCCTCACTTTACAGAGTCCCCATTTTCTCTGGTGATAAAAGTTCGGGTTTTTTTCTTATTTTTATTTTTCATTTTTATTTGTTTTAACTGATGTTATTTACAACAATTCGTTCTGCTTACGTAATTTGATATTCTCGGATAGGGATAGAGTGGTGCAATCACAGCTGCTCTCAAAAAGTCAGGAGAACCTTGCCCGCGCTGTGAACCAATCAGAAGAACCCTTTGAGAAAAAATAATTTTAATTATTTTTTATTTTTTTATTTTATTTATTGAATTTTTTTTTTGCCATCCGCCGTCCGTCGTCCGCCGTCCGCCGTTCGTCGTCCGCCGTCCGCCGTCCGCCGTCCGCCGTCCGCTATCCGCACTTTACAGAGTCCCCAACTGAGCGGCCGCCAGCGGCGACCTCCTCCACTTCAATCGGGAATAAACGCTAAAGTTTGAAAATTCTCACCTTTTTTTCTCCGGCTTGTGATCAAATACATGTTTTTCTATATCGTGGCCGAGTCTGGGCTTCCTCCGTCCAATTTTCCCAGAGAAAAGCGAAGCTTAAGTCCTCCATGAAGGTTTCTGAACATGATCTGTAGCTGACAGCGCGACCAAAGGAATTCCAAGCATGCGGCTCATTTAAAGTCAGCCAATCAACGCCTTGCGACCGTTGCACATCCAAACCCCAACCCGGCCCGGCACGGGAGTTTTGACACTTCGTAGAAGGCACCGAGAAAGAAGAATTCATGCTCGCTTTTCCGTTTTCCGTCTATTTACGTTCAAGACTTTCCGAGAAACTCGCTCAGTATTCCAGTTTCGTCTGGCTCGTAATGGCTCGTATAATTCAAGTGGATTGAAGTGGAGGAGGTCGCCGCTGGCGGCCGCTCAGTTGCCTGCCTTGTCTCCTTTTCTCTTATTACCGACCACCGGCCGAACGTAACATACGAAAAAAACGCTTAATACGACCCGGAACGCGAAAAAAACACCACACATGAATAGATTAACATTTAATTCACCTTTATTGAAATATTTCGAAAGAGGTTCATTTATAAATGTAATTTTCAGAGCTTTATTCAGAGCTTTATTCGTAACTCTCATAAATTTCAACATATTTCTATTGTTCGTCTTAAGTGAACAATTATTAACCACGAACACATAGGGTGGTCTGCCTGTGGTTCAGGTCGTTCAGGTTATCTGTATTTCACATTTTTGTTGCTTGTTTGTTTTACCGGCAGCCTTTATGTCAACAATAAAAGTTAGGTGACAAAATTGATCTATTTTTAACGGCCGCTGTGGCGCGTCCTTTCTGTACATCTTTGAGGTCGTTCATCTTGTTATAAAGCAGTTTCTTTTAATTTTGTTTCCCAATTACATATGAATTATAGATATTATAGAAATTCTAAGGTATAGCTTCGGTGTAGTTTCACGATCCTTACCCCGGTCAACTTTTAGTCCGCAATAACATCCGTTTTTTTACCGTTCGTGTAATGAAGTGTTATATTTCGCATACATTATGTAAATTAACTAGCTGACCAATCAGCGCTCCTGTCCGGATTCTGGACAGATTTACGTCATCAGTATGGAATTTCTGGCCGTGTATCGCAGACGTCTCTCTTCGCGTTTCGCTCTTCGTTGCGGGACGCAAATGAGAGGCGGCTGTATTCGCAGGCTACAATGTTAAAAGACCCATGGAAGTGTTGAACGAAATAAGTTTTGAAGCAACACTTATACCTGTTCAGAACTGTTATCAACAGAGTGGGACTTATAATTATCCGCTGGGGGGGGGGGGGGTACTTATAGCCGGATGTATGTTCTGTTTCCAGGCGGATGGGCCTTTGACATGGGGGCCTTACAACCAGAATTTATGATAATCGGCCTCCTCCTTTTGATAAAAAAATTTGAAATAACTGCAGGGTTGGAAATTCGCATTCGCCCACTCGCCCGTGTGTGAAAACTGTCGGGCGAGTGCAAATCACGGATCACTCGCCCGGTTTGGCGAATACAATTTTCATATCCAGAATATATATTATTCAAAATAAGCGTTACTTTTTACTTTCTACTTTTAAATAATCTTCACTGTTCACAAGCGGATAGCTTACCAACGTTTTGAAATATTCAACAAAGACAACAAAGCTGGTTCGTGTTCGTAAACAGACAAAAGTGGCGTCCGCTTGGTGATTGTTACATGATAGATGTAACAAGATAGAACATGATAGAACACATGATTGTTCACTTAAACATGATAACATGATAGATGTACAAAGTAATACCTCTGGTCATAAATACCCTTGACTCATCCAACGCGTTTCCAACCCTGTAACTACCTCTCTGAAATAATCATACCTCACCCCTATAATTTACATGTACCTCCCTTAAAAAAAACACCCCCTCTCTTTCTACCTCCACTTTACATGTATATCACCAACTGGCTTAGGAATAGCTTTAGCTCTGATGCAGGGCAGATATCGAAAAACACTAGCCAGAACCCAGCATGAGTGCAGTGTACTGGATGACATGTGATTCTGTTATGATTAAATGGGATAGAAAAAAAAAATATTTACGACACATTTTCCAGTTATTCTTTTTTGAAATAATAATCACAATGTATTTCAAAAAGGGAACAATTATTGTCCCCTTGATTAATGACCAATCTCAAATTACTGTCCCCTTTTGGTGCCAAAAATAAAATAATCCATCCCCCCCTGAGGAGGAAATACAATACTTTTAAACATTCTGTTATTGATCACTACCTGTAAGTGCATCAGTAAAGCACAAACAAATTTATACATGAGCATATGGCACCTATTTGTAACATGGTCTAACAGGTAGTGCCCAGAACTGCATAATAATTATATACACTGGGCATCTTCAAAGGATTGCCATTAAACTTAATTTAGATCAAAAACAAATTATTTCCTAGCTTGTGGGTGCCTTCATAATATTTTGGGAAGCAGAAATCACAGAAGATGACTTGTATTAAAAACAAACCAAGATCATTATAAAAATCAAATGATCCTTCCACAACGTATGGCAATCTTGTGCAACGTTTTAATTAATTCATTATGTGGTGTGTGAAAGTACTTGCCTGCATC
This sequence comes from Oculina patagonica, assembly GCF_052425735.1. Classification (NCBI taxonomy): domain Eukaryota; kingdom Metazoa; phylum Cnidaria; class Anthozoa; order Scleractinia; family Oculinidae; genus Oculina; species Oculina patagonica. Next base: position 12,754,273 of record NC_135769.1, on the reverse strand, counting down.
ACCAACTACAAAAACTGACAAGGAAAAAAATAGGGCCTGGTTACATGAGCCGGTCTGGCCTGGTTAGCGCGGCCCGTTCGGTTTTGCCGAGAACTCGATATATCTGTTTAAGGTGACAAAAATCAATTTTGCGATTTCATGACAACCTCCCCAGCCTGGTTTGCCAAGATCTCAGTTATCACAATAATATATGCCAGGATCATGTTCCCTGGGCCAGCCAGGCTTACCAGGCCAGCATTGAATTTCTCTTCCAAGCACTATGGGGCCAGGCCAGCCAAGCTGATGTAATCAGGTCCTTAGACAAAGAGAAGCCTTTTAATAATTTATGACCTCCATGGCAAAAGCTATTTCTGAAAGGTTTTCGGAATATCAAGGAGTCACAAGAAGGAAAGCTAAGGAAACAAAAGTACACAGGCAGCTCAAGCTGCCGGTTTGCCAATGTGGTGAAAATAGGAATGATTAAAATGGAAAATTATAAATGGTACTTTAAAATTTATCATAGTATAGCAATTTGAACTGTTAAAATTAAGTGTAAACAGAAACTGTGTACCTAAACGCCACGAAACAACATATTGTTCAATGCCCTTCATAGGGCAGATGACTGACTGGGGGTTTCTACGGACACCATAAACATTACTGTCACCATACTGCAAAGTCTTACCCCAGACATAATTAAATAAGAGCCCATCGTCATTTGGAAAACGAAGAGTTTCCGAAACTTTAACCTGGCCGAGGTCTCCTGGCCGGTCCCCGCTAAAGAACGCCGGCTTAAAGTACGCTCGGTCACGTGCAATAATAAAAACGATCACGTTTCGTCTTTGCCCTTGCCAACTCGCCTCCAAGATACTTCGATAACTGTGTCAATTTATCCACAAAGAAGGGCGTGGCTTGTTTTGGGGTAACACGGGCCCTCAACTGCTCTGCTGTGACAAGACGAAGGTTATCTTTCACCAGTTTATCAGAAGCTGGGTTACCAAGACCCAGCCGCTTATCCCACTCCCCATCTCGAGCTATCGAATGGGAAATCGATCTTAACTTTCCTATGTATGAGTCCACAGTCTTATAAGACAATCTCAGAGGGCAGCCACATGAGTGTCTACCACGCTGACCCAAGAATTCACAACTATTGCGGTGTACTTGTGTTTTGCAATGTCTGTATTTAAAGATCAGAAAACGACACAAGTCCCTAGGAGTCACAGTCGCCAAGGTAGGTACAAAACCCGGTAGAGCACTAAGAAAAGCCTCAAGTTCCCTCTGAAGAGAGTCTTTTTGCTTTTTGTAACTGGTCGCCTGGTCATAATTAAGTAATTGTTGCAGTCTCGCTTCAATTTCATCAAGGATAACTACAACATCAGAGCAGTCCTTAATAGGCGTTGTCATAAACCTTCTCTTGTAACCACATCGCTGACAAAAACGGAAATCAGTCATTAGCGTGACCACAAGTTGGACATAAACTGACTGAACAAACAACTTTGCCATGACTGGAAGCTCTTACAAACAAGGAAAGAAATACCGTATCATACACCACACACCAGCAACACATGTTAAAATGTATGTCAAGACGCAGCTAAAAACATACAGCAAAAGCCCACAGATCTCCAAGAATGCCTTTGTGAGGTAACCACCCCTTTCTGGACGGAACCAAGAGAGCGTTGCCATCGCCCCGTACAGCCAGGTGTTTGCTCTTAAAGGCTTTACTTACAAGAATAGGCCACCAATACTTTTTAGGAAACATGTCAAGCACCACCACAGTGCACGACTGTCTGTAACTCTGCAGGTCCCGTTAAAGCCATAGGAGGAAAAAACATACGGAGGGTCGACGACACCCACTTTCCCCAACAACGAAATGGCTCCTGATCTCAACCGCGCAATGAGAGTGTCCTCCACAAATGACACAAAGGGCTTGCATGATACATTGTTCTTAAAACTACCAACTTCATGGGAGGCTCGTTTGAATCGTACGATTCCCCTTTAAAGTGCTTGAAAAACGGCTGAATCGAGACCTTGTCCCTTATCCATCCGAGCATCTATGCTTACTGCGGAGAAGGGCTCTCCTTTGCGATGTACTGCCAATACTCGAAGTGATTATGCAACCCCCCAGCTCGAAAGCATTTTGGGTCGCGGGACAACAACTCCGAAATATCACCAATTAGCTCTCCCATCTGTATTCTCTGTAATCTATCATGGTCATAGGCTGTCATCTCTCTACCAACCCCGACGGGGTTTCCGTAACAATCAACCCAGGACATTGGAATTTCAATTTCTTTGTCTTGAAACTCCTGAAGTCAAAGGTCCATCATGATTTAAAAACCACCCCGTCAAAGTCAGCAGAGAGATAACAGCTTTGACCAGCGAGGCTGGAGGGCGCTTGAATCAAGGATACCCCTTTTTCAAAGACGTTAAAACTATGTTGACAAGACAGAGCAAAATATGCACTAGATTGATTTCAACACACACAAAGGCCTGTTTACTATTGCGAAGAAAACTTTATTACAGCACACAGCTTCGCCAAGGTGTCCAACGACCTTAATAACATTGGTGCGATCTGACACAATCTACTTGTCTGATTTGAAAGAAGATTCGCTATGACCGGCCTTCCTTTCAGGGCAGTTAGCCTCAATGTGACCCCGCCTATTACAAAAATAACATCGTATGTTGAAGGAACGTGAGGAGCGTGCCACACCGGCACCTCTATCCTCCCTCTCCGGCTGAGATTTCTTACGAGATTTGTAACCATCCAACGACCACATAAGCCGAAGGAAATACGAATAAGCGAGTCCGCGGTGTTTCCCTAGTTAAACTAGACGCCGACCACTAGTTCACCAACTAGCCACCGCTGAAATAAATCAGCTCCCTCGCTTGTACCATTTGTAAACATCCAACGACAACATAAGCCGAAGGAAATACAAATAAGCGAGTCCGCGGCGTTCCCCTAGTTAAACTACAGGAGGACAAAACGGAGCTGTTCCACTGAAAAGCTGTTCTTCATGCACTTCCCAGAGAAAAACGCACGATTTCTAATGAACCAGTCATTGGATTTTTATGAAATTTTACATGGTTATACTTTAGAAAGCAAGAAAACTGCTGATTACAAAAAACACGGCCAGCCAGATGAGTTGAATTTTTTTTCTCAGCCAGCTGGAAAGTGCATGAAGAACAGCTTTTCTGTGGAACAGCTTCGTTTTGTCCTCCTGAAACTAGACGCCGACCGCTAGTTCACCAACTAGCCACCGCCGAAATAAATCGGCTCTCTCACTTGTACCATTTGTAACCATCCAACGACCACATAAGCCGAAGGAAATACAAATAAGCGAGTCCGCGGCGTTCCCCTAGTTGAACTAGACGCCAACGGCTAGTTCATTAACTAGCCACGTCGAACTGGCGGATTTTCGACTGGTTCCACAGGATCACCGAGTAGCTGAACTTCAGGTTCTGCAGGTTGACCTTCAGCCATAACGAACTTGTAAAAGGAAAATCGCGTGGGTCGTATCTCAATACGAAAAGAGTTCACCTCTTCGTGGCTCCGCTGAAAACTGAGCTAGAATGAATTATTTTCGCGCCAAACCAGAATTTATCATTGGCAGTTACGTAATTGCACGTGAGACTGCTAAACTAGCCATGAAATACCCATTATTAAGTGTATTTCAACTTCGCATATCATTATGAGTGTTATGAATAGCTCCACAATTACAAAGAAAGTCTAGCAACAAAAGTGCTGGCTTTTGGTGCGTACAATTGTATCAGGGTAGAAGATGTAAAAATTCTCACCGAAGCAAGTCAACACATGTCTAAAGAAGGATTTGCCCTTTCCCACTAATTGCGTCACTAAAAAACAAGCAACTTTCGAGCTGAACGTGAAAGCAAAATTTGGAATTTTAACTTAGAAATACGTAGCAGTAAAAGGAGGACATTCATAGTCTTTTGGAAAAGATGAGATGCAATTCTTTGACATCTATGTCTTGTAAGTTTTTATTATCTTTAGTGACTGGTTATTTACTTTGTGTCAATATCTGTCTAATGCCTTCGTTGTCTATCAGTCGTTATTGCTGTTGTTTTAGTGTGTCGTGAGTTTAGCGAGTGTAATAGTCAAAATTAGACACGTACCTTGATTTCCATGATTCATATTCAATACGAAATGAAATTAAGATTATTGGGATAAAGTATTCCTAATTTAATTAAAATCAGTATCAAGTAGCTATTAAGCAGCCTTTTCTTGTTCTTATTCTTCATTTTTTTTTTCAGAAAATATTTCCTGAAGAAAATCCACAAAGTGATTCACAAGCCAGACCCCAAGAATGGCGACCGTTTCTTGTTGAACCTTGAACTCGGCTTAGACAAAACCAATCAATCATTTCGGCTGTCAGAACACGTGTATCAGGAAAAGGGAAATGACACCTTGTGCCTTCCTGAGGGAATCAACTGGAATAACAGCGCCACGGTGTACTTCATTCTCCCTGTCAAGGATCAAGGAAACTGGGTGCATTATTTTATTAATCAGCTCACTGATGCCAGCTTATTAACCGGTGATACGAACTTTCACGTCATAGTTGTTGATTTTGAGAGTAAAGATATTGATATGGGCAAGGCGTTTAACACATCCCTTTTCAGAAGTAGACATACTGTTCTTTCATTAACGGGAAAATTTTACAAGACTGTCGCCTTAAACAAGGCAGCTGAACTTGTCCCGAATGCGCATGACATAATTTTCCTGTTTGACCTGCATATTGATGTGCCCGCAGACATTATGGACAGTGTTAGAATGGTAAGTATTTTGTGTATTTGCATTTATTTAGATCATTATAGATCTCTAACGAAACACAGTTTCACAATTTATGACACAATTTATGGGCTTCTTCGCTGTTTGAAATAACTGGACAGCGAATGGGTACAGAACGGCTCTATTGGAAATATGCCAAATCCTAACGAGGTTTAACGATTTTAGCGCGTGTGCTAAGGCGGCCGTAAAGACTCGTGTATAAGCCGCACTCAAGCTTGATTTTGAGAAAAAAATAAAAACTTAAAAACTTGAAATCCCAAAACCTTTTAAAAGGATGCTCTTTTGACGATATGTTGTCTTTCTTGCTAATGTCCGATGTGGAAAACGATGAAATTTGACTGGAAATGACGAGCACAACAGATAAAGAACGATACAAAACGTTTGCTTAGTAACCACACAAAGAGAGAAGTCTGGGGTCGAGTCACGTTCGATCGGTGATCGGTCCTGTAAACAACATGGAAAAGTAAGTTCGATTTCTAACCATTTCAGCTGTGTGTTGATAAAAATTTGTTGCTCAATAGGAGTTTAGCAAATAGGCAGCTTTGTGGAGGAATGGAGATCCATGTCAGCTCAAGTTTTGCTGCTCAAAAGAGGTGCAAATAAATCCTTTGAAAGAACAACTGACGAACAATTCGTGACTGAGGAATTAACGGCTGCTTTAGGGGCCAGACTTTTTTACCAAAGGCAAAAGCAATGGTCGACAGCAGCAGGTTTCAATATGTTAAATATTATTTAGTCAATGTTTTTAGTGCTTTTTCTAGGCAATTTACACCCCTCAAAAGCAATTGTCTCGTAGATAAGCCGCACCCACGATTTTGAGCCCAAAATTTCAGCAAAAAAGTGCGGCTTATACACGAGTTTATACGGAAGGCAGGCAAGTATGGCAGTATGCACTTCCCCTACCCGTGCAAAAATCGTACGGAAACCGAAGCCGTAGCCGAGCTGACTTAAACCAGACAATCAGCTCCGCAGGATTGATGTCTGTTCCCTCGGGAAACAGTTAGTTTTGTTTTCCCGAGAGTCTCGATGTTTTCTTTCGACTCCGTCTCGGGAAACATCGAGACTAGAGGGAAAACAAAACTAACTGTTTCCCGAGGGAACAGACATTAAGTGCTTTGTTATACATCCAAAGGATGAACAAATTAAACAAACGAACGAACGAACAACAGCACGCCTGAGCCCGACTTTATTTCTTCTATAAAACACTACAAATGTACGACAAATACATCGTAAAATACGAACAAAAGAAAGCAAAGAACCGACTTACTTTCCAGGTATTTTCGAACTCCTTCTGCTCTAAATTTTTTTTGACTTCGTGTTTCTAATGAAAAGTAGAAAGCGCCAGTTTTAGCCTCAAACTGTTCCACTGTGTTTCACGAACTTTCGAAGAACTAGCGACAAATTTCCTGGAATCGCCGAGAAGTGAGCTTCAAAGACATCACGCCACAATCACGCCACCGGCCTTGGTCGCGTTTTGATCACGTGCTTTTTCTGGTTATTGATCACGTTCAGGTCAATGTATACCGATCGGGATATATTTGATCAAAATGTATCCCGACTGGAATATGGATACATTTAAATTTATGCAAGGTCACGTGATCGAGAATCAGCCAATGAGAATCGTCGTTAGAGCAAGAGAAACTGCGGATGTATAATAATGTACGGACATGACTGCAGATAACAAGGGCTTCCTGACTGTATGTGGACATCGCGACAATTTCTTAAACAAAAGCGCAGGATATCTGTTATGTACCAATGAACGATAACAAGGACTTCGTGACCATATGTATTTTGACAATTTGTTGAATAATAACATTGAAACAACAACAACAAGAGAGAGAGGGAGAGAGTTCTCATGTCATTTTTCGTTCTCTTTGACTTCTACTCGTTTTTCTGTTTAACAGTTGGACTACGAGTCCGAGTTTTCTATGGGCGAAAAGTCACCGAGACGCAGCCGAGTTCACTATCGCTTAAGAAAAACTAGGCCGAGTAGTCTGTAAATTGTTTTACCAGAAACTCTAAAGGATTGCAGTTAAAAAACTATAATTTTATGTAATTTTAAGCCATAAATCAAGAATAATTTTTCCTTTAAAGAGAAACGCGCGTGCAATCGTGTTCTATCTAAAAAAAAAATGGGAGGACCAGTCTGATTCGCGGATTTCCAATAGAAAACGACCGAGTTTCCACTAACTAACAATTATATTATGAGCTCAGCCGGTAGAAACCACGAGCTTGCCGTCTAATTAACAATTAGACGGCAAGCTCGAGGTTTCTACCGGCTGATAGTTGGCGAGAGGCGAAGCCCCGAGCCAACTATCAAAAGCCGGTAGAAACCGAGAGCGAGCCGTCTAATTGTGTTAGCATAACCCACTGACCGATCTATTAAACTCAGAATATCGCTAGAATTGATTTATTGAAGGTTTTGTTTGATAAATTCAGCGAAGACTAAGCGCGCGCTCCGAGAGCCTTCTACGGATCGATAGTAGGCACCTGTGTAGCCAATCAGATTGCGCGATTACCAATAGTAGGTCAGTGTGGTTATGCTAATTGTTAAATAGTGTGCAATGGCTCAGCCAATCAGATTGCAGCATTTCCATTAGTCTACTAGTAAAATTCTTCTAAAACTAGATAGCATTAAATATTAAACGTATATTTATATTTAGGCTAATCGATCGCCCCACGGAAAGATCAATGCTGTTATCTTTGTTTGGTGAACTGGTATTTGGTAATGGGAGAAACAGTTGTTATTAAAGGTTTCAGAGGGTTTCCCTTGCCAACCAAAGACTAAAAAAGTGTTTTTTTTTTACAGAACACTATTGCTGGTCGAATGGTTTATTTTCCTATAGTTGGTCGTCTGAATTGTGGAAGTTCTTCCGTGGAACATGAAGGTTTTTGGCAAATGGATGGCTATGGAATTATGTCAGCTTATAAATCAGACTGGGACAGATTTGGTGGTGAGTACAACTCAAAATAAATCATTTTCCTGTTTAAACTTATCTTCTTCTTTTCAATTTGTTGTTGTTGTGTGGTAAGTGGAGGGGATTGGGATGTAGGTCCCACTCCTTCACTCGTTCTATGGTGCAGGCAATAAAATGGAAACCGCAAGCAACAGTTAGTTGCAGTTCCTGGTTAGTTGCAACATTTTTCTGCTATGTGACTTACATAAGTCGTTTCCACATTCATTTCTGTAAGTTAACTCTTCTTAACAGTAAAAGAAATAAAGAAAAAAACTGTCCAATTTGGAAGATTACAAAAAGCCGTAGGTTTTCAATAAAACAAACCTGCGTCATAACCGAAGGAAAATGATAAATTTACATGTGGAATGTGAAGGAAGAATAATTTGCCTGTCATTCACCAGACACATTCATAAGCTATGTCTACTTCCTTTTTCAATGAAAAGCTGCAATTGCTAAAGTTAACACGTTTTGTTGTCTTCCTTGTGGTAAGTTAGGTCGATTCTAGTCGTTTGTTCGGCCTTGTACTGCGCATGCGTAGACAGTGGTGTACTCCAAGAATTACATATTGGTGCCTATGCCTTATTTTAGCAAGTACGATAATTCAAACTTTTAATTTCTGTTTAAAATGCAAGGAATGAACATTGAAGACTTCAAATACAAATGGGGCGGTGAAGACTGGGACCTACTAGACCGAGTGCTGATGTTACCGGTGGAAGTGGAACGAATCAGGCATCCAGGCCTCTATCATCATTATCACCCGGCAAAAGGAAAGTGGAATCAGTAGAGTACGATAATACTGTTAAGTTAAATTAAGTTAATTGAAGTTAAGTTAAGTTAGTTAAGTCGAGCTAAGTTAAGTAAAGCTAAGCTAAGCTAAGCTAAGCTAACATGAGCTAAGCTAAGTAAGGGACTGTGTCACAGCTGATATAAGTCTTATTTATTATGTTTTGCCAAATACTCGCTACAAATACTCGCTATGAGACGTATTGTTAGCGAAGAAATTACTTCTATGGATCTTAATGACAAAATCAGTGCTTCATTGAAAACAAATATGTGTCCCTGTGTTAAAATCCAAAGTTACAAAGAAACGAGATTTTTAAAAACTGTTCACCATAACACTTTTTCAAAAAGCCATACCGCAATATGTTTTGATCTTCTTCAATTTTTTCCATCCGTTTGTATACCATCTCTTGTATTGCTGTGTTATTGATATGTTCCTTCACTGTTTTAAGTGGTTTTTCACTCAATTTGGAGGCCATTTTCTGGTGTCTGAATTTGTGAAGTGAAGTGAAATGAAGTGAAGTTAAGTTAAGTGAAGTACAATTAAGTCAAGTTAAAACAAGATAAGTTTTGTGAAGTGGAGTTAAGTCAAGTAAAGTAAAGTTAAAATAAGTTAAGTTAAAAGGGCACTTAGGCTATCTCGGCGATTTTGCTAAATTTCAGTCAAATCAGTCGGTTATAGATTTATTATGACTAAGTACCTTCGCCGGCTCACTCCAAGAGGTAAATATTAAACTGTCGAAGGGAGAGCTAATTGTAAATTGTTTTCGGAGATGTCTCCAAGAGACAAGGGCAGAATTTGAATAACAATTTGATATCAAAACCTCGTGTATTTATATGGGTGTGACTCATAATGATCCCCCTCCTTAATAGCTTTACTACACTAGTATAGTAATTTCAATAGTACTAGACGTTCTCTTACACGTTTAGGTTTCCGTTGTTGTGAATATACGTTTGGACTTTTGAATTTTCGAAGTCATGCTTACGATAGTTAAGCAATACACATTGTACTAATTTTAGTATTGTCAGTTAAGTATAGTGTATTGTAAGTAGTGTAAATAGTGTAAGTAATGTGATATGATTGTAAGAATAAAAATATGTCTTGAACTTCATTTACAAATGAAGTTAAGGACAGTGGAGTTTAGAAAAGTGTGATAATCAACAATCACTACGAGCCCGAGTTTTCTATGAGCGAATAGTCAACGAGGCGCAGCAGAGTTGACTATTACTTATAGAAAGGAGGGCGAGTAGTCTAATTGTTTTATTAGCGCGCGGATTGATTTATCATTTGAAACTTGCAGCTGTGTACACGCGCTCATCAGTTCATTCAACAGTTTTGAGTTTTTAAAGTCCTGTAACGGTGAATTTTCTTATTTTAGTCTTCTCGGGAATTAACTGATAACCCAGTAATATTTCTAAACCTTCCTTTGGCCTGTTTTCTTTTGAAAAGCAGCCGAAGGCCCTCGCCTAACGGCTCGGGCATCCACCAGCAGCTTTTCTAGACATCAAGCGTGCATTACAGTAAACACCCGCCGACATATATAAGAACAAGTGGATTAAGAACTTCAGGCTGAAAGTTAGCCAATAAAGCACCATATATTTAAGTACCAATTCAGCCTGAAAAGTAAAACATGTTCTTATATAAAAAGAAAAAACAACTTGAGTTTTAAATTGTTAATGTTTTCTTATATTAGTAATAGTATTTATTTATTTATTTGAAATCGATTGGAACTGATTGTTATCGATTGTCATCGATTGTTATCGATTATCGTAATTCAGTTTTTGTACTCTTTAAATATGGAAATTGGACACTTTTAATTTTGAGAAGATGACTTTTTGCCAAACGAGAATAAGACTCACCGAGAGTTAAAGGATCATCGTCATCATCATCATGTTTTTTTACCCTCGGATTTCAGAGTAGCTTGTACAGCTAATATCTCCGAGCAATTTCAACAGTACACAGTACGATGGGAAAAGACCAGACCACAACACCGGGAACTCCATGCCCTTCTCTTTACGATCAGTGTGTTGGTTCTTTTACGTCCCCTGCTGACCGTAACACTGAAGATGCAGGAGACGGGGCCTACGGTTTATCGTCCTTATCCGAGAAGACCAGAATATCTAACCAGGATGAGTTTAGTTGCACGAGAGCGAGTTTTATACAACTTTCAGCAAGCGTGGGCTAAATTTGGCTGAGCTGTCCACGATGGTAAACTACTTTAAACGCGTTTTCGCGTTCTTCCCTCTTCTTGTTAGCAGTAAACACTTCAACGACATATGCAAATGAGGAAAGTGATGATGAAAAAGATGAAGAACTGAATCAAGAATATCTCTTGGAATATTCGAGCTGTGTTCTTCAAACTTGGCACTATAAATGTACACCATAACAGACACAAAATGACACCCACCGTGCCGTTGCCATGGCAACTCTTTTGCTGCTAATACTTATCTTAACTAATACTGACATCCACAGTTTTGCTTAACCAAAGATGATCCACTCCCAACAAGCCTATGAGGAGAGTAAGGAAAATAGGGCATCATGCATGTGTGTTCCAAGCCGGACCCTCTGTCCCACTTAAAAGGGATGCAAATTTAGATATGTGGTTTATGACAGGAAGAAACTGGAACCAAGAGTGTTGCCATGGTTACAACATAGTATGAGCCATCTTGCACCTTAAAGGAAGGTCACTACATAATTATGCCAAGTTTCAAAAATAACACTCTTATATTTTCAGAGATATCCTTGATTTTGTGATCTATCAGTTTAGTGGGACATAACATGACATTGCATATCACAAAAACTTAAATATCTCCTTAACGAAAGAAGATCTTTCAAAACGGTAAACGCCATTCTTCTTTATTTGTAAACGTCTTTCAAATAAGCATCAAGTAATTTTTACTTCATATGCATTTTAAGTTGAAAGTTAAAAGTGGACGGTGCCAAGTTCCTGTCATTGCTAATTAAAAATTTAACGCCAAAGGTCTAGTCTGCATGCTGCCGTCTCCTATTTCCTTCACTTTCCGGTGTGACTGTTTCACTTTTCCTGTATTCCTACGTTTTAGTATTCTATTGTGCGTTTCCATTTGTCGTCTTAGAAAGAGAAAGTATGTTGTCTTTTTTCTTCTTTTTTATTAATCGGGCGTGGCCGATTTATAATTTACCCTTTGGTCGTCCTAGACGATAGTCTCCTGCCGGCCAAAAACGACGGAGATAGCCTGGGCCAATCGGTTTCATTTCAGTTTTGACAGTAAATCTTTGTAGGCACACTGGGTCGACTTTTGGGCTAATCTGCAATCTGGTTCTCTTATTTGCTTCGGCGGGAGGACAGAGAAAAAAGCTTAAGGGGTAAAGTACTGATAATCACCATTGTGAAACTGTAGTTGCTTTGACAAGTTGAAGCTATTCTTGTAAATAAAAGGGGTAACGTCATTCATGTCACGCAATGTTTTTGTGGGAAACTTTGAAACTAGACGCTTTGCTGGTTTCTACAAATAGGCAATAGCAGTGTGATCTGGCGGTACATTTTTTTGAGGCGGACTCCACTTTAAAACTTTTTTTATATATTTAGCAAGAAGTGTGTCGATTTTCATTTCCGCACAGTTGGGCGTCAAAGTCGCCTGTCACAAAGAGTAGATTGTTTGCACAACATGTTTTGAATATATTTTAGATTTGCCTGGTGACGTTAGTAAGGCACTTCTCAAGACGTCAGCAAAACATTGGCAATGTACAGTATTGGTGTAAACTTGAATGGAATTTTTTTACGAGATCGGTAAAGCTATCGAATGAAAAGATGACTTCATACCAATTAAATACCAATTGAATTTTATTTTAATTTAATTTTATCACGGCCTGAATGCATGTCATGGCTTTGAAAGTCTTCGATTTCAAAAGGTTGCTTGGTCTCGTTTTCGATAAAAAAAAATTCATCTGAAACATTTTTCCTGTCGTGTGACGCACGTTAATGTGGTTTTGAATAGTTTGAAATTGTGTTTTTAAGATTTTATTCTTGACTATTATGTAACTCTTGCGAAGAAAGATTTAATTGATGAGGAACTACAGTCGACCCCCGATAACTCGAACCTTCAAGGGAAATTGAAAATGGTTCGAGTTATCGGGAGTTCGAGTTATTGAGAGTTGAAAACAAATGACCGGAAATAAGGAAAAAACGGGTTTTTCTGATTTCCTTTTCATACAGTGTAGACCAGTGTACATTTTAAACAAATTTAATTAGAGTATAGAGAAGCCAAAAGAAAAAGGAACAATATATTTCTAAATCACTGTATAAACCAGAACGTAACGTAACGTAAAACAAAGCGAATCAGCTGCCAACGTTGCAGGTTTCAAAGAGAATAACACTATAGGCTACTGCTGCAGAGTTTATGCGATTTACTTTTCGAGAAATGGTCAGTTAATTCGTCCTGATGATAATCCTTTAAAGTTTTCTAAGGTTGGATTCAAAAGAATCGTTATTAACCTCCACAAACAAACTGAACGCCTGTAGCACTTCAATGGCGTGGCACATTTCGTGTTTTGAGGGGCGTTTCGGAGTCGGCTCTGACTTGTGTACGTTTATTTTTCAAAATTAATTCAACGTTTTGGACTACAGTACACTGTTTGTTTTGACTTGTCAGGTATTAGCTGGTATTGACAGGCATGGTTCGAGTTATCGAGGGTAAAACTATATGAAAAATTATCTGAAGGGAAACGAAAATTGGTTCGAGTTAGCGGGAGATTCGAGTTATCGAGGGTTCGAGTTACCGAGGGTAAATTTACAGTAAATGTATGACGGAAATCCAGGGGAAATCGATTTTGGTTCGAGTTAGCGCGAGGTTCGAGTTAGCGAGGGTTCGAGTTATCGGGAGTCGACTGTAGTACTGTTATTTTCCGGATATTCCGATCTTTTATTCGAGAAATGAATTATTTTTTGGCTCGTCATTCAAGCGTTTTGAGTTAAGTTTTGGAATCGGGGAAATTTATTTCCCGTTGAGGGATGACCCGACATGGCAGAATAAGAGTGGAACTTGAATAGGGCTGGTAGCCGGCCGAAACAACCGGCTGACTTGCCAAACTTTGGCCGTCTACTTTCGTCTCTCTTTACCCTAAGCTTTGACAAAAAATAAATAAAATAATGGAAAGATGCCGCAAAAATACTGCATGACATCCGTGTCTAATGTCTGAGTCGAATTGTAAACGCACTGCAAGAGTTTTTAATATGTTCACCTTTAAAATAAAGCAGCGAAACGCAATGAGGTGAAATCTACATCTTTTGATGAGAAATTCCGGAAGTGACATCTGTGTTCAAAACAGGAATTTTTGCACAACTTAAAGTTCCGAAAAAAAAGACCACATGTTTTGTAAAAATCACAGACAAACATGATCAGGGAAATAAAACAGGCCAATGGGTTTTATTCACGAAAATACAACTTTCTTCAGAAAGAGTTTGTAAACAAGACAGTGGAATCAAATTACATTACACACGAAATTTGCATACATTTGAACTTGCAAAAGAGAAGTATCTCTGCCGAGACATAATAGCGAAACCTTGCATTAATAATCATTGTATTCTGATCTGATTGTTATTTTTTATGCATTAACTATTTGAAAGTGGTTCTCATTTTCATTCACTGCTTGAAGTATTTATAGACGTGAAAACATTCACTTAATCAAATTACATTCTGCACGAAATATTTTTAATCCTTTCGTCCCGAAACTTTGAGGAAATTGAAATCTTTGTTGGACAATACTGCATAAAAGCAGGACATAGAATTGAATAAGAAGATAAGAACCATATTGACTGAAAGGACATTTGAAAACTTTATTTTGGCTCATTTTGACGAAATTCAGGATTTTCAAAGACTGCCAGTAAACGGCTGTATCTTTTCTGTCTCTAACGATTTTGCTGCGGTTTCGAACAAGCTAATTTTTTCAACATATGGTAGCGGGCAGAAGTCGAGTAGTAGATAATGTTGTTTTAAGCCTAGCTTTGGATTGCCTGCATACTAATTTGGATTTCCTGCATACTAATTTGGATTTCCTTCATACTAATAACTGCGTTCCTCCATACTAATGAACGGATTCCCGCTGCATATTAATGGTCCATTCTTTTCATATGATAATAAACTGTCTTCTGAGACTTCTCTTACAATGGGCTTGCTCTGATAGAGAATTTTATAAGAAGCTCCATTTTTTTAGATTACCTAAGATATATTTCCTTTAGCCTACTAGAGATTTTGAAGCTCAAATAGATCGAATAGTTTATTCACGATCAAGCAGACAGAGGCTTAAAGGAGAAGTTCACTCCAGAATGGCCATTTATTTTTTTTTACACCAATAAAAAGTTTATACAAAAATATGTTATTCACCAAAATTTCAGCTTCCAACGAGCGCTAAAACCCTACGAAATCTTTCTCTAAGTAGCCCAAAATTCGTCAACTGAACGCCGCCATCTTGGAGCTAGTAATGTATGCGTGACGTCAAAGAGCTCAGCCTGAAGTTTGAATACTCAAAACTCCTTGTTTTGTTTTGTTTGTCAAAATGCCTGTTTGTGCAGCTCCATGTTTCTCAAACAGTGCTCCAAGAGATACAAAAAACCTTTCACCGTCTTTCAATATCTAAAAGAAAAAATGCTCACAAATGGATTATAAGAATGGGCAGAAACGAAAAATTCCTGCAAAAGCGGATATAAATATTTGTGTGTTCCGAAAACTATACGGAAGACTGCTTCGAAGAAGATTACAGATACAGTCTACTGAGTGAAAACACCCCCCAAAAAAAGAAAAATGCAGACGCAATACCAACCAATGTTACGATTATGCTATTTCACTTTTTTACTTTATTTCAGGGAGGATTTTTAATCAACCAGAGAAACTCTCTGTTGTTGTTGTTGACTTCGTCGTATTTTAAACGCGGGTCCCCGATTAAACGCCGGCTTCGTATAAACGCCAGGTCAAAACTGCTAACTTTTAAATAAACCCTGGGAGCGTTTGATCGAGGTCCCGGCGATTATTTGTGGTCAAGCAAACAAGTAAATATATTCTTTTCAGTAGCACTGCTACGACAAACTAGTACGGTTTGTTACTTTGGTAATTTTTTATGATGTTCAAGGAAACGTCCGTCGTAAAATAACTAGGATGGATGCTGTAAACAAAACGAAACAGCAATGTTCGCGTTCATGTCGTCACGACTGACGCGAACAGTGGAGGAGGACGTTTATCACCGCGAAGCACATTGGCGACATTGCCGTTTATGAACTTATTGGTTGTTTATGTTCTGTTTGTCACAAATCTTGATTGCAACATGCACGTACCGTACGCAATACTGCAACATTGGTATCATGATCATCCTCGGAGACCCAGAGACAGATTGTCGAGCGGGACGACGAGAAAATCGAGGGTCTCGAAGGATAGGTAATAATAGATCAACCTGAAAAAGTTGCAGAAAATTGCACTTCGATAATGAACTCGATCGGACCCCGATTTAACGCCGGAACACACAAATATTTGTGTCCACTTTTGAGCAATTGTTCTTTAAATATTCACGGTGAAAACGAAAATACCTCGTTTTGTCTTTTTTGGAGCTCTGTTTAGGCAAAATGGAGCTGCACAAACAGGCATTTTGACAAACAAAAGCCACTACAAAGAAACAAGAAGTTTGAAGTAGTTAAAATTTTCCCGTTAACTTCAGGCTGAGCTCTTTGACGTCACGTATACATTAACAGCTCCAAGATGGCGGCGTTCAGTTGTCGAGTTTTGGGCTACTTCAGAAAAGGATTTCGTAGGGTTTAAGCGCTCGTTAGAAGCTGAAATTTTGGTGAATAACATATCTTTGCATAAAATTTTTATTGGCGTAAAAAAAATTAACGGCCATTCTGGAGTGAACTTCTCCTTTAACCATGCATTGTTCTCATACAAAGCCGGCGAACGCGCTTGAGTGACCACGGTATAAACATAAGGATTTTAGCGGAATCGAATCGCTTATTATGTACAGAACGAGTCGCGTGAAGAAATATTAAAACTAATTGGTTGCACACACGGATTGTAAAAAAAAATATTTCAGTAGTTCAATTTAACGAATTACAATGATTTTTTGAATTACAATGATTTTCAGTAAACACTGCGTTTTGAGCGGCGCGAAACTTAGACACTAAACACACAAATTGTAAATCAAGCAAAACTTTATTTTAATCGCTCAACACATTACAACGATGAAATTTAAGAATCGTCTTCGTCTTCGTCATTTCTAGGGGGATAGTATGTAATTTTAGGAGTTTCTTCGTTCTTGTGTATGATTGCTCCACAATCATAACATCGACGCAAACTGTGTTTTCCGTGCTTTCGGTCTAGCGGAATCTCGTGCTCGCATATAGGACAAATTTTGCAGTTATCTTCCCAAAAACACATAGGACATTTCATGACCGCAGTATCATATACATTCGGACCTTCGCAGTGTTGACATGGATTATAAACTTTTGCGTGAATTAAAGCTGAACTATCAGAATCGCTATTCTCAGTTTCTTCATCGCTGTCGCTGTCGCTCTCTTGAGATTCCTCAGCTCCAATACCATCCTCAGAAGCTGTTTCCTCCTCTTCGTTACTGTCAGTCGAGTTACGCCGTCGTCAACCTCTTCCTCTTTATCGCGATAGGCTTGTTCTTTTTGTAATATATCGCTTAGAATTTTCTTATTCTTTATCAAACGCTTATTAACCCCAAGCTCTGCCAGTCCCTCCAGGAAGGTATTGAGTGCACGGGGTTTGGCTACATCATCGTTATGAGGAAGTAGAACATACTCAACCAGCTCTGATATGTTTGTTACTGGTATTATACGTTGATTTCGGAGTAATTGTCCGCGGGGAGTCCAAAACAAGATATCTTTGGAGGTGGCCATACTATGCAGCAGTTCAGAAGCATATTTTCTTGAAACGGCTTTGGAGAGATTGTTTAAGACATCTTTTATACGGGGTTCTTCGCTGTCACTCTCGTCATCAGAGGATATATTGTCTTCTTTTCCACTTTCCTCCTCTTCATCATCCCAGTCTACCTTTCTCTTCATATCGATAAGCACTTGTTAAAAGCAAGATACAAATAATCAATTTTTAGGATGCGGCTTTGCTTTTATAACATAAGAAGCCCAAAACTACTTATAATGGGGGTCAGCAATTCTTGAATAAAGCCTCCACCCTCTTGTACAAGAATTTGCTTCTTTGTCTTGAAGGGAACATTGGGTTCAGCGAGGTTAACTAAAGCATCCTTATATGGCATCAATTTACGCCTATCTTCTTCAGGGATCGGTATGTTTTCCGTGAGAACGTTATAAATAAGTTGCACTAATGCGTGCATCTGTTGTGGCGAGGCCGTCTTTAGAAGAAAGTGACGCTGATAAGAAGGACAGTCGGCTAAGAGTCGAAGGAAACCTTGATTGTTCTTTACTACACGAGACATAATCATAGAATGAACTAATGTTAGTAAGATACATCCTTTTATTGGTGGTGGTGGCAGTGGTGGTGGAGTTAAACAATAGAATTGTGGTGGGGGGAAAAAAGAATGTGTGGTGGAGTTAAACAATAGAATTGTGGTGGAGGTGGTGGTGGAGTTAAACAATAGAATTGTGGTGGTGGTGGTGGTGGAGTTAAACAATAGAATTGTGGTGGTGGTGGTGGTGGTGGAGTTAAACAATAGAATTGTGGTGGTGGTGGTGGGAAAGGGGGGAGTTAAACAATAGAATTGTGGTGGTGGTGGTGGCGGTGGAGTTAAACAATAGAATTGTGGTGGTGGTGGTGGTGGAGTTGAACAATAGATTGTGGTGGTGGTAATGGAGTTAAACAATAGAATTGTGGTGGTGGTGGTGGTGGCGGTGGAGTTAAACAATAGAATTGTGGTGGTGGTGGTGGTGGTGGTGGTGGAGTTAAACAATAGAATTGTGGTGGTGGAGTTAAACAATAGAATTGTGGTGGTGGTGGTGGTGGTGGTGGTGGAGTTAAACAATAGAATTGTGGTAGTGGTGGTGGTGGTGGTGGTGAGATAAACAATAGAATTGTGGTGGTGGTGGTGGCGGTGGGGGGGGGGGGGGTGGTGGTGGAGTTAAACAATAGAATTGTGGTGGTGGTGGAGTTAAACAATAGAATTGTGGTGGTGGTGGTGGTGGTGGTGGTGGAGTTAAACAATAGAATTGTGGTGGTTTTGGTGGTGGAGTTAAACAATAGAATAACGGTTTATATAATTGTGAAACATTACACATTTTGTCAGTTCGTGTAAACCTTTCGTTCAGTTGACATGAGTTGGCCCTGTCCTATTTGTCAAAAGAATTTTTCTAGGAAAGATAGCATGCAAAGACACATGAGCAGTAAACATAGCACTTCCGGTGTCCGTCCGTTTCAAGCTTTGTCGGTTTCTCTAGAAAAGTGTCAGCGGTTTCACTTGGAGCATCCGTTTACCTGTATGGTGGCGGGAATGACTGGTTCGGGAAAGACGATGTGGGTCAAATCTTTGTTGCAACAGGCTCACAAGACAATCCACCCACCTCCGGAGAGAATTGTTTGGTCTTATTCTCAATGGCAACCTACCTATCGCGAGTTATTATTGACGATACCAGGAATTGAATTTATCAAGGGTATACCCTCAACTCTTGAACAAGATTCATTCTTTGATGTTAATATACGAAACTTGATTGTCATTGATGACCAAATGATTGAAGCTGGGAGTGATAATCGGATCGTGAACCTGTTCACAAAGGGTTCGCATCATCGAAACTTGAGTGTCGTATACATTGTGCAAAACCTATTCCATCAAGGCAAAGGTAACAGAAGCATCAGCTTAAACAGCCATTACTTGGTCCTTTTCAAGAATCCCCGCGACAAGCTACAGATTTTAACCCTAGCAAAACAAATGTATCCTGGAGAAACTGCTTGGTTTATAAAACAGTACGAAGAAGCGGTGCGGAGACCGTTTGGTTATCTGTTTATTGACCTTAAGCCAACCACTCAAGACAGTTGCAGATTTCGAACAAATGTATTACCTGTTGAAGAACGATTCGATAACGGGGAAGAAAAAGGTAGCGTTTCTAAAGAACTCCTGCAATATCTCAAGCAGCAAAACCTGATGGCTGCCCCAGTAATTCCGGAGATGCAACGATTGCGGAATAATATGGATGGCCTTCTATCCCGTAACGACCTTGGAGAAGATGAAAAAGCTAGGCAGTATATGCAGCTACAAAACAGGTTTCTGACATACAAACACCAGCTTAATTCTATACCTGAGGCAACAAAGTGGGCCGAGCCCCAAGAGAAGAAACAAATATCTACCACAGAGAATTTACCAACAGTACCAACACCGAGTCCAGAACTGGCGACAGTACCAGCCACTCCAGTTCAAGCACCAGACCCACAAGTAATTACTTCCGTGGCAACCTCCACTCCCTTACCTCCTTCCCCTCCTCCATCGATCTTGACCCCTCCGCCCACAGTGGAAATGTCCCCGCCTAAAAAGCGTAAACGCCCGCAAATTCGGTTAGTAAATTATTTGGATGATAAACCGAAGAGGCCTTCTAGACAATCACGGCGTTTACACAGAACCTCGCCATACAAATATTCCAAGGGACATGAAGACGATTATTAAATTTCATCGTTGTAATACGTTGTGTCGAACGACCGAAGTAAATAAAGTTTTGCTTGATTTACAATTTGTGTGTTTAGTGTCTAAGTTTCGCGCCGCTCAAAACGCAGTGTTTACTTTTAAAATCACTGAAAATCATTGTAATTCGTTAAATTGAACTACTGAAATATTTTTTTTTACAATCCGTGTGTGCAACCAATTAGTGTTAATATTTCTTCACGCGACTCGTTCTGTACATAATAAGCGATTCGATTCCGCTAAAATCCTTATGTTTATATCCGTGGTCACTCAAGCGCGTTCGCCGGCTTTGTATGAGAACAATGCATGGTTAAGCCTATGTCTGCTTGATCGTGAATAACTATTCGATCTATTTGAGCTTCAAAATCTCTAGTAGGCTAAAGGAAATATATCTTAAGTAATCTAAAAAAAACGGAGCTTCTTATAAAATTCTCTATCAGAGCAAGCCCATTGTAAGAGAAACCTCGGAAGACAGTTTATTATCATATGAAAAGAAGCGACTAGACAGTTATTAGTATGTAGCGGGAACCCCTTCATTAGTATGCAGGAAATCCAAATTAGTATGTAGGAAATCCAAATTAGTATGCAGGAAATCCAAATTAGTATGCAGGCAATCCAAAGCTAGGCTTAAAAACAACATTATCTACTACTAAGTCGGTTCGTTCTGAATTTTTCAATACGATATGCAAGTTACAGGTCAATATACAGACCCTCTGTAAAGTAAAAAACGTTTTGAGAACAAACCATTGTGAACTTATTTCTAAAAATCCTTACTACGACTGGAGCTTGTTACCAAGTTCGTAAGTACGTTAATACTGCAAGGTGTATAACCTCAGAGAATTATTATCAAGTGTGTTTTGTTTTATTAGCGGTTTATACTCTAAGGTCTTGGTATAGGAGATCAAAATTAAGGCAAATTTCTGTTATTCTCTAATTGCTTGGCACAGATTACTCATTAGTACGCGCACAAACGAAAAACCAAGAAAAAAGGATACTGAAACGGTCAGGAAATGTATGCAAACATTGAATTGAATGAAAAAGGCCGAAAATAGCATTTTCAAGCATCTAAATTCACCCAAAACGCTGGTGAGGATGGAGGTAATTGGAGTAGAAAGCTCGATGGGATAGGGTGGAGTAAAATACTGCAGGAGAGGGGAGGGAGGGGAAGGATGGAAGTAGAAAGGGAGGGACAGGTGGGGGTGAAAGGCTAAGGAGAGGGAAAGGGAGGGAGAATTAAAATCTATGCTTGGTTATATCACGCAACTTTTGACTTCTGTTGTTTTCTCACAAGAACAAAACTTAAGGTGGGGTTCTACCTGAATTTGAATGAAATTTTAAGAGATTTTAAGAAGGGATTGAAGAAAAAAATGAAAACACCATCAAACAGTTGACCCCCTCGAAAGCGCACTCCAGGTTGTCAGGGGACTGTTTGGTGTCCGTCGGCCAATTTTTAACTTCAAATTCTAATATTTCTTATTTGTCTAAATCTAACTAATCCTTTGAGAAAATCTATCGCCTCCCCGACATCCCCCAAAATCGCCCAAAATTAACAAAATACTGCAAAACATAAGCTTTTTTGGATTTCTTGAAACGCAGCTGAAATGGTTTTCAGTATTTTCCAGCCCTTATACTTTGGGTCAGTACTACTATTCTTCATCAGTTGCTATTACAGTAATGGTATGAAACAAATACCTAATCATTGGTCAACTAGTTGTGCCCATTTTCTTGACAATAGTAGTTACCTGATAAAGAGTATTGCGAAAAGGCTGCACTTTGCTTAGTGTTGAAAAATTTTATTTTCTAGTCGTCTAGCTCAATCGTTTATTTTTACATGTATTGTGCGAAATATATTTATAAACTGAGAACATTATGTCATTTAGTAATAATGCAATCTTGAAAACATTCCAGATATTATGTTCTACTAGGGTTCTACACACTAATACAGCTCATGCAGACTGTGACTTACGCAAACCTCCCACTGAGTGTTACTAAAGTGACTGTTTTTTCCAGTGATTTTTACTGTACTGTACCCCCCTTTCTAAATATTATTATTAACCGCCCGATTTTAAGCTTCTCAAGCTTCTCAAGCTTCTTGTTTAACTCTAAGTAAGACTGCGAAGAATTTACGGCTTAATGGTATATAAATTTGATATTTACGGAATTTTGTACGGTCAAGAATTCAATATATTTGAATAGTATTCCCCAGTTAAGGCAATTATATGTGAAGTTAGGAATTTTATTCACTTGACCAACCTTTATAAAAGGTTTGTGACAGTGTAGTTTCAAAAGTTTAATCCTAAATCACTAGAAGTTGAAAAAACATCTGGGATAAGACGTTCGGAATTGAATTCTCGTTTTATCTTTTTGAATATTTTCGGTTATTTCAAGTGAATTTGTTTAAATTTCAAAGGAATAATTCTCAATAAAGGTATCAAACTACATCACTAAAACAAAGCTAATGCCGGTGGTCTATTTAATGGTGCTACGTCACCGACAACACATCTTGACGTCGTTCGAAACCATCCTTGGTTATTTTCGCGTTTTTATCAATCCTTTGCTGTTTTTCTATGTTAGAAAACTATTATTTTGAGACTCTTTTGACTCTCTTTTGAGGTTCCCTTCAATTTGCAAGTGATCAGAAAAATGACTTAAAACAGCCATTGTAAACTTGTGCAACACTAATGACTCATGCAAATTATTTTGATGTAAGTCAACACTGGAACATAAGGGGCAAGTTTTGTATTTTCCGCCTTTTGCAATTATTTTCATGAACCAAAGGACGCGTTGATGTGTTTACTTCTGCTGTGAAGGATGCCTTTCGGGCGAACTCCTGTTAGTTTTGGAAGAAGATTATTTATCAAGCGACGTTTTACTGTTGGTGTAGTGGTAGCAAGCGTACCTTTCCTAGGGTACTTACTGCTATTCGCTTCTTCAGATAGTGGATATTCTATTTCGGTGCCCGGCAAAACACTTTCGACGAACATTTCATGCGACTGCCCTTGTGCAACTAAGCAACAAACTCAAAATAACACAGTAAAACCACAAACAAAAGCGGTCGTCAGTTCGACTTCAAGAGCGTTTACACGCGAGCGAAAAGTCGAGCACGATTCCTCGGAGCTCACCGGAAGTTTGAACGTTCACATGTGGTCTAAAATATGTGGAATGAACGTCGATATTTTAAGAAACTGGCCTCATTTTCCATACTTTCCAGACAAGCGTTCTTTAATTTCGAAATTTCACAAAACTCAAGTTCTGAATATGAGAAATAATGGAGAAAGGATTTTTGGATTTGTCCATCCACAGAGAAGCGGTGAGTATAAGTTTGCCATCACATCAGATGATACATCAGAGTTATGGCTGAGTCCGAACAAAGATCCCGCTTCAAGCGAGATGATCGCGCGTGTTTATTCTCCCGATGAATCGGCTTGGACTGAAGAAGGAGACTACAAAAAATATCCTGATCAAATATCTAAAGAAATCATTCTTAACGCTGGCAAGAAATATTACATCGAGTCTTTGAGTAAGCAAGGTTCTGGCGCCGCCCATGTGGCTGTTTATTGGTCTTACAGAAATTCAACATTTGAAATTATTCCTTCGAAGTACTTGTCAAGTTTTTCGGAAAACAACAATCATGAATCTATTCCCCCGCACGCGGGTAAACAAGCCAACACTTTGCTGCAAAGCAAGAGCCATTTATATTATTTCACTCGTCTTCCTTTTATAAGCAGAAGAGAATACTTTAAACTGATTCCGACATGTCCTTACAGCCCAAGCTTTTTAGTGCAAAGAAAGCTTCAACGCTATCAGGGCGTTTGGCTGACACAGGAGTCACATGTATTCCCACAAGATGATACAGACATGTTTAAAAAGAGTTACTTGAAAAGTGATTGGAATAAACCTAATGCAATTGTTAATAAGGACAGAGCTAAATCCATCGTGGACAAGCTGATTAACTCTTTACAGCCCAGGTAAGTTCAGCATATTTTTATTCTTTAATTGTTCAACGACGTGACTCTGAACTTAGTACACAGAGCAGGAGTTTCTCGGGCACTTTAATTTCGCAATAAAAACGGTTTTTTATTTCCCTTCCGTGCAGAAGTTAAAGGTTTTCATGAATTTTTAGAGATCCATTAAAATTAATTTAATTATTCTTTGACAGATTACCGGTAATTAAAAAACAACGTGACAAACTATACGGTGAGGGTAAAAGACGGAATGAGTTTGCGGAATGGCATGTGGCATGACTTGCGGAATGGCATAATTATGCGGAATGTAATTTTCGCTGGATGACTCAATGACATAAATTATACTGAAAAGCGCGCCAGTTTTTCAAGAGAAGCCGCCTTGTTAAATACTGCGGGCTCAAACCGTCAAGGAGGAAACTTACATAGAACGTCGTGGTAAATTAAATGATCATTTCACCGTTGAAATCACCTCATCACCGATTTACGCCGCATAGAACCAGAGAAAATATTTTCGCTACTTGCCGTGATGGTTCCGACTTCCGAGGACTTGAATTTTCGACTTGCTGGTGCTCCTAAAATAAGGGGCTGGATCATGTAATTTCCAGAGCTTTATTCCAGTAACCCTTAAAGATTTCAAATTTTCGTTTGTTCGTCTCATGTCAACAATAATAATTAACCACCAGTAGTTCTGTTAACATGAATAAAAATTCCTTGACACTATTCGCAAAGGTTGTTAGTAATCGGCGTAACGAGAATCCGTGTTACGAGATTTTGTAGGATTCTTTTTCTGTTTTTTTTTGTTTGTTTTTTTTTTCCTTTTTTTAAGGGTTTATCTATTTCTGCAAAACTAATTCAAAATCTCACTCTTCTGAACCGCAAATATATCTCACAAACTGATTAAGGGTTCTTATATCTTCTTTATCCTTCGAGGTCGATCTCGAACCCGGATTACGAATTTAGGATTTCGAGTTACAATTTCGTCAATTTACAGAAAAAGCGACTGCCCTAGGGCCTAGTAGCTGCCGCATGCAGACTCTTTCACCCCACTTGGGACAATAAAACATACAAAGCCAAAGTCAACGAAGCCGTTAGAAAGAAAATATAACGGCCTGAAAATTTACGTTGCTCGAAGAAAAAAAAAGAAAACCCACAACAACGGGCAATTCCAGTTGGTCACCCATCCAAGTACTATCCCCGCCCAAAAGGACTTAACTTGGGCGATCGGACTAGAATTCGAACTGTTACTTTCCATCGGTTCTTGTCCGATCGCCGAAGTTAAGCCCTGTTGGGCGGGGATAGTACTTGGATGGGTGACTAACTGAAAATACCCGTTGTGGGTTTTCTTTTTTTCAAACTCAGTAAATTTTCAGGCACTTATATTTTCTTTCTAACGGCTTCGTTTACTTTGGGTGAGACAGTCTGCATGCGGCAACTGGGGAGTCGCTCTTCTGTATTAAAATTGACGAAATTTTCACTCGTAATCCCGGCTCGAGATCGGCATGACTGTAAATAAACCACAAATTAAACGATATCGCCGCCTAAAAAAGGGTTCCAGTTACCAGTGGCTGCAGTTTAGCAAAGTGAGAATATAATTTAGTTAATAGCAGAAGTAATTATCGTTCTGAATTTCGAGGCAAATAGACGAGAGTTTTCGTTCACTACTCAGCTACTCAGCCACTCAGCCACTCATTTTAGCAACGCCAGCAAGTCGAAAATTCAAGTCCTCGGAAGCATCAAGGCAAGTAGCGAAAATATTTTCTCTGGTTCTATGCGGCGTAAATCGGTGATGAGGTGATTTCAACGGTGAAATGATCATTTAATTTACCACGACGTTCTATGTAAGTTTCCTCCTTGATGGTTTGAGTCCGCAGTATTTAACAAGGCGGCTTCTCTTGAAAAATTGGCGCGCTTTTCAGTATAATTTATGTCATTGACTGGGTCATCCCGCCAAAATTACATTCCGCATTATTATGCCATTCCGCAAGTCATGCCACATGCCATTCCGCAAACTCATTCCGCCTTTTACCCTCACCGCAAACTATAGTACACAAGAGCAGGTGGAGTTTCTCGTGCATTTCATTAAGGAAGTTTTAATTCTTGACCGATGACAATTTCTCAACTGACAAAATTAGTTCTCAACTGAACAAAAATTCTCGATCGCTAAACATTTCTCCACCGATTTCTCGACCTCGACGGGCGATTATTTTTGGACTGCTGTCCGCTGTTTCAACATTCACTGTCAATGTTTCAAAGGTGGGTTTGATCTCGCTCGGCTGGAATGACATTCGAATGACATCGGCCAAGAGAAATATCATCGGCGGTTTTATCTGCCTATACTTTGCTATGCTTATTCAGGATGTAGTAAGTTAGTTGATTGGCAGATTAGAGCAGCAACATTCCTGCTCTTGCTGCAAACCCTCTTTAGTTTAGTTCGCTCCTTTTAATTAACTACATGACGTCTTGCTCAGCCACATCCAAAACGAATAAGGATCTTCCACCTTGTACCCTTTATAGCAAAATAGTGGGTAGGACAAGCAACGAAAGTTTTTGACTGATTCTATTTATCCACTTTTCGACTTAATAGCTTTTTGCCTGTTACTCTGCGGGACCTTAAACAAGCCCTGCATGCTGATGATGCAGGGGATTGGTGACTACATCATTCCGCCGTCGAACATTTAAGAAACCGAGAGATTCGCCGTAGTTCTCTTATTTAATTCTATTCTTCGCTGTTGTTATTTCAACGAAAGTCTTGTCGTTGTCGTTCCTCGCCATTTTATTTCTCCTATGTTGCTGTTTAAAAGCCGTGCCGTTTGTCGGAATTTACTCTAACAGGGCCTCTTGTATTGTCAGAAACGTATTCATAAAAACCAGTCGACAATGATGGGGACCTCCTTCTCTCTGGCGAGGGCCTGCTAGGCTGAATTATGACAAGACACAAGGCGTTGCATTGCAATTAAAACAGCGAATAGAATTGAAATTTCAAAGAACAACAATTATAGGACAGCGCTAGTGAGGGATCTTGAAAGAAATAAGAAAACCAGGGTGCCGCAAAAATCTCGCATGTTCTTCAAGGAGCACTACCACATACATAAACATAGAATACATAATGCAAATAGATGCAAATCCAGCTTTCGAGAATCATACACAGCACGAAATGGAACATTTACGAAACATTACAAAATTCGCAAAGCTACGTGAAGTTGAAGAGATTGCTTAACGGACTTTACGGAGTAGTTACAAATACGCATTGGTAGTGATACAGCAATTTTGCTACTTCAAGTAACGTGGACAATTCAGTACAATAACAGAACCTGCGTTATGATGTCCCTTTTTTCTACGACAGAAAAACGAGATCGAGAAAGTTTACTTTTTTAACGGCATTTACGTTGATTTGTTGCCCGTAAAGTAGCTCTAAATCAAAAAGGGCGCCTTTACAACATTTTAATGGGCTTTTTACGGCCATCCCTTTATCCAGTGGATAGCGTTATCATAGCCGTGCCTGGTAAATTGAGGTGTCATCTTGCATTCAAGAAACTAATTCTTCTACTAAATTCCAATTAAAACTGAACAGAATGGTCGCAAAGGCATAAAAACAAAAAAACTAATGTCTCACGGCACGCTAAATGTTTACGGTGTGGCTATTTTATTCGGCGAGTGGCGAGAGTTTTGATTGTTTGCGTGGTCGAAAACGAAGACCTGATCGAAAACGAGGACCCCGTTGAAAATCAGTATTGTCTTAAATTTTTGGGATTTTTGGTTAAATGGTAAGCACCCCAGGTCTTTGTTTACAATTCAGTATTCGTTTTCGACCACGCAACTCTGGGTCAATACTGGTTTTCAACGTGGTCTTCGCTTTCGATCAGGTCTTCGTTTTCGACCACGCATCTCTGGGTCAATACTGGTTTTCAACGGGGTCTTCACTTTCTTCGAGACTTGAAAGAAGTTTTGTTTAAGATTAATTCTCATTCAAGATGAAGGTAATAATGTATACGTATTTAAAAGCTTCAAAATTCTGCTCATTTTTGAAGCCGTGAGATCCTGCATTATTCAGGCTAAAGCGTAAGTTTAATTTTAGCCAATTTTTCACTCAGTGGCTTTACCGATCCTTCTAAAAATTCCATTCAAGTTCGAAGCAATATTGTACATAATCATTTTTTCTTTCTGAATTCTTGAGAAGCTGCATTAAGTGGTGATCAAGTCCGTGAATTGTAGTCAAAAACACATTGGTAGTGCCATGTCACAAGGTCTTCTTGGCCACCGAAGGAAAGATAAATTTCTCATTGGTACGGTTTTAGCCCACTGTACTCCATGATTTTCCATTAAGATCCACTTAAAAATTGATCGGTGTTTCTTCATTTCATTTAAGCTTTAAAATGGAATTCTCCGTGTTCGGAATGGAAAACAAGACCCTGGAAGTTTGTTACCGGGGAAGATTGCGTGACGAGCTAAAAATACTTATTTCAACAAGAACATCGAGAAGCTTGAGAAGCTTAAAATCGGGCGCTTTGCCTTGAAAGGCAGGGTTCAGTACAGCAGAAACCACGAAGCAGTTCCCAAGGGTCCTAGAGATTAGGACCCCAGTTTCTTGGGAACCAGGGCATGTGGTTGTGTTTGTTTCCAAGGGTCCTAGAGATTAGGACCCCAGTTTCTTGGGAACTAGGGCTTCCTGAAAGGAAGGAGAGGATTCCAGTCTCTCGTTTCCAACCAACTAACCTGTGATACATGAACCCTGCATGATTTCTATTGATGATTCTGATTGGCAACTCGAGCACTTCATCCCTTACCCCTTTTCTCCCACTGAACTTGTTGTCTTGTTTTGACTTCATGGGTTGGGAACATTAATTAGGAATAAAGTGTTCTTTAAAGATGTTGCTACGTTAATGTCACGGCTGAGATAGTTTATTTTATTAAGTTATGCCAAATTCTCTCTATGAAACTTAATTTTTCGAAGAAGGTACTTCTAAAGATCTAAATTACAAAACCATAGCTTCATTGCAAACAAACATGGTCAACAAACATGCTTCCCAGGCTTTCTAATTAAAAGTTACAAGCAAAATAATGTTATAGACTGTTTCGAACTGTTCAGCCTAACAGAACACTTTTTTGCCTAACAATCCGTTTGAAACTTCTCCAACTTTGTCCATCCATACCGTCTTTTGTATTTACTGTGTTGAAATATTTCTTCACTGCTTTAATGGGATATTTTTATATGTCACTAGATTTGGTGGCCATTTTCTCATGTACTGAGGATAAACTGGAACTTTGCTAACATCCATGACACAGTTCCTTTACATGGAATAGTTGGATAGCCTGGGAGGGGTGAAATGTCTGGTAAAGGGACGGGGGTCAGATAACAGGCATTTTACGGTAGTTTGATATTAAT
The DNA here is from genome assembly GCF_052425735.1 of Oculina patagonica. Lineage (NCBI taxonomy): Eukaryota > Metazoa > Cnidaria > Anthozoa > Scleractinia > Oculinidae > Oculina > Oculina patagonica. Next base: position 12,724,785 of record NC_135769.1, on the reverse strand, counting down.
ATAAATTTTGCTTAACTTACCATGCATACTGTTTCTCTTGTCGAGCGTCTCAAACCGGCCGAGAACAACTGAGCGTCTGAAAACAGCAAAAAACAACAGAAAAGTCTTATTGAATAATTTGGAATTTGTCTTTTATTCAAAAAAGGGGTTTCATGAATTGTGAAAAAATTTTAGATTGTAGCAATTCTTGATATGTTAAAGCAGAGTTTTCCTCTTGCAAAACATGCTGTCTTATGGTAATTTCGATTATACAGAGGAAGCCATTTAAACGATTAAATTTGCATATCGGACGAAACTATTATCTGTCATCAAGGGAGACATAGTATAAATGATTGTTTGCTAAAGAACGAAAAAACAACGTCAACGGAACGTCAAAAGCATATTAATATCAGAACTGATATATTTTAAACAAACTCAGGTCCACGCTCCTGACAATTTCATGTGACACTTGTTACACAGTATAAACCATTGTTCGAGTGCATTTCTTTCACTCCATAGTGAAGAAAGATATGTACAGGACAAATTATTTATTTCACCGTGAATTGTTATCGTTTGTGAAATACTTTCACTTCCATTTGATTCCATAAAAGAAGAAAAATCGCATTTCGGCGCAGTTTTAACTTAAAGTTGAATATTACCGTAAATACTCCCCTTGGAGGAGGGGGGGGGGGGTACTCCACTATATAAGCTACCGAACATAGCTTTGTGCCGCCCCAAATGGTATGGTTTTTGAGCAGTTTTGGTCTGATAACGGCTATAGATTTTTGTCATTATGGTCTGCCGGGAATCGGGTATGGCTTTCACGGGAACCACGAAAGCGTTTAAACGCATTTGTCTTTTCAACTCCAAATGAATATGAGAGAAAGAGAAATAACCGAATATATCATTCGAGCTGAATTTTAACACAAATCTTTTTTTAGCGTTATAACCTAAGCGGCGAATACATTATTTAGACCTATATAAACATGTACGTCGTGTGTGTGACCCCTGCCATAGACTACAACAAAGCCAGCGGAAAACTTTAATTTGCAACGTTAATTTGCGATAAAATGTACAAAGGATATTGTTTGCTGTTTACACGATCGCGAATCAAACACAAACAAGGTGATAAAATGCAATCAGCTAGAATAATAGAAAAACCGACTTTAATCTTGTGGACTTTTCTCTATTGAATTCTTTTACAGCAAGGCGCCCAAATGTGTGACCACTTTTAATTTATTCACATTCTTTCGTGCAGATTTAATCCAATCAAAAGCCGTGGATAGCTTGCAGTTGACTTCTGATTGGATTAAATCTGCACGAAAGAATGTGAACAAGTACAACTTTTGGAAGCCAAATCTGAATACGCGCACTTATGGATTTTAAAGGCCAGGTCAGAAAACGGGTGAAGTAAATGGCATGTTTTAGTCTGAAATTGGGTCTGATTTGCAACGTCGTTCCCAGGGTCTCTCCCTCTCCTCTTGGAGGCCGGGAGAGAGAGACCCTTGGAACGAGGTTGCTGAATTTGGAGACCTCCACCAAGAACTCCGAGGAGCATCCCCCGGGCGTAAATGGTGATCTGGTACCTAGTAAAACTACAATCGTGATGTAATTCTGCCATCTCCCAATATCCTTGATAAGTTTTAGAGGAATTGATGTTCAAAATTTTGGCATTGAAAAGCTTTGCAAGATTACACCTCCTCGAGAAATTTTTCATAAGGGTCGATCTTTCGTGACTTTAGCTAAACAGATATAAAACACGGTGACCCAAGTATTCGGTTTCAGATTTTAATGCAAATAAATGCGGGTATCTTGACAGTCTTGAAATCGGTCGACAGACGCAGCACGTTTTTTATATTTCCGCTTTGTTTGATTATTTTCGTGAACCAAGGGCGCGTGATGAGTTGATGTTTCTACGCGAGGAAACAGTTAGAAAGGAGTGCTTCTCCCGATTGTTAAAACACTCGATCGGTGCTGTGAAGAATGGTTTCTTGGCACCGGCGAATTCCTGTTAGTTTCGGAAGAAGATTATTTATCAAGCGACGTTTCACTGTTGGTGTAGTGGTAGCAAGCGTGCCTTTCCTAGTATACTTACTGCTATTCGCTTCTTCAGATAGTGGATGTTCTATTTCTGGGTCTGGAAAAACAATTTCGACGAACATTGTATGCGACTGTCCTTGTGCAACCAGGCAACAAACTCAAAATAAGACTGTAAAACTACAAACAGAAGCGGTCGTCACATCGACTGCAAGCGGCGCGTTTACACGCGAGCGAAAAGTCGAACACGATTCCTTGGAGTCCACCGGAAGTTTAACCGTTCACAGGTGGTCTGAAATATGTGGAATGAACGTCGATATTTTAAGAAACTGGCCTTATTTTCCTTACTTTCCAGACAAGCGTTCCTTTATTTCGGAATTTCACAAAACTCAAGTGAACATGATAAATAACGGAGAAAGGATTTTTGGATTTGTCCATCCACAGAGAAGCGGTGAGTATAAGTTTGCCATCACATCAGATGATACATCAGAGTTATGGCATAGTCCGAACGAAGATCCCGCTTCCAGCGAGATGATCGCGCGTGTTTATTCTCCTAATGGATCGGCTTGGACTGAAGAAGGAGACTACAAGAAATATCCTGATCAAATATCTAAAGAAATCACTCTTCACGCCGGGGAGAAATATTACATCGAGTCTTTGAGTAAGCAAGGTTCTGGCGCTGCCCATGTAGCTGTTTATTGGTCCTACAGAAATTCAACATTTGAAATCATTTCTTCGAAGTACTTGTCAAGATTTTCAAAAAATAATATTCTTGAATCTATCCCCGCGCACGCTGGTAAACAAGCCAACACTTCACTGCAAAGCAAAAGCAATTTATATTATTTTAATCGTCTTCCAGTTATAAACAGGAAAGAATACATTAACCTTATTCCAACCTGTCCTTACAGCCCAAGCTTTCTAGTGCGAAGAAAACTTGGAGGGGATGAGGGCGCCATGAAGTGGATGGCAAATGGGTCACATGTATTTCCACAAGATCATACCGACATGATTCAAAGTAACCAGAAAAACGAGCATCCCTATTGGACGAAACCTAATGCACTTATTGATAAGAACAGAGTTCAATCTGTCGTGGAAAAGATGATGAACTCTTTACAGCGGTCCAGGTAAGTTCAGCACATTTGTATTCTTCAAATCTTCAGTGTTGAAAATTAGTTGTGTGCCTTGTATAGTACTTCGGGTCAAACGTGATCCATAAAAACCAAGCCAACATGTCCGCTGACCTTGCGTCGGGGCCCTTGGTTAAAGTTTTTGAGACGTACCACTCTCACCAATTTGGCAATCTCTGGTACGTACTTTCCTCGCCCGCTTGCGGCAGCCCAAGCTTACAATTTAAACTTCGTGTAGCCGTCATTGGCGATTCATTTTATAGACTTTGTATGGGAATTTCACTTTAGTTCTTAAAATGCACAATACAACCACTTACCTCAAAGTGGGTTTGTTTTGTATCTTCTACGTGAGTCAGGGTTAATCGAAGGCCATTTGAGGTGAGTTTTTATTCGTTCACTGTTTAGTACGGAACACAAAAGGGTGGTTGCTTTGTTCGACCATGACTCTAAGATCTCCTGTCATGTCCTTGAAAATATCATCAAATGGATTTTGTTGGAAGCCCGGTTATCCATTAAGGATCCGCACTCTGGGAACGACCACATTGCTATCCCAGAGGTTTACTAGTAGTAGTTCTCACTAAATCTGCCCCCGCCTTTGTACAATTGTTTTACAGCAATAATCTAAGATTAATGGAGTCCATTTGATGCGTTAAGTTATTGAAGCTTAAGTCTTCGGACTACACTATTAGGTCTCTTTTATTACTGTGCCGAGTACGTCAGGACACTGTTTGCTGCTGAATTTCCTTGTTGCGCGACACTGCTCTATCTTAAAAAAAATCACAAGTACAAGTAGAATATGTAAACTAGCAGTAATAACGCATGAACGAGTGCGTTCGGAAATTGGTAGGATTGATAGGTTACCAGAAATTATGAACTTTTAATTCGAGGTGACTACACGCAAGCTTATTACATTCAAAATGAACTTACAAAAATTTCCTCGCCAAGATTTCAAAAGTCCCAAAAGCCTAAAGATTCCACGTCAACAAAATATGGCACATTCAAAGAATGGATAAAACAATATTTGATCCTTATTCGACCCCACTTTGGATCAAATACTGACAGTTTGTGAACGAAATGAATCACCTTATAATTGCATGACAATGTTTGCGAGCCGTGTTCGCAAATCCAATAGCCTGTTCCAGGCTCTCGGTAGTTATGGGAGAACGAATAACGCGGGTGAGCGAGGAAAAAATGAGGCGCAATTAACTACCGAGAGCCTGGAACAGGCTATGTTCGCAAAAAATCGAGATTCTTCCTGCTACGGCGAAATTTTCCTCTCTATACGCGGGGACTTCTAGGATGCCTCCTCGAGTTTTGGCCGTATGGGCCAAAACTCTGCGGGGGCAATAAATCCTCGGAACGTGCACGAGTCTCGCACCACGTTCTATTAATTTGAATTGAAATGTCTTGAAAGTAACATCGAGAAAACATTCAGCGTCAAACCACAAACAAGCAATTCTTCAAAATCAACATCGTCAAAATCACATGTTTTCCCTGATCTACATGATTTCTATTAAATGCGAAATGAAATTGTGATTATCGGGAAAGTATTCATGTAGCTGTTCTTCTTCTTCTTCTTCTTTTTTTTCCAGAAAATATTTCCTTAAGAAAATCCACAAAGTGATTCACAAGCCAGACCCCAAGAATGGCGATCGTTTCTTGTTGAACCTTGAACTCGGTTTAGACAACACCAATCAATCATTTCGGCTGTCAGAACACGTGTATCAGGAAAAGGGAAATGACACCTTGTGCCTTCCTGAGGGAATCAACTGGAATAACAGCGCCACGGTGTACTTCATTCTCCCTGTCAAGGATCAAGGAAAATGGGTGCATTATTTTATTAAGCAGCTCACTGATGCCAGCTTATTAACCGGTGATACGAACTTTCACGTCATAATTGTTGATTTTAAAAGTAAAGATATTGATATGGGCAAGGCGTTTAACACGTCACTTCTCAGAAGTAGACACAGTGTTCTTTCATTACCAGGAAAATTCTACAAGACTCTCGCTTTAAACGTTGCCACTGAATTTGTCCCGAATGCGCATGACATAATTTTCCTGTTTGATCTGCATATTGATGTGCCCGCGGACATTATGGACAGTGTTCGAATGGTAAGTACTTCATGTATTTATCCGTTGAAATAAACTCGGATATTTTAGTATAAATTGGGCAGATAGTCTGGGAAAGTTTGCCTAAATATAATTTGCAGTTAATGTCTCCGTAGCGCCTTCCTTATATTAAAGCCTCAAAGTAGTCATTGCCAATTTCCAATAAAAGAAAAATGATCTGCGTTTGTTCCAGTATATCATTCCTAAAACACTACTCTTTAGAAGCAATATAATATTTAGGAACATGGGGTGTATTCCATCGCCTTTTTCCGACATGAGAATAAACCTTAAGGTCTCTGCCAATAAACCAATTCGTTATCTTGTATAAGTAGGAACAAAAATCTTTAAAGAGGCTAAGTAATATGTCATGTGTTATCCTTTATTGCATTTTGTGTCAAACCTTTGTGTCAATGGTTTTATTACATTTTGCGTCGAAGATTTATTTTAAAGTTACCCTTTTGTATACCATTTTTGACAGAAAAGGTGACTCCTTCGTATACCTTAGCACCATTTACCCTAGAAATTAGCACCCCTTCCACATCTAGCATTCCAAAAATTCACTTGTGATCATGTTTCAGGATAACGCTTGCTTTAGTTAGTCGTATTTGTTTAGTTTTGATCTTTGTTTGCCTTTCTAAGTTAGCTGGATACATCCGAGTATTTTGTTTTTGAGCCACCTGGTTTTCTCTTGGTTAGAATCTCGCCCGTGCTTACAATAGGTTGAGTATTGAAACGTTACGGATAACTGTAGATTAGCAAAGCAGAGCAGAGTATACCAACAAAAAGGAGAAGAATGAACAGCCTAACAACACGAAGACTGTTGGTGCCTCCTGTTTGTTTGAGCGAGTGCCTCTACAATATTTTGAAAGACTCTTTTAAATACATGTACCTAAATGATATTTGACCCGCGCCCTATTTCATAGAATCTTTATACTTCAATTTCTGAAATACCTGACCTTTTAAATGCCCGTCCAGCAGCATGTTAAAGGTACATCTTTTGATCGGAGCCTCTTCCTGAACACCACTATTCGGAGTACCCTTCACCCCGGGGTTATTACATCGTAGTCAGTAACAGTTTTTGCCAGCTGATACATTTTGTGGCCTAACCAGTCTTCTTTCAGTTAGCTGGCCTTGTGAGGAAACGCTGAAACACCAAAAACAGTGATTTTTTTTTCAGAACACCATTGCAGGGCGAATGGCTTATTTTCCTATAGTTGGTCGTCTGGATTGTGAAAGTTCTTCTGTGGAACATCGAGGCTTTTGGCAAAAGAATGGCTATGGAGTTATGGCGATTTATAAATCAGACTGGGACAGATTTGGTGGTGAGTGCAATTGTTTTTATATAACAGACTGAATCGATGGTGGGCTACAAACTCATAATTCTTATGTTAGTGACTGCAACAGTTTGTCAGAGAATCGGGACAGATAACATTTAATTATGGTGTATATTTAATTTCTGCATTTCATTCTTACTTTACTCATTAATATATTCTGCAAGAATGCCCTAATTAATAAGTCGATAAAAACTTTTTGTAATCTGTGAAACTGAAGTTGATTTTATGATTGTAGCTTCATTTCGCGGACTTGCTTTGCTTAATAGTCGCGTCAAGATAACGCATTGCATTCTAACTAGATGACCGTTTTAATCTGATAATGGAAGTGAGTTGAAAGAAAGGTCTAATTTACAGTAAATATGGGCAACGATTTCCGGGAACTTGAACCGCTAAATAAAGGTTTTACTGTATATTTTTACTGAACAATATATCAGTTTTTATTTGCAATCCCTATGCCGGAGCGTGAGTTTTATTAAGGATTTGCACAACAAGTGATTTATGCAAATGTTTCAGGCCACTTTTGGGAAATTATTTTGGATAGTCGAAAATGTAAGCCTGTTCAGAGGGGCGTTCGAATCCACTGACATTGGCATCTTTATTCTGCTGTGAAAAGGCGAATTTTGTGTATTAATCAGTACTTAACAATTATCATGCGAAATCGCGTGAAATATCAGACGATATTCCAGACGATTGAGCCGCATTTTTCAACAAATTGTCTATGAAACGCATTTTACACTGAGCTAAAAAACTGTGGTTTGCGGCGCTTTGCAAGACGAGAAGTGGGGCGAACCTTGGCATACCACGTATATCTCAGGATATCTGTAATGTACGGATGACAGTTTGCAATGACTTCCTAACCATATATGGGAACATGTTGACAATTTGTTGAATAATAACTTCAGTTATCTTGTTTGCCGTATTGGGTAACGCTGCTTTCAACCATTAGTTCACTCTTTCTTAAAGTGCGCATGCTTGGAGCGAAGTGGTTCCCATTGCCTTATCTTTGCAATAACAATTATTCTAATTAATTTCTTTCTTTGTATCGCCAGGAATGAATGCGAAGGACTTCAAATACAAATGGGGCGGGGAAGACTGGGATCTACTTGACCGAGTGCTGATGTTACCGCTGGAAGTGGAACGAATCAAGTATCCAGGCCTCTATCATCATTATCACGCCAAAAAACGACAGTGGAATTAGAGTTTGATAATGTTAGCCTTGATGTTCGTTTTTCATAATCGTTGCCATTCGAAACATGTACAGCGGGACCAACCGGCCGTTTTCTCCCAAACGCTTTAACAACCCGTTTTCTAGAGTGGTTTTACAGTTCTACAATTGAGTTTTAAGAAGAGCTAGGAAATGTTTTTCTGTTTAAACATACAAGGGCAACTTTTGCCTTTGCGAAATTGTTAGACTTTTCTTTCCATTTCCCGAAAAATAAGATTTCACGTAAAGGTTTTCGAAAACGCTTTTTTTCCCGTTACTTTTAAAAGAGATGACGTTACGGCATCGCTTTATGGCCCGAGGCGGTGGGGTCCTTTACTCTGTTTTTCTGTTTGTTCTGTTGCGATCGACTGATCAATAACAAAATGTCTGCGTATAACACGGTAATGTAAGGTAAGACTTTATTTAATGACAGTGACCCGTGACAGTATTTTAAGTTACTGCTTACGATATTATGTAATGTATATGAAATGAATCATATATGAACTGCGGATGTATATATGAAAGTGATAAATGATCGTCGCAGTGAATTTCCAATTTAAGCAATTGGAATAAAGAAGCCTGAAAAAAATTTAGGGCTTCAAAAAATTCAGGGCTTGAAGCCCTGAATTTTTTTTCAGGCTTCTTTATTCCAATTGCTTAAATTGGAAATTCACTGCGACGATCATTTATCACTTTCATGCTTACGATATTATTTACAATAAAATGCTAAAATAAGTTATTATTTACAATAAAAACATTCCAAATTGTTTAGAGACGTAGAAAAATGGTTACAATTATAAACACAAAATCAAAATACTGCCAGGCAGTTAGAAAGGAACAGTTCAAAGTATAAACGAAAGAGACAAATAACATTTGATGAGTTCTGTTACATTCACTTTTAAGTGAATAACAAAATGTTAAAACAGAATCTCAAGAATCTAAGGGCCTGTTTATATGGAGGAGAGTTGTCCCTGGTAGGAGGGTTACTCTCTCAAGTTGTCCCAAGCCAAAACTTTGCCCTCTCGGTTCAAAAGACTGGCGAGAGTTGTTTTAAAACTTTATTATGGCTGCTTTTTATAAAATCAGGAACGCTGAAACATCGACCAAGACCATTTTTTGGACAAATTTACCGCCGACTTCGATTTCAATTTATCTGCAATTTTGTTTTGGCGTTATATAACGTTTGCGTATGCTCTGTATGTGTCAACTTGTCCCTGGTAGGCGAGGCAAAAATAACCAAACTGTTAAGAGGGCGTCCGTGTTACAGCGGATAAGGCACTTTTCGGACCTTCGCCGATTTCCCTGATTTTTTCAGTGAAAGTCGACAATTATATCCCAGTAACAAAAATCACATTTATTTGGATCAATTCGATATTTTATATTTTTTGCGAGGCGATTTTCAAAGTCACCTCAAAACCATGCATTTCGCCATTGGAGACTCCGTAAACTTGCTATAAATGACGGTCGCTGCCAAAACTTTATTACTCAATTCAACGAGCTGATTATTTTAAATATTGAAGTTTCATCTTCCCTCGATAGTGTAGAGGTTTAATAATTGAAATCTATTTAAGTCTCGTTAAGTGATGATTTTTTTAATTTAACTCCCAACAAACTCCGGAATGTGCAAAGCGTGACATGCCTGTAGTTGAAAGCCATTTTCTCGAATGTGGGACCTGATCTAGAATCGTGTCTTTTGTAACTTAAAAGTACTAACACCATAGTAGAAAAGTATGAAATAAAATTTGTGGGCACTCTTTACTGTGCGCCGTACAGAGCTCCACGAATTTCCCAAATATTCGCCATTTTGATCCAAAACAAAGAAAACGCTTGAGCGACCGATAAACCAATTCCAGAACCGTAAATGTTTGGAGATGTGTTAAATACTGCTAGAAGTCAGACTGTAAATGTAAAATATTTTTCTTTCGCAGTTCCAACCGTTTTAGCCGATTTCTCGGTATTTTCAACGCTCACAGCAATAAATATATCACTTGCGATCAATTATGCAAATTTCGGCATAATCCCGTGTTGTCACGGAACATCTGTATACCGCAAACAATTTGCCTAAAAACGTTTTCCAAAGCAATTATTTCCTTCTTACCTGGCCGGGCGATAAGATTCTTTACCCTTCTATGTTAAAGCTTTCTTTTTGTTTTTGGCTGTAGAGAAGCTGTTTTCATTTCCCACGCTGCGATAAAACAGTGTTTGTTTTGCCGCAAGACTGACTTGTTCATTTCAGTCTAATTCAATTAAAGCCTTATTTGTCAAACCCCTGTCAGCCCTTTTTTTGTTTTTCTCTTTGCAAAACCTTTAAAAAACATTGTAAGCTTCTGAGGATGTTTTTTCATACCCGACTGAAAGGGTTTTTATTTGCTTGGCTTTTTTTCGGAGGGATTTATTCGAAAAAATTACATCCCAGTCTGGTCTTGTGGAAACAAGGGAAATCCCTGATTTGCGTCGCACAAGTTTTGTTTGAACAGTGTTTTGTGAAAACTATCGGACTCCAATGAGGCAAAGCAAGTGCTACAATTATCTTATAAACATTTAAAGTCTTTGAAGCATTGTAGACATAAAATACAAATAATTGGGATAACTCAATGTTTGTTTTTGCAAACTTACTTGTTTGTTTCAATGTAATTGAATTTAAACCGACCAATAAATGTCCGCGATTTTGTCTAATTTCGAGAAAATCCTTGCGCGTCCTTTCTGCACGAAATGGCAGCTATTGCATCCAATTGCTCTCTTCACAAGATATTACAGACTCCGTGTGGATCTAGTAGGAATGAAGAGAGCCATGTGTTGCTCTCTGAGTGCAACTCGGATATTTCAGCTCATTAATTTTGTCGAGCTGCCACTTATCGAAATGCGGCGATGTTACGGAAGCCGAACTAATCTTGTCGAGAGCGTGACGTTACCAACGGCTGTGTAGTAGACTGAGTGCGGGCTTGACCATTACAAGGTGTGGTCGATGCTATTTTTTTTTTTCAAAAAAGCGTTAACACTATCCCGCTAAATTTGAGTGAAATATATCCCCCAGGGGGGGGGGGTTACTTTAAAAAAATTTATACGGGAAAGCTTCGCCCGAGCTCTAACCCCTGCCCTTTTATAAACGATTTTGACAGAAATCGTTCCCCTTTTGTATACCTTTTACTGAAAAAAGGTACCCCTTTAATATACCTGAAAGACATGGTATAGACTTAAGACACGACGTTTTCTTGTATATTGTCTAATAGACGCCCCCCCCCCCTCCCAAAAAAAATTAATAAAATAAAAAAAGATGAATCGCCTCATAAACCGGGGAAACGCTCCACAGCGTAACATCACTCGGACATCGAAAAGGCAAACAATGCCAACATGGTTGACCCTTATGGCGCTGAAGACATCAGCATCGAACTATGAACGTAACTACCAACAAGGCAAGAGACGAGCAGAACGATCGCTTATTTGGCAGAGAAAAATCGCTGACCAAGAGCCAAGTGCAGGGCTTCTTTTCGCGCCGTGCAGCGGCTAGACGAAGAAAGCAGGAACCAGAAAAAATCGACCTGAGTCCCAGGGAGCTATTGCTTGAAGAAGAAGTTGATAGACAACAACTTGTTGAAGAGGTAGTGAACGAACTGGGGCCGCAGCACCCACTGTCGTACGACGCATTCAACCTGTGCGAGTGTGTGAGAGAACATAAACTGGACAAATTTAACGTACCAATGCTCAAAGAAATCTTGCGCCATTTTGAGGTCCAATTCAAATCGAAAGACAAAAAGAAAGACCTGATTGAACAACTAAGGTTGTTCATGATTGAAAAAGAATGAATATAAAGGGATAAACAAGTCACTAACCTTGCAAAGAAACATTCATTAGCACATAAGGTTAAACGTAGTAAATGCCGTTAATATTACGATCCTCTTTTCACGAAAAACAGTTTTCTGTTATTGCCCCCGCAGGGCTTTCGCCCAGAGACGAAAGCCCGAGGAGGCATTCATTGTAGCTTACGCGTATGTATAGAGAATGTACTTACAGTCCGAATATACGGTATGTATACCAGAAAAAATCTCGATTTGCTCAAACAAGGCCGCAAGGAATCTCTGAGTAATGATAATGTTTTCCGGCAAGGGATTCCTGGGTAATGATGAAGTAAAGGCAGAAAATGCCCGAAGAAGTTATGGGTATTATGATGTCACGATAACAGGGGGTAGCGGTAAATAAAAATCCCTATCTTGGGTTAGAACGGTATTAAAAAGACTGACGCGCGTTTTGGCATTTGTCACACGTTGATTACTCCGATGTTTGGCTTACGCGTGTTCACAGATTTGTTCGAGCGGTTTCTCCGCTTTGGTTGTGTTTAATTTAGTGATATTTGAACCAGTTGTTAGTAATACGTCGAAAGATTTCGAGCAATCGGTTTCGTGTTCTTGGCTAAGTGTGTTCCAAGAACTGGTTCAAGCGTTAAAGTGCTACTATGACCAAAATTTTTGTTTTTCTTTTCGTCTTTTTCTAAAGTCAATTTGTTCAATAAGTCTATATTTAACTAGCGCGCTAGAATTTAGAACGTTGCGAGCAATATAAGCCTTGAAATAGCTTGCCGAAAATCGTGGAAAACCCGTCCGCCATTACTCGGACGTCAAAAGTGAGCCAGCGACTGTACTGAAAAGCGGATTTACGCATGAGTTGGTGGTAAGTACGTAGTGTAGTCATCATATAGTGGTTTGACTAAATTCTATATAGGGATATTAATAGAGGGGATACAGAGCCCTACGTAGCTATACACGGCTATATATAGCTATATACGGCTATACATAGCCCTACATAACCCTACATAACCGTACATAGCCCTACATAACCCTACATAGCCGTACATAGCCCTACATAACCCTACATAACCGTACATAGCCCTACATAGCCCTACATAGCCCTACATAGCCGTACATAGCCGTACATAGCCCTACATAGCCCTACATAGCCCTACATAACCGTACATAGCCCTACATAGCCCTACATAGCCCTACATAGCCGTACATAGCCCTACATAACCGTACATAGCCCTACATAGCCCTACATAGCCCTACATAGCCCTACATAGCCCTACATAACCGTACATAGCCCTACATAGCCGTACATAGCCGTACATGGCCGTACATAGCCGTACTTAGCCCTACATAGCCCTACATAGCCCTACATAGCCCTACATAGCCCTACATAACCGTACATAGCCCTACATAGCCCTACATAGCCCTACATAGCCCTACATAGCCCTACATAACCGTACATAGCCCTACATTGCCCTACATAGCCCTACATAACCGTACATAGCCCTACATAGCCCTACATAGCCCTACATAGCCCTACATAGCCCTACATAGCCGTACATAGCCCTACATAGCCGTACATAACCCTACATAACCGTACATAGCCCTACATAACCCTACATAGCCGTACATAGCCCTACATAGCCGTACATAACCCTACATAACCGTACATAGCCCTACATAGCCCTACATAGCCGTACATAGCCGTACATAGCCGTACATAGCCCTACATAGCCCTACATAACCGTACATAGCCCTACATAGCCCAACATAGCCCTACATAGCCCTACATAGCCGTACATAACCGTACATAGCCCTACATAGCCCTACATAGCCCTACATAGCCCTACATAGCCGTACATAACCGTACATAGCCCTACATAACCGTACATAGCCCTACATAGCCCTACATAGCCGTACATAGCCCTACATAGCCGTACATAACCCTACATAACCGTACATAGCCCTACATAGCCCTACATAGCCGTACATAGCCGTACATAGCCCTACATAGCCCTACATAACCGTACATAGCCCTACATAGTCCTACATAGCCCTACACAGCCGTACATAGCCGTACATAGCCGTACATAGCCGTACATAGCCCTACATAGCCGTACATAGCCCTACATAGCCGTACATAGCCGTACATAGCCGTACATAGCCCTACATAACCGTACATAGCCCTACATAGTCCTACCTAGCCGTACATAGCCTTACATAGCCGTACATAGCCGTACATAGCCCTACATAACCGTACATAGCCCTACATAACCGTACATAGCCGTACATAGCCGTACATAGCCGTACATAGCCGTACATAGCCGTACATAGCCGTACATAGCCGTACATAGCCGTACATAGCCCTACATAGCCCTACATAGCCCTACATAGCCCTACATAGCCCTACATAGCCCTACATAGCCCTACATAGCCCTACATAACCGTACATAGCCCTACATAGCCCTACATAGCCCTACATAGCCGTACATAGCCCTACATAACCGTACATAGCCCTACATAGCCCTACATAGCCCTACATAGCCGTACATAGTCCTACATAGCCCTACATAGCCCTACATAGCCCTACATAGCCCTACATAGCCCTACATAACCGTACATAGCCCTACATAGCCCTACATAACCGTACATAGCCCTACATAGCCCTACATAGCCGTACATAGCCCTACATAGCCCTACATAGCCCTACATAGCCCTACTTAGCCCTACATAGCCCTACATAGCCCTACATAACCGTACATAGCCCTACATAGCCCTACATAGCCGTACATAGCCGTACATGGCCGTACATAGCCGTACTTAGCCCTACATAGCCGTACATAGCCGTACATAGCCCTACATAGCCCTACATAACCGTACATAGCCCTACATAGCCCTACATAGCCCTACATAGCCCTACATAGCCGTACATAACCGTACATAGCCCTACATAGCCCTACATAGCCCTACATAGCCCTACATAGCCGTACATAACCGTACATAGCCCTACATAACCGTACATAGCCCTACATAGCCCTACATAGCCGTACATAGCCCTACATAGCCCTACATAGCCGTACATAGCCGTACATAGCCGTACATAGCCCTACATAGCCCTACATAACCGTACATAGCCCTACATAGCCCTACATAGCCCTACATAGCCCTACATAGCCGTACATAACCGTACATAGCCCTACATAGCCCTACATAGCCCTACATAGCCCTACATAGCCGTACATAACCGTACATAGCCCTACATAACCGTACATAGCCCTACATAGCCCTACATAGCCGTACATAGCCCTACATAGCCGTACATAACCCTACATAACCGTACATAGCCCTACATAGCCCTACATAGCCGTACATAGCCGTACATAGCCCTACATAGCCCTACATAACCGTACATAGCCCTACATAGTCCTACATAGCCCTACACAGCCGTACATAGCCGTACATAGCCGTACATAGCCGTACATAGCCCTACATAGCCGTACATAGCCCTACATAGCCGTACATAGCCGTACATAGCCGTACATAGCCCTACATAACCGTACATAGCCCTACATAGTCCTACCTAGCCGTACATAGCCTTACATAGCCGTACATAGCCGTACATAGCCCTACATAACCGTACATAGCCCTACATAACCGTACATAGCCGTACATAGCCGTACATAGCCGTACATAGCCGTACATAGCCGTACATAGCCCTACATAGCCGTACATAGCCGTACATAGCCCTACATAGCCCTACATAGCCCTACATAGCCCTACATAGCCCTACATAGCCCTACATAGCCCTACATAACCGTACATAGCCCTACATAGCCCTACATAGCCCTACATAGCCGTACATAGCCCTACATAACCGTACATAGCCCTACATAGCCCTACATAGCCGTACATAGCCCTACATAGCCGTACATAGTCCTACATAGCCCTACATAGCCGTACATAGCCCTACAAAGCCGTAAATAGCCCTACATAACCGTACATAGCCCTACATAGCCCTACATAACCGTACATAGCCCTACATAGCCCTACATAGCCGTACATAGCCCTACATAGCCCTACATAGCCCTACATAGCCCTACTTAGCCCTACATAGCCCTACATAGCCCTACATAACCGTACATAGCCCTACATAGCCCTACATAGCCGTACATAGCCGTACATGGCCGTACATAGCCGTACTTAGCCCTACATAGCCGTACATAGCCGTACATAGCCCTACATAGCCCTACATAACCGTACATAGCCCTACATAGCCCTACATAGCCCTACATAGCCCTACATAGCCCTACATAACCGTACATAGCCCTACATTGCCCTACATAGCCCTACATAACCGTACATAGCCCTACATAGCCCTACATAGCCCTACATAGCCCTACATAGCCGTACATAGCCCTACATAGCCGTACATAACCCTACATAACCGTACATAGCCCTACATAACCCTACATAGCCGTACATAGCCCTACATAGCCGTACATAACCCTACATAACCGTACATAGCCCTACATAGCCCTACATAGCCGTACATAGCCGTACATAGCCGTACATAGCCGTACATAGCCCTACATAACCGTACATAGCCCTACATAGCCCTACATAGCCCTACATAGCCCTACATAGCCGTACATAGCCCTACATAGCCCTTCATAACCGTGCATAGCCCTACATAGCCGTACATAGCCGTACATAGCCGTACATAGCCGTACATAGCCCTACATAACCGTACATAGCCCTACATAGTCCTACATAGCCCTACATAGCCGTACATAGCCGTACATAGCCCTACATAGCCCTACATAAAAGTACATAGCCCTACATAGCCCTACATAGCCGTACATAGCCGTACATAGCCGTACATAGCCGTACATAGCCGTACATAGCCCTACATAACCGTACGTAGCCCTACATAGCCCTACATAGCCCTACATAGCCCTACATAGCCCTACATAGCCCTACATAGCCCTACATAGCCCTACATAGCCCTACATAGCCGTACATAGCCGTACATAGCCCTACATAGCCCTACATAACCGTACATAGCCCTACATAACCGTACATAGCCCTACATAGCCCTACATAGCCGTACATAGCCCTACATAGCCGTACATAGCCGTACATAGCCCTACTTAGCCCTACATAGCCCTACATAGCCCTACATAACCGTACATAGCCCTACATAGCCCTACATAGCTATACATAGCCCTACATAGCCCTACACAGCTATACATAGCCCTACACAGCTATACATAGCCTTACATAGCTGATTACTGGGTTTTGCATGTAACAGTCTGTCACTTGATCTCATGGAGTATCTTAGAGTGATTTTATTTAACCCGTGAAACAACATCTAACAATTAGTGCTAAATAGTGAAAACTAAACAAAAGAAAACAATGGAATAAGTGTCTAATAGTATCTATTTGAGTAGTAACTATGCGAGTTTGGAAGACATAGCTTTAGGCTAAGGAGAGTATATATTGCAAACAAATTAGTCAATAACAGTCCCATGTAACTTTCAACGAAAACAGCTCACGTTGTTTTTTTGAAAAGCAAAATAAAGGAACTAAGCCAGTTTGAGTATTGCTGTTGACAGCCCGTTTCTCTGTAAAGACTGTGTAGTTGTACAGTGAGCAGAAAGATGTGTTGTACAATGGGAGGCTCTACATAGATTGATAACTATATTTTACATGGATAGAAGCTATACACAGCTACACAGCTACACAGCTACACATAGCCGTAACGATAGCAGCACTCAGCTGTACATCATGATACATGGCCATAGCGGCGAGCGAAAGATAAAGGAAAGGAACCACTGGTCATTTTTTTTTCCTCTCGCCGTTCTTTGCGTTGATTCACAACAGGCTACGCAATGTACGGCTATGTGTAGCTATGTGTAGTTGTGTAGCATAGCTACACATATTGCGTAGCCTGTTAGATGCCAAGTTTTTTGGCTGGTATGGAGTGAGAAATTGAAGGAGCATTAGTGAGACCCAGAGGAGTAACTTCTAGAGGTGTCTGGGGGTATATTCCCCCCCCCCCCCAAAAAAAAAAAAAAAGAAATAATATTAAAAATGTAAGTTTGCAGAGAAGCAATTTCCTTCATTTTGGGCAAGCGTTTGTAGTTTTCTTCAACTCTTCCCTACTCGAATAGCGTTCATCTCTACCAAAGCACAGCTGAAAGAATAACTTTATTTAAATTAATAAGACTTTTTCATCAAGTTGTAGTATTTAAAAAATTTAAAAAGTTGTAGTATTTTCTTTAGCAAGAAAACTAACCCGATGACCCCTATTTTTTATTGCCCTAATATTTTCCTTTTATGTAAAGGAAACGCCAGAGAAAATCTAAAAAAATTCTACGAAAGGAATTTTTAATTACTTACAAATTGCTCTTTTTTGCATTTGCAAAAAATCCGCTTCGTAGAATTTTTTTAAAATAATTATACAGTTTCTTTTTCATATGCTTAAAGTTATCACGAGAAAAAAAATGGGGGTCATCGAGTTAGTTTTCAAGATATAAGCACTGGAAGCTGAAAAAGGGTCCAAAAAATCATTGCCTACCGTTGCCATGGTAACCACTGATGACGTAATTATTGGTATTTTGGATAAACAACACAATGGGTAATTTAATCATACAAAAATTTTGTTACGATCTTTAATTATATTTTTGGCCATTTTCTTCCAAACGTCGCACAGTCAAAAACCTGAAAACTGGTACGAGCCACCTTAATTAAAAATAATTCACAGGCAAAGACATGTCAAATTCCTTCAGTTGGAATTATAGTCTCTGCTACCTTGTAGACACATATGTTCTAGTAACGTAAGAGCAAAATTAATTGTGATGATTTAAAAAGGTCATTATTTATGTTAGGTCACTTTATAGGCTTTCAATTTCGTGTAAAAAAGATTATCATTACAAAAAAATATTTCAAGAAAGCATTTAGAAATTAATCATTTAAGACCTTTTACATTTAAATTTGTTGGAAGATTTTGAACAGGCAAAAAATCCACCATCACAGAATTTTCAATTTCAGATTTTTAAATTTTCATACATATTGAATGTTGGTGCATATGGAAGGTCTGTTACTAAGTTTTTTTTTCCATTCAGTGTACTTGTGTTTAGTGATCGCAATCACTTAGCTGCTAGAATAATATTTGTCCAGTGCAGTTCTATAAATTTTTTAAAGCACTCAGGACAGTGTGGCCACCTTTAAGTCACGTCGCATCTATGTTACACAAGAATGTAACATAATTATGTGATGGTGGAATTGCCTGTAATTAATATACAATCAATGGAAATATTACACCATACACTTTGCTTAAAACTAAAAATAAGTGGACTTGTGTCTATGATGTTACTGTTAGTTACAATGTCATAAGTTTTGCCCAGAAAGGGTTGTGACTAGTTTTGTTATATTGAATGTTGATGTTTGTATACATAGGAGTTATAAATTGAACGTAAATATTAGTTCATACAAATTAAAATAATGATTAAATTTTGTTAGAATTTATTATATCACTTAGATTTTAAAGAAAAGATTATATTAACTGTATGAAATGTTACCATAACAATTCATGGGTTGAGTGGCAACATGGTTTGCCAGGGATCCCATAATAGGGTGAAGGTGGCGGCAAAAAACATTCCCTAAGGTCGACTTCAGTGGGAAATAATGTAGTTAAATCCTAATGGACCATTGCAGATACAAACATTCCTTCTTGTGATGTGTCAAATTAATAGTACTGATAGCATTGAGTGATTTTAAAGGTATCAACAAGTGAACAGAAAAGTAGAAAAAGAAGTGTTGATTTCATGAAAACTTGAAATGATTAAAATAAAAACCTATTTTTCTTTTGATTAAACTGCTGTTATTGCATCTTTATGTAGTAATTAGTAGAATGAAGTCATTGGCTGGTTTGTGAAATGGCCTTCACTCTTGAAAAAAACTTACAGCTGTAATTGATTTACCCCACGAAAAATGTGAGAAAAAATGGTGTCTCATTGACATTGAATTGAGTGACAATTTTGTTATCCACAATGCAAATGTTGGAAACAAAATTTAAATTTATGGTATGGAAATCAGTTGTTGACACTTGCAGATTAGGAGAATATTGCTAAACGCAAACAGGCTAACTAAAGTGCTATACAGGCTAACCGGAGGAAATAGTAGGCTAACCAGAAAGCATAATAGTCTGCAATCTAAAAGTGATAAATGATCATCACATGGAAATTATTTTCAATTTAAGCAACATATACAGTACATCTGCAGTTTATATATAAATCATTGCACATACAATTATGGCATTACCTGTATCACCTCTTTGAATTTACTTATAGTTTTAAAAAGGTGATCCCCAGTTGCAACTTTGAACACAACAGTAAAATAATGGTGTTATGAGAGGACCTGAACCAGGGGGTGACAATTTTTTTTTTGGAGACACGTAGTGCCCAAATGATTAAGACTGGCTCAATTAGAGCGATTATACTTGAGGGTCAAAATTATTTAACATTTTGCTTTGGCTTTGCATTATAACTATCCTTAGTGGTTGGTTAAAAAGCTTGCACCATCATCAACCAATCGGAAGTAAAACCAAAGTAACGGTTACCGGTACCGTTGTGATTATTTGGCTTTGGTTCTACGGCAATTGAAAGCTGCTTTAAAGGTACAAAAGCTTTATTTGTGTTGATTTCTGTATGCACTAAGGACTTTTAATATGGCAATTTGTTTCGGAACAAGCTGAGGCACAGTTAAAAAAAGTTCTTATTTGTTTAAATTTAGCTCATAACGTTGAACTGGTCAAATTCTCAGAGAGGATCGAATAAAGAAGCAAATCTGGAATTCCCATGGGGGTGAGGGAGTTAAATAAAGTAAACACCATCAGTAAAAACATCAATAATTCCAATTATCCATACATGTCTACATTGATTTTATTAATTTCTAATATGAGGAGAAATTTGTTGCTGATCACTATTGGAAAAAAAAGATAACCGTAATTATTCGAATAAAGGCTGCGACATTTGTTAAATTTTTCGTGATTTGAGGAGGGCGTTTATACGAGGGCAGCCTATATTTAAAATTCAATCAATTTCTTACAAATAATAGTAGCATGGTATTAAGCTGAACATTTGAACTTTAAAAAACAGGAACACGCTTTCTCAAAAGTTTTTTTCCATATCTTAAAAGATGTTTCAATCTAGGAAAATTATTATTTCAGGCTTGCTCAAGCTTGATCATTAATGAGATTTACTTATTGAGTCTATTTTTCGAATAAACAACACATCATGATGCGGCGTTTATTAATATTTATGTTCTAAATAATATTTATGGGGCAGGTCATAAGAATACTTTGCTTCAAATGTAACCTGCAATAATTATTTATTTGTTTGAGTACATAACCCTTCCATGGAAGGCTTTTTGCTATGAATCTCCCACCCCTTTGGAAATTCTTGTTGATTAAGCCCCATAATTTACATTAAAAGTGTTGGCTTTGGAGACCCCCACCTCCTCAAAATTTTAAATAACCTTCCTTGGAATGGCAATGGATATGTCTATCACATATTTTTATTACAAAAGATACTCATCAACTTTTGTTACTTTCCTGAACAGAACTTTTTTCTGATAAACACAAACCACAAAAATACATAATAGTTATCTTTCTTGTCTATTAACCAACACTTGAGGTGCGCATATTTCGCGACACTTAAATTTCGCGATTTGGCGAAAATTTTTTATGTTGAATCACTTTAATTTCCCGTTTTTGAGTAAGACACAATTTACATTCTGTTGGTAATGTTATTTAACATGTTCTTGAATTAAATAAAAAACTTTATCAAAGGAACAGTAACGTCAAAATTAACAAAAACGCAAGGCCAAGACTAAATCTTGGCAATATGACATTATTTACCACAGCATCCATTAACATTAAAAATTCCTTCCTTTAGTGGTACTAAAATTATTCTTTCTTAACTATTGACATGTGAGTCACTTAATTTTCGTTTCATGTTATGTTTGCAAAACTATTGTTCGCGTCACTTTAATTTCGCGACTTTTTTGGAATCGCGAAATTCACGAAATTAAAGTGTCTCGAAAATTTCATGTTCTAATAAGGTATATAAACTAGTTGCTTGTCACCCAATGAAATGCTTGTAAATATCATGTTCAATACTGCCCCCTTATTGTATTACATTATTAAGCATCATATTGCTTTAAAGATTTTTTTCGGTGAAATACCTGCAATGATCTAAATTTATTGCAGGTACAAATACTAATACTACAACATTCTGTATTCTAAATTAAATTCTAAATTATTTGTTGTTCATCAGCTCTTTAAGGATATTGTGTCTACCCTTGACATGTAGCAGTTTTCCAATAATCTGTGCGGAACGTTTTGTTGCAATGTCCAATTTCATTTGAATAACCAGACTTGAGTCAGCAACAAAGTTGTACATGGTTACAATACTCTGGGAATTTTCATGTAAGTTGGAGATTTCTAGAAGTTCATACACAACCAGTAGGAGTAATGTTTCAAGATCTTTCCAGGGACCAACAGAGACATCAAATCCCTGGGAACTCAGGAAAACGGACCCACCTTTCCTTTTGTATGGGTCAGGATTTGATCTTTTCCTCTTCTTCGGCAGACCAGGTGAACAGGCTGAAGTGACATGTTTCCTGGTTGTTTGATTGTGAGGGTTGCCACAGCCTAAACACTGGCATGCACTGCTGCAGCTCACACCCGATTTCAAACATGGGCACTTTGATTTCCTGCTCCAGTCCCTACACACAGCTTTGTTGCTTCCTTTACTTTTGGTACTTCCCCTTCCACAGCGACAGCGATGCAGTGAGGGTGAAGATGTCACTTTGGTCCCATTATTCAATGGGTTACAGCAGTTGTAACACTGGCAACGTCGTGAGCACATTCTACCAGAAGAGAGACAGGAACATTGTTGAGATCCACTGTAGGTGCAGGAGTGGTCATTCATCTGTTTATTCTTCTTCTGTTTCCCACACTGACAATACTTTTTCCCCTCTTCATTTGAAGCATCTGGTAAGGTAATCTCTGTAGGGATCATAGCAGTAAAGTAACTCAGTTTTTATAATAAGTAATAATTAAACGCTATTTTAACAAAAGAAAATAATATTTTAAGGGTTTAGTCATGCTTACATTCCAGTGCCATTCACGGAGCAGTTTACATTTATATTTATTTTCGCTACCTCTGAAAAGCCAGTCACATAGCACTATATGAATTTGTACCATTATAATTATTGTCCATAATATCTGCTTGATAACATGTATGCTATTAACAAAAATATAAAATTAAATTGTTGAAACCAAACGTGTGGAAACATCATGTTATTATTATTATTATCAGGTTTATATCGATCAGTAATTCAAATGTTGCTGCAATTCTAGCAACCCTAACCCTAAGTAGGTCCTCTAGTGATAAGAGGTTTTAATTCTAAAAGCAAGTTTAGTGCATGGTTATCTATGAAAGACAGACACCAATTAAAAAATACTCCACTAATAAATAAGTATAGCTCAAAATGACAAAGATTAAGACAGATTATGGGCAATCAACTGGAGATAATTTGCCAATATCTTTGATTTGAGTTGTCTGTGATGTGGCTCCTTTAAATTTGATGCACACCAGATATTAAAAGCTAGTATGGAATGTACTTTGGTAAGCCTGTTTACGGTTAGCTCTTTTTATTATTCAACACATGCGCGCGCTGCCCATATAAGGTCAAAATGTAAACGATATCTGTCATCCCTACATAACAGATATCATGCGATATACGTACAGTAGGTTGCGAAGATTCGTCCAAAATCTTGCAAAGCGCTGCATAATTACAGTTTTTCTTTCTGCAAAATGTGTTTTGTTGACAATTTGTTGAATAATAAAACAATTATCCTGCTCAATCTTGCGGATGCAAGTTATCCTGGACTCTCTCTTTGCGCGCCTGGGTTCAACCCCTATATAGGGCGCGCGGAAGAGAGAGTTCAGGGACTAGACTAATATTAGTGTTGAAAATGTACTGTTCTAACCTGTTGTGGCGTCATAATGTCCAGGTGGCGAATGATTGAATGCCACATAAAGCGGGTCAACTGAAGACATCTTAGGTGGCACAAAGGACTGGTAAGAGGCTTGGGGATAAGAAGTAACAACAATGATTGGTATTTCCAAAATGTTGCTACATACTTTAACTGCAATATCACCAGCATCACTATTGAACCATCCCTGTTCTCTAAATGCATTTACATCCTTTGATAGCTGCTCGGCAGTCAAACCCAGCCATTGTTGATACTCTCCAGATTTGCTCAGGATCTCCTGGCACATCAGGTACCTCAAATGCATAGCATCTTCTTCCTCAGTCTTTCCAAACCCAAGACTTTTAAGAAACAAAACATAGCTTATTGTGCTGTCAGTTGTTTTTTTTAGATAACTGTGATGAAGACATTTGATAATACTACGAAAACAGCAGTTCCCATCTCCAACTACAGACACCTTGGTTAGTCCAAACGAGGCTAGATTGCGTTCAAGTGTTTCAAGGTTGCAGCCAGCAGGAGTGTCTTCTTCTGTGGACTGTTGCTGAGAAAACTTCATAAAGCAGCGTTCGAGTCCAAATATGTCTAACATTGAAAGAACAGTTGATGGTGTCTGATTTTTAATAGAATTCCAGCAGTCATTAATTTGTAGCAAACGTGTTACAACATAGTTAACCACAACAACATTCAACAAATCATTTACATTCGCAACCTGGTAATGTGAATGCCATGTAGAAACACTTTCTGGTCTATCTGTTTCCTGACCAGCACTTCCTTCATTTTGAACATCTTTATCGGGCAAGCATTTAAATGGCAAAGGGTAACCATTGCTACACTTATTTCTTTTGTCCACATCCCCAAACTCAAATGGTATTATGGGGATAACTCTTTGATTGCTGGTATGCTTCTGTAGCCCTCTGCGTCTACAGGTCCACACATAGAGCACAAGAGCAAGGATAGGAATGGCCAGCTCAGGGGAAACAGAGGATGCACCACACAACATTGAGCGTTTGAGATGCCTGTGTAGGCGTTCATTTAAGGTTGTTCCTACTGAAGGTGGTATCCCTGATAAGCAGCCCTTGCGCACATGTTGTCTCACGTTTTCAATTGCATTCAGAGTAGCTGCAGGCAATTTTTCCTTCCATTTAAAAAGTAGCTGCTCAAGGTTACTTTCAATGCATTCAGGATCAGGAGTAGGGAACATTCTGTCCTGTCCAACATCACCATCCTTTCGAAATACAAGTCCCACTTCTTTAGAAAATGTAAGGCTTTCAATTGTTCCTTTGGGGAGAGTCTTGATGATTCTTTGAACAGCATGAAAAATGTCCAATTTTACTGGAATGTTTGGAAAGAAACGATGGTAAAAATTCTTAATATGGCAGCAGTCATCCACTACGATCATCTCCAATGTATCCCCACAAATAGTAAGCCTCTCCTTCAAGTCAAGAACTAAGTCATCAATTTCGTCACAACTTGTTGACCGCGTGAGGCGCCACATTACTACTTCGCCATTTTCATTTAGACCGACGTATAGGTTCTGAAACTGGGGCACAAATACAGCATCAGAATCGCGAATAACTCCAATGTGCTTACTTACTTTAAATGTATGGTCACACGATAAAATGCGACAGTGTGTAGACAAAAAGAAATTGTCAATCGAGATTTTGATATGCTCATAATATGACAGAAACATCTGCATTAACTTGTCATTTCCGGGAATAGAATACAGGGGGCTTTCATGAAACGAGACAGTCGAGTCAGTGCCATGAATGCGATAAAAGGCGCGATAGTTCATGTCAAGTATAGATTCTGTAATATCGAGGAAGCTGTGTCCCATGGTCAAGGACGTTATTAAGTAATCGAGTAGACGGTTCGAGCAAGCAGATTTGTAAGACATCCTCAAGGGAAAGGAATCCTTTACTGAACTTGGTAGCACGTCCAAAATTTCTTTAGAGGCAGACAGGAACCTATCGCCGCGCGGACAAACATAGGAAGCTTGAATTAAAATTATGTTGCCGTACAAATCATACACAAGACGCGGGTTGTAATTATTATCACCAACGACATGAGACGTCCATCTGTAAAATGTTAGATGAAAACGATGAACAGGACATAGTATCCTTACACCTTTGTGCTGTAGAGGGCACCAAATGAAAACTTTTGGCAGGCATCTTGAATTCTCCGAGCCGGTGTTGATTACAGAATCGTAACGATAATGATCCGAACAGGTTGAATATTCTTCTAATAGCTTATCCAACAGCTTTTGTTCCTCTTCCGAGAACCAAACTCCTCGCCCAAATGAAAACGAGGAACATAGAACCAACAGAACGAGACAAAATGAAACAGAAAAATGCATCTTTGCACTGCGACAACTGTCGCGTCGCGACAACTACGAGTGAAAGTAACGAATCGACCGTGAAAGCCTGGGAAAAAGCACCGGGCGTCGATGGGTCACCAGGCCTCCACTGATGCGATCGACTAATGTTTGGCTTGCACGTCATATCCAAATTCAAAATTCACTGATCAGTAAAAGACTGACGGGAGAGACAAGAAAGCAGAAAGGGGAGGGGAATGGAACAATATAATCAAATATATATGGTCAATTCATACGAAGTACGGGCTCCTGTGGCAAGGATTCAAGAACAAACTCAAATATATATGGTCAATTCATACGAAGTACGGGCTTTTGTGGCAAGGATTTAGAACAAACTTTTCAATGCCCTTTTTAAGCCGGTGTTACTTTATGCGTTCGAAATTTGAAGACCGGAACTACTCAGTGATATGAAACACACTTCAAAAAAAAAAAAACACAATTTAACAAGTTCACATTAATTTATTTTATTTATTCCCAGCAAAATATTGACTTTAAGGCCCTCACCAGGAGCCCATGAAGGCTCCTGCCCTCACTAAATGCGACCACCCATCACCTATTGCTGACCACATAAAAACAACAGGCCATAACATCAAATGGGATCATTTTGAAATCCTTGCGTCAGGCAAAACTGACCTCCACTGCAAAATTAAAGAGACCTTACACATTCATGCCAAGAACTACAACCTTCTTTTATGCCAATGTCGGTTGTTACTTTATTAACTGAAATGTGAATATTAAGTTACTGCTGAATATCAATTGTCTCAGTCTAGGTTCCAGAACCCTTTCATAACAATATAAATAATTGCCAAAATTTTAACGGTCATAATTTTGAAAATGTATATAGCTTAGCATACGAAACGTCAAGTTTAGCAATATGTGATTTTTCATAATGTTTATCACCGCTGTTTGTGTTATATTTTTAATCAAGTTACGATGGCCTAAAACCAAGAGTATATATGATACATGTTCTGCTAGTTATTATCGTTTGTCTTGTAGAGAAGAAAATAATAGAAATTTTTTGTAGCTTAAACTAAAGCTATCAAGTATTAATCCCATACCTACCACTACCCTGGCTGACAACAACTTGCTGTCACTTCTTTTAAATATTCCATTTTTGCCGATCCTCAGTCATAGCTGTTCTGCTGAGTAACTTTATCAATTACAAGAAAATTGATCGAGACTTGATGGACACTCGTGCGGTGCGGTTGTTTTGTTTCAGATATTTCAGCGTTTTAACTATTTAGTGCCGGACTTAAGAACATAACATTATAGAGCGCAAAATATGCTGGTTTAGTTATGTACTGACACGCTTCCCATTCCCATTTTTTGTCCAGTGAAAATAAAGGCAAATGCCAGTCTAAATAGGCAAATCCCAGTTCCTATTTTAACCCTTAGGGACCCTCATATAACTATATGCCGAACGATGGAGCATTTGGATTTCTACAAGGCAAATTCATTTCATTCGATTTTCAGTTTCCTGGCCTCACTTATTAATCTTCTGGGGTTGCGTCCATTGGCGAGTTCATTCTATCTAGCTTTTTGATAAAGGACCCATAAAGCTAAATTAAATATTTCTTTCTGCGTTAGTTTTCTTCTTATCAAAACGAATTGCAAATATCCGAATCTGTATTTTGAGCAATTCATCCTTTTGTTTCTCAGCTGCATTTTTGATAAGAAAATTAAAAAAAGCTGTTTTAAATACTCGTGTATTAACCATTAATTTAACGACTTGAACTCAAATCGTATTCTGTCAGCAACGAAGATTAAACGAGGGTCTCAGAACAAGGAATAATTCTCGTTTTGTATTTTACCATATATAATCGGAGTACAGTAGAACCCCGTTAATACGGACACCAAGGGGACAGGCCAAATTGTCCGTATTAACGGGGCTGTCCGTATTAAGCGGGGTCTCAGGAAAAAGTCACGGATACATGTTTTATCGACACAAAGACGAAGGCAAACCATCATGCGTTTTTACAGCAACAAAACGTTGTTTAATTGTACTGTTACCGTAACAGATGCAAACTGTGAACCCTGACAGAAATGAATAGTTTTTACGAAAACCTTACGATCTAGTCATACTTCGAACTAAACTTTTTTAAACTCAACAATTGAATTATTTGAAAATGTCGCAACTTTACTATAAACAAGAAAAAAACGCATCAAAGCAACCGAACGTTTTCTATAAAGTTGCCTTTGTAACTTAAACTCCAGATCTGACCGTAACCGTTATTAAACTGAACAAACTCAAGTCGGTAACGTTACTTTAAAAGGAAGCTTTCAGCTTGAGCGGGCACAACCAGGCCGACTAAAACCTTTGCATGTCACACTATTAGGTTACTGATAGTCTTAAAATCGTTTTAACTCATCGCATTCTGTCATTTTTTGACCAGGGTAAAGTAAGAAAATAATTGCGACAATGAAAATTGACAGTTCATAGATAAACAGTGTCCGTAAAGCGGGGTTGACAATGTATGACAGTTTTTCATTGGGGACACGGAAAAGTGTCCGTGTGTACGTATTAAGCGGGTTCATTTTAAAGAAAATGTATTAGGTTTTCGTCGGGACCTACGAAACTGTCCGTAATACCGAGGTGCACCGTATTAAGAGGGTGTCCGTAAAGCGGGGTTCCACTGTACAAATAACTTGAATGCTCAAGAAGTTTCCCCTTGCAACTATCCAGTCATTATTGGAGTAATACGTTAGCGACTACCACATGTAAGCTTCAGCCTGTTCACAATTTGCAGCCAGGTTTGTTTTGATCATATGATCATATTTGTGCAGTTTCAAGATCACATTGATTGCTAGATGTAAATCAAAGACTGCTGGTCAATGGTCCAGGTCGTGCTATTTTTGAGACAATTAATGATGTACTTGGTCTACTATCCCTGACAGCGAAGAAGACAAAGAGGCAGCCTTAAATGACTCCATCTTGCAGAATTGCTGACAGTCAGCGCTCCTTTAAATATCGTGGTGTAAAAACAGGGGCGTATCTGCCTACATGCAAAGTACGCAACTGCTTATCAGAATTTACCAGATTTCTTTACATTAAAGAAGAAATGCAAAGGGTTTAAAAGTAGTGTAATTTTTCTACGCGTTATGGTGTTTTTTCTCTAAACTTTTTCTGACCGATGATTTGGTAGGAACTTTACGAGCGCGCAAAGGGAATGGCAGCCGAATGTGGATAAAACAAAAAATACCGCGTCAATGGGGGAGTATCAGCAGACACGCCCAAGCAGTACTGGCGCAGAGCTGTTTTACCACTTGTGGACCGTATGGAATAATTTAATCAAGGATATGAAGAAAATGACAGACACAATTTGTACTTTCTCTTAGTATTTTTTATTACATATATTATGTTATTTTAATATTGATGCTGAGAAACACTTATCAGGGATGCTCATAAGCCAAGGACTCTTGGTTTTAGGCCATCGTAACTTCATTAAAAATATGAAACAAACAGCGGTAAACAGCGGATGCTCAATCAACTGAATGTATGTTAAGTCAAAACATATTATGAAAATTAAAATTAAAATTTGGGTCGTAACTTTAATGGAACGGTTAGCTATGTATAGATATGTACGGCTATGTACAGCTATGTACGGCTATGTATAGCTATGTAGGGCTATGTAGGGCTATGTACGGCTATGTACGGCTATGTAGGGCTGTGTAGGGTTAGTACGGCTATGTACGGCTATGTACGGCTATGTCCGGCTATGTAGGGCTATGTAGGGCTATGTAGTATGTAGGGCTATGTACGGCTATGTACGGCTATGTACGGCTATGTAGGGTTATGTACGGCTATGTACACTATGTAGGGTTATGTACGGCTATGTAGGGCTATGTAGGGCTGTGTAGCGCTATGTAGGGTTATGTAGGGCTGTGTACGGCTATGTAGGGCTATGTAGGGCTATGTACGGCTGTGTAGGGCTATGTAGGGCTATGTACGGCTATGTACGGCTATGTACGGTTATGTAGGGCTATGTACGGCTATGTAGGGCTATGTAGGGTTATGTACGGCTATGTAGGGCTATGTAGGGTTATGTAGGGCTATGTAGGGCTATGAAGGGCTATGTAGGGCTATGTAGGGCTATGTAGGGCTATGTAGGGCTATGTAGGGCTGTGTAGGGCTGTGTAGGGCTATGTACGGTTATGTAGGGCTATGTACGGCTATTTACGGTTATGTAGGGCTATGTACGGCTATGTAGGGTTATGTAGGGCTATGTAGGGTTATGTAGGGCTATGTATGGCTATGTAGGGCTATGTAGGGTTATGTAGGGCTATGGAGGGCTATGTAGGGTTATGTACGGCTATGTACGGCTATGTACGGTTATGTAGGGCTATGTAGGGTTATGTACGGCTATGTAGGGCTATGTAGGGTTATGTACGGCTATGTAGGGCTATGTAGGGCTATGTAGGGCTATGTACGGTTATGTAGGGCTATGTACGGCTATGTAGGGTTATGTAGGGCTATGTAGGGTTATGTACGGCTATGTAGGGCTATGTACGGCTATGTAGGGCTATGTAGGGCTATGTAGGGTTATGTAGGGCTATGTAGGGTTATGTAGGGCTATGTAGGGTTATGTACGGCTATGTAGGGCTATGTAGGGCTATGTAGGGTTATGTACGGCTATGTAGGGCTATGTAGGGTTATGTACGGCTATGTACGGTTATGTAGGGCTATGTAGGATTATGTACGGCTATGTAGGGCTATGTAGGGTTATGTACGGCTATGTACGGCTATGTACGGTTATGTAGGGCTATGTAGGGTTATGTACGGCTATGTAGGGCTGTGTAGGGCTATGTAGGGCTGTGTAGGGCTGTGTAGGGCTATGTACGGCTATGTACGGCTATGTACGGCTATGTAGGGTTATGTACGGCTATGTAGGGCTATGTAGGGTTATGTACGGCTATGTACGGCTATGTACGGCTATGTACGGCTATGTAGGGTTATGTACGGCTATGTAGGGCTATGTAGGGCTATGTACGGCTATGTACGGCTATGTACGGCTATGTAGGGTTATGTACGGCTATGTAGGGCTATGTAGGGTTATGTACGGCTATGTACGGCTATGTACGGCTATGTACGGCTATGTAGGGTTATGTACGGCTATGTAGGGCTATGTAGGGTTATGTACGGCTATGTACGGCTATGTAGGGTTATGTACGGCTATGTAGGGCTATGTAGGGCTATGTACGGCCATGTAGGGCTAAGTAGGGCTATGTAGGGCTATGTAGGGTTATGTACGGCTATGTAGGGCTATGTAGGGCTATGTAGGGCTGTGTAGGGCTGTGTAGGGCTGTGTAGGGCTATGTAGGGCTATGTAGGGTTATGTACGGCTATGTAGGGCTATGTAGGGTTATGTACGGCTATGTAGGGCTATGTAGGGCTATGTAGGGTTATGTACGGCTATGTAGGGCTATGTAGGGTTATGTACGGCTATGTACGGCTATGTACGGTTATGTAGGGCTATGTAGGATTATGTACGGTTATGTAGGGCTATGTAGGATTATGTACGGCTATGTAGGGCTATGTAGGGTTATGTACGGCTATGTACGGCTATGTACGGCTATGTACGGCTATGTACGGCTATGTAGGGTTATGTACGGCTATGTAGGGCTATGTAGGGCTATGTACGGCCATGTAGGGCTAAGTAGGGCTATGTAGGGCTATGTAGGGTTATGTAGGGCTATGTAGGGCTATGTAGGGCTATGTAGGGCTGTGTAGGGCTGTGTAGGGCTGTGTAGGG
The DNA here is from genome assembly GCF_052425735.1 of Oculina patagonica. Taxonomy (NCBI): domain Eukaryota; kingdom Metazoa; phylum Cnidaria; class Anthozoa; order Scleractinia; family Oculinidae; genus Oculina; species Oculina patagonica. Next base: position 12,693,013 of record NC_135769.1, on the reverse strand, counting down.
CTATGTAGGGCTATGTAGGGTTATGTACGGCTATGTAGGGCTATGTAGGGTTATGTACGGCTATGTAGGGCTATGTAGGGCTATGTAGGGTTATGTACGGCTATGTAGGGCTATGTAGGGTTATGTACGGCTATGTACGGCTATGTACGGTTATGTAGGGCTATGTAGGATTATGTACGGTTATGTAGGGCTATGTAGGATTATGTACGGCTATGTAGGGCTATGTAGGGTTATGTACGGCTATGTACGGCTATGTACGGTTATGTAGGGCTATGTAGGGTTATGTACGGCTATGTAGGGCTGTGTAGGGCTATGTAGGGCTGTGTAGGGCTGTGTAGGGCTATGTACGGCTATGTACGGTTATGTAGGGCTATGTAGGGTTATGTACGGCTATGTAGGGCTGTGTAGGGCTATGTAGGGCTGTGTAGGGCTGTGTAGGGCTGTGTACGGCTATGTACGGTTATGTAGGGCTATGTAGGGTTATGTACGGCTATGTAGGGCTGTGTAGGGCTATGTAGGGCTGTGTAGGGCTGTGTAGGGCTATGTACGGCTATGTACGGCTATGTAGGGCTATGTAGGGTTATGTACGGCTATATACGGCTATGCACGGTTATGTAGGGCTATGTACGGCTGTGTAGGGCTGTGTAGGGCTATGTACGGCTATGTACGGCTATGTAGGGCTATGTACGGCTATGTACGGCTATGTAGGGCTATGTAGGGTTATGTACGGCTATGTACGGCTATGTACGGTTATGTAGGGCTATGTACGGCTGTGTAGGGCTGTGTAGGGCTATGTACGGCTATGTACGGTTATGTAGGGCTATGTAGGGTTATGTACGGCTATGTAGGGTTATGTACGGCTATGTAGGGCTATGTAGAACTATTTACGGCCTTGTATAGCGGTGTATAGATATTTACGGCTAGGTAGGGACATGTATAGCTTATGTATGGCCATGTACAGCTGTTTAGTGCTGTGTACCCTCTCCTATGTATTCCTTATATGGGATTTAGTCAAACCACTATATGTTGACTACATGACGTATCTACGGAGTTGGTCCGTGACGTCATATGTGCATCGTCGCTTCGAGCTTCGAGTGTTCCAAGAGAGAATATACTGAGAATTAACAGGGTTATAAAAGATCTTTCTTCGACAAATTCTTCGTCTAGTTTGCCCGGTGGCGAAACCCAAGAGAGCCGCAACGAAGAGAAATTGCAATTTAGCGGTATCGTTTCTTATAATGAGAATTTAAAGCCGTTTGACGTCGGTCTAAAGGGCAATGTTTGTAAGCAAATACTTCATTCGATCGATGAGGTTTTGGCGCTGTATGCCTACAACGAAGCTGCCGTCTTCTTGTCCAATCGAAGAAGCCTCGAAGAACGAAGAGGAACGGCGATTCATGGACTACATTCGTTTGAATACATGGTATGATGAGAACGACATTGAATAGTTAGGATAAAATGTCTGCAATGTTTGAATTAACAGAGAGCTCTGCATATATATACATGTAGGTTGCTATTGCCGTTTGCGAAGGATTGAAATGATCTTTACTGTTGTTTTCATTCTTGTAATCTATCATACACGCCATGGGCATAAAATCTATCTCAACTTTTTATTTCGAAAAAAGCTTTATAAACATGAAATAATGTAAAATTTATACAGAAAAATTAAAGTCAACAAGATGGTGCAGGTGATCAATGGATTTAGCTCCTTGAGTTTTATACAGTTTTACCTTCCTTGACTACAATACAGGTAATAACAAGTGTTTTAATGAGTAATAACACTTCAGACATCCAGCTTCAGCCAGCATTATTATTCCTGTTTCTTAAAATAAGAAAACCATTTGAATGCTGTATAGAGTCCTTCACTCTATTTACTGATAATGTTCTGAAACTGGCCCACAAGTAGCAGCAAAACTGGGTAGGAGTAGTTTTTCTTATTCATTTCACCCATTTGTTTTCCTCTTGGCCCCGTGATTTTTTGATGATAAAAATAACTCAAACAATATATGCACAACATGGGAACAAGTAAAATAATATTAAGGGTATAAAGTTTTAAGTTCATAAACAGGAACACCTGGACCTCAAACAAACACTGGGACCTTGATCAAACGTTTCCAGTTTTGAACCGGCATTTAAATGAAGCCTGCGTTGAGTCGGGGTCTGGCATCTACTCAAGAAAAAATTTTTTTATGGTATCATATGCAATATGACAGTGGCTCTTTCTAGAGAATATCACTAGCAGTACATTGTGCATCTGCAGTATGTGTATGTAATTGAGAGTTCAATTTTGGGACTAATCTTGTGTCAACTTAACGTGATTGTAAACAAGCCAGCTCCGTATACCACCCTAAATAAATTGCTCCCTTGATGCAAAAAGGCAAAGTCTGCATGCAAGCCTGCTTGCCCATCAGGCCAAAGCATATCTTGGTTTAAGTAGGACTAAGCAACCTGGATGAGATGGAAGTACAATTGCATCACAGGTTTAACCTCCCCACTCCCCCCACATACATGTAATGACACTGGTCTGGGCTCACACCTGAACAGCTTGATTAAGAGTCTTGCGCACTGACCATTAGGTCACCGCACCTAAATCAAAACAACTACCCCATTGCTATGCAACATTTTTATTTATGGTACAGGTTTGACTGTATTTGTTGTCGGCTTCGCAGTTCGTGTATACTCTTTAAATAAATACATATATAATGGTTGCAAGGGTCCTGTGTGACCTCAAAATTGCCCCCTTGTTACAAAAAGGCAAGGTCTGCATGCAAGTCTAGTTGCCCACCAAGCAACTAGACTTGCATGCCCTCAATACACCATCAATTTGCCAGTTCCCATTCTACACTTGGAGAGGAGGCACCATGAGAGTAGTCTTGCCCAAGAACACAGCACAATGACACCAGTAAGAGCCAACACCTGAACCGCTTGATCCGGAGTCCGACAACTTACACTTAGGCCACCTCACCTCAATCAATACAACATTTTTATTTATGGTACAGATTTGACTGTACTTGTGTTAGAAATTATGATGGATCAGCAGCTCAGGGGTTCTCTGGCACATTCACATGATTTATTGTTGGCTACTACATTCACAACTTATGAACAAAAAGAGCATGCCAAAAATAACTATATTGCAAACTTAAAATAAAGAGTAGCTAGGATTTCAACAGTGCTCTGTTGCACACAGCATGAGTGATTGGCACAGGTCATAATTATAGCTCATGGCCCCTGTTGTACTTAAATATAATAAAGATATACTGAGTAAAATCCGGATAGCATGTATGTCTCTGAGACAGGCTAACACTGTTCTATCCTGAGATTACTTCTCAAAAAATGTTAATGAATACTTTAAGTGCACAATGAAGTACAGTCCTACTGTAGTGTTTTATATTGCATGGCAGAAATAAACAAGTGACCAACACTGAAGACGTGCTGGTGAGTTTATTAAGACTACAGTGTATACAGAGGACTACAATGGAAACATTTTCAGTACATATAATCAGTAAAAAGATATTGCTAAGCTTTGCATCCTCTGTATGTACTTTCACATAATGTACCACCTCGTGCGAATTTATTTAAGTTTATTTGTACAATAGAGGATATAATTCAGGAACATACAGGCCGATTTGCCCAAAAATTACCTTTTTGACATGAAGTATTTACAATAAATTTAAAAATGACTATTCTAGAACACGAGAGCTTGAGCAACAGAAGTAAATTACGCCACTCACCCAATGTTTTGCTTCTAAAAAGGAGCGAATACAGTAAACTCACTGTAGATAATTCGAAGCGTTCTATTCTATTCACTTCCCTTGGATAGTTGAAGAAGTTAACCTCACAATGGTTGCAGGGAGAAATATCTATAAAGCATTTCCAAGAGTACAAGTTTCCCTCAAAGTTATCAGACGATCTATTATTCATCTTGCGTGGTTCGGGCGAGTTAAGATGTCACGAAATTTCGCCTCTTGAAATGTTTTCTGCCACTATGTTGTGCAAAAGTGACCTGGAGATGCCTTGAAGTATGTTTAAAAAACATTTGCGCAGTAGATACGGCTTCTACATCACTACAGATTAAAAAGAAAACCAATGTTTTTCCAGATCGGTCACTCCAGCCTTCGAAGAAGCCATTTTGTTGATGCGCATATGACGTCAGCATGCTCTCGCCCCAACTAGTTCCAGATCTCTATTTGGTCCTCGGACATTTTTGAATCTAGTAATGGCGGCAAGCCAAAGCCGAAGTTTACGCGTGAAATAAGTGGTCTTCCAATTCGTATTTGAACTTAAAATTTGGCAAGGTTACTATTTAATGTAAGTACTTTCAAAAACCGAAGAGAAAAGGGAAGGTAAAATTTTGATCATAGTACCACTTTAAGGTTTGCTCTCGGGGGTAATTCGTTTAGCTAACAAACTGTCAGATTATTTGATCCAAAAAGTGGTTTGAATAAGGAGCAAAAATTGTTTTCTCGAATCTTTGAATGTGCCATATTTTGTTACTCGTGGAATTTTTAGGCTTTTTGAACTGGAAATCATTGTAAGTTTAATAATTGTGAATGTTATAAGCCCGGGATCATAATGTGTTATGTGTTATTTCCGCTAGGTGTTATTTCCGACTTGAACTTGTGAATATTTTTGGGACGCAATGGTGTCACACAACAAGAAATTCCGCAGCAAACAGATCAAACAATGTATTGACGTACATGGCACAGTAAAAAAGAAGCCTAATTTTAAAGGCGACAAAAAGACTCCACTAATCCTAGATTATTGCTGTAAAACAAATTATAAAAAAGGCGGGGCAGCTTTATAGTGAGAACTATTACTAGTCACGACTTGATGAGTTAATGGACAACTGTATAAATGCGGGTTCTTTCATATTTGTTATATTCATGTTGTCAAAAAAACATATTTCGTAGCAGGGCTCGCGACTCCCTTCAATTACCGATAGCAATAGAATACGAAATGCACATTTGTGTTACATATTTGTTTTCTTGTTTTAGAGACAATTTAATGCCCCGCCCACTAATTATGACAGATAAATTAATGGCCACCATCTTATTAAAATCAAACCAATACAATGACTTCCAATTATAAAGCCCCGACTGTTAGTGTTTTTACTTTTATGTCTCGAATACTTCAGAGACTTTTGATGTTCATCAAATATATAACTTTTTATTATTGTTTGTTTACGAGAAAGGGCTAGAAGGGGATAAAATGAGAAATAGGATTGGGCAAATTGTTGCTGGGAAAATGGAATTTGGGTCACTGGGACTGGGAATCACAAGTAAAAACCAATAGATAGAACTGGGATTTGGATTTAAAAAATTCGGAAAAACAATAGGCTAGGGCTTTACCCTAATCCCCACCCACCCCCCCCCCCCCCTCGCCTCCCTCTATCAGGAACCTGTATGAAATTTGCGAGTCTTGACAAGACAAGGAGCGTATTCGACACCCTCGACAGCAAATCAGCAAGTTTCAACTCAATACAAGAAGGGCATTTTTTGGAACGTGAATTTTCTTGAAAAAGTCCCCTCGAAAAGGCCAAGCGACGAAAACAAAAACCCGGGTTTTGACAAACTAGGCAGCCTGGCCGGTTTTAATTGAATTAGACTGAAACGAACAAGTCAGTCTTGCGGCAAAACAAACACTCTTTCATCGCAGCGTGGGAAATGAAAACAGCTTCTCTACAGCCACAAACGAAAAGAAAGCTTTTACATAGAAGGTAAGGTAAGAAGGAAGTAATTGCTTTGGAAAACGTTTTTAGGCAAATTGTTGCGGTATACAGATGTTCCGTGACACACGGGCTTATGCCGAAATTTGCATATTCATCGAAGTGATATATTTATTGCTGTGAGCGTTGAAAATACCGAGAAATTGCATAAAACGGTTGGAACTGCGAAAGAAAACGATTTTACATTTACAGTCCGACTTCTAGCAGTATTTAACACATCTCCAAACATTAACGGTTCTGGAATTGGTTTATCGGTCGCTCAAGCGTTTTCTTTGTTTTGGATCAAAATGGCGAATATTTGGGACATTCGTGGAGCTCTGTACGGCGCACAGTAAAGAGTGCCCACAAATTTTATTTCATACTTTTCTACTATGGTGTTAGTACTTTTAAGTTACAATAGACACGGTTCTAGATCAGGTCCCACATTCGAGAAAATGGCTTTCAACTACAGGCATGTCACGCTTTGCACATTCCGGAGTTTGTTGGGAGTTAAATTAAAAAAATCATCACTTAACGAGACTTAAATAGATTTCAATTATTAAACCTCTACACTATCGAGGGAAGATGAAACTTCAATATGTAAAATAATCAGCTCGTTGAATTGAGTAGTAAAGTTTTGGCAGCGACCGTCATTTATAGCAAGTTTACGGAGTCTCCAATGGCGAAATGCATGGTTTTGAGGTGACTTTGAAAATCGCCTCGCAAAAAATATAAAATATCGAATTGATCCAAATAAATGTGATATTTGTTACTGGGATATAATTGTCGACTTTCACTGAAAAAATCAGGGAAATCGGTGAAGGTCCGAAAAGTGCCTTATCCGCTGTAACACGGACGCCCTCTTAATATGGAGCAAGAGAGGATAATGGGACTTATCCCCTTATCCTCCCTTGTATGGAGAAAAAGTTGGCTCGCTCCCCAGGGTGACCCTACCTTCAAAGCGAGTGACCCTCCACCCAGGGTCACCCTGCCTCCCGAGCCAACTTTGCAATTTCTCATGCATGTAAACAGATCGCAGCTATTTATAAAGAAACGTATGAAAAGCTTTCTCGCCCGGGGTGGCTCGGTATGGAGGGTAACCCTCTTACCAGGGACAACTCTTCTCCATATAAACAGGCCCTAATACAATAGGTCGGTGTTTTAAAAGACACTGTTTGACCTTGTTTGCGTGTATAGTCGTTTACCGGGTATCACGCTATAACATAACGCAACTTTTGTTTAACACAACAACGGGCAGCCTAAAAATTAAATATTAAATTAAAAAAGAAATAAAATAAAGTAAAATAAAAAATATTTTTTAGTTGTTCAATTGCAGCAAATCTATGAAGGAAATGTATTATTTGCATTATTTGTGAATCCATAACGGTCCATAATTACCGTATCATATTAATTTGATTTTTAACAGATCCTTACAGTGCTAATGTGTGCAATCACTAACATTCCCTCCCACACTGTTTGCCATTCTTTTAGCAAACTTCCTATTGTACCGAACATTGGTACTCGAGTGCCAATTCTTGTCACTCCTCATTTGAATAACAGTCATTTAATACACAAGTTGTCAGCTACCTTTATTTACCTAATTTGTTTGACAAATTTCCTGAAAATTATCAGACTTCCTTGTGAAATGTCATCACTTTTGCATGCATCGCGTGCCGTTTATTTTAGGTTGCCGAACAATTTAGGACTCCTTTTTATAGGAAAGCGTATATTGGTGGGTTTTTGTAAAAAATGTGAATCACATTTTTCTATCTAATCTTGTAGGGATAATAGGAAAGTCTCTTTCGAAAATTCTAGGTTAAAAATTTCCCTTGATATTCCAGCTTAACCGCGTCAAAATGCATCTGGGAGTGTCATGGTAGGCACAAAATGCTTTAAACTGTATAATCATAAACAAGGGAGAATAAAGGAGATATCGTCTCTTGCTTTTACCGATTTGTATAAGACCTCGTGACGTACAATTCAGAGAGCAACCTTGCTCGTAATTTCGAATCAATTTTGACATTTCTCCCCCGTTTAATCCCTGATTTGTACTCCACTCAGTCCAGTTGCTATTTCTAATTCCTGAATTGAGGCAATCGTGTTTAGATTAGAAACTTTATTCATCAAGACAACCTTTATCGAAATCATATGCAAGAAATCGATGTCCAAACCCTTTCCCTTCGTTAACACTCTTATTTTTCGGAGATTTCCACGAAATTAAAATCAAACAGACATCCGCTCTGCGAATAACAAAACCAAGCAAGTAGAGAAAACGTTCCTCATTGCCAGCCAGCCCTGAATGAAAACGCTAGCAGTGAGAAACTTCTTTATATTACTCATTCTCGTTTCCATGCCCCTTTTTGTTTCTCTTAGCCGGCAGGGCCTTGACACGAGAATCAAAGGGCTGGGTTGCTCTCTCACCGCGGTCAAACGTCTCATATTGCGTTTATATTTAAGTGTTAGTATGAGCAAGGATAGATAAAATAGTTCCTGAGTGTAAACACATTCCCATTTTCTCAGGTAAACGAGTGGTCTTACCTTTTAATTGTTCCACAACCGAACCAAAGTGCCTTGACAAATGGCGCCGACAAGTCCTCATATCCCTATTTTCAACCACGTAGAACTTTTTTAGTAAAGCTCCAAAAAACTTAGTGACTTGTCAGAATACCGGTATTGTTTCGAACTTTGAACTGTGAAAATTAAGAAGGACTTCAAATAAAAACCGCGCTTGCACTGGCAGAAAATTGAAAAATCAAATTCCTTCATTTTTTTGCTCATTAATAGCTTTTAGGTAGATAAGAAACCTGATGTATTTTGTTCCCCCCAGAAGTCTTCTAATTTCGAGAAAAAAACCAAAGTCAGTTTTCGTGATCGGAGCCTCAAAGTGACACAATTTTCAACCCGAAATTCGCTATCGTTAACTCTCGTCGCGTTCACAAACAAAGCCACATTGAAAACTTTGGATGCTTTCTATCAACAGAGACACTCTTTTCCATTCGCTAAAATATAATTTCAGGGCTTAAGCAAAACTCTTCGAACTGAAATAATTAAAAAGGTGGGGAATACTTTTCACGATACTAGAAAGTCGAATTAAACGGCAGTTTTCAACGGAATTATTTAATATGTGGTATAACTCCAAATTTTCTCAATTGTCGTTTAAACACACATGTAAATGTTTATCTAAGACATACCTGAGAATTGGCTCGGGTTGTTGAAGGCTGCATATTTACCAATGCATCGTAGTCCCACAAAATGTTGTGATGTCGATCAAAATAGCCTAACTGACAGCTAAACATTTCTTGGTTCCAAAATACAACAAAGCAACTGTTAAGCGCGAAATTCCTCTTGCATCTTCATCCTTAGCAATTTTCCTTTATCGTGGTTCTTTTCTCTTGACGAAAGTGCGTACAGAACTCCAGAACGATCAATTTGCTTCCTCAAACTGCGTTGGCGGTGCTGGAGAATTGTTTTGCGTTATTTTAACTCCGTGACATTCTCGACCCCAGAGCTCTTACTGCGCAGACTCACTTACGTCACAATATCGTGTTTCATGTCACGTGTATCATGTCACGTAAGTCAAAAATCTAATCTTGTGGCAAAATGGCGAAGAGGTTTTACGATCAAAAGGGACCTTAATTGACCCAGGTTGGCTTTTTTATCTCACTCTTTCGTTGAAAAGGGAATTTTGCAATGGAACATTCGGCAAGAAGAAGGAAAGACGAGCATTTGGGGTTAAAACATTCATTATCGTGGCGTTTGGCAATTAGAAGTATTTACACAGTTTACGGTCATGCTGTGAAAATTTCCGAAGTTTGATGCCCTCTAAGTGAGAATCTTTCCAATAACCCGAGCCAATTCTCAGGTATGTTTAATTAGAATATATGTATGCACGTTTGAGCAAGAATTTAAAAAAATTAATGTTATACCACATGCTAAATACTGCAGTTGAAAATTACTATTTCATTCAAATTTTTGTTATCGTAAAAAACATTCCTCGTCAGTTCATTTTTTTCAGTTAGAAGAGTTGCGCTAAAGCCCTGAAATTATATTCTAGCGAAAGAAAAAGAGTTTTTATGTTGATAGGAAGTGACCAAATTTCTCTGCGCGGTTTTGTAAGCGAACGCGAGTAGTGTACATAATAGCTAATTTCGGGTTTAAAAGTTAGGAAATTTGTGACTTCGACCACCGAAATCGATTTTCTTTGTTTTCTTAAAATTAGAAGACCTCTAGGGGAAACAAACTACATCAGGTTTCTTATCTACCTTACAGCTAATAATGAGCAAAGAACGAAGAAAAATCGATTTTCCAATTTCTGCCAGGAAATCAATTTCTTGCTCGGCCGTTCGTAAAAGTCACTCTTAAAACCTTATCTTTGAAGTCCTTTTCTTGTTTTTTGTATATTTCTGACGTTCGACCGCGGTCAAGGTTGCTCTGGCCTTGGACACTGGATTTCTAGTCCAAGATTTTAGGACTTCCGGTCTTCGAATTTATGTATGCAGTCGTGATGTTTGTAGTTACTGTGTGAGAAGTCCATGGCGGTTTTTACTTCTGTTTAAGATTATTTTGTTTCAAACAGCCAATTAAAGAATCGAATCAATGCAAGTGGCTCAATATAGATATCTGCAAATCGTTGCAATTACATTTGCGTGTGAACTTACTTCTGTTTTTGGAAATATATATTTTTTTCGCATGACACTTGCTATAATGCAATGTTTACAATCAAGTATCTGTAGCTTTTATCTATATCTGAGGAAGACTATTCAGTACATTAATCTAGTTGTTATGGCAACTTGCAAAAAAACGAAACGGCTTTTTTAGCTTTCTACGCGGTGAATTTTCCCTCTTTTTGGTATAATAAATTAAACATCTAAAGAGTTCCTGCTGACAAAGCCATATGAAAATTTGTACATGATTTTCGGTAGTTTTCGCAATTTCCGTTTTTTACGTCCACTGCATTAATTTATGTATAAAATTTGATGAGGTTTTTCATATGGGCGAAAAACAGAAAAATCCTACCCATGTGCCAATTTTAAAAAACATTCACCGTTTGGAACGCGCAATATGCGTGTTTAGATCACCCCAAAATGCTTGGTTTTCGTTTTCGTTTCGTCTCCATAGCCCTTCGTTTCTCGTGCCAAGGCCCTTCCGGCTAAGAGAAAGGAAAAGGATTCTTTGCTCTGCTAAAGTTTGGTTTTCTTATAAAAAAAAGCCTTTATGTTATTCTGTTCTAACAAGTTAGAGTAAGAAGTTTTGCGACGAAATCGCAATGAAGTTTTCCCACCCCTTTAGTCCTGACTAAACCAACAGGAGGGCAAGTATTAATGTATTCTTTTTCTATTATGAATAAATGTTACCTTCAGCATTCCGTAAACATAGGCACGCTAAGCGTGCAGGAGCTATTTTTTAAATTTATGGGGTGGCTTGGGGTGAAAGGGGGTGATTCATTGTCCTGTTGTGTATGGCGGCCCACGGAGTTATTTTTTTGAACAAAATTTGCTTGCAAACAAAATAACTTTACGTGCATTTTGATACATCAGAACGGTTTTATTCAATACGTAAATTTTCATCATTTCATTGAAAAACAAGAACTAATTTAATTATCAAAATGTCACGAAATGGCCCGTTCTTATTCTGTTTAAAGTGGTTATTTTGTTGCTAGCCTTGTAGCAACCATAACGTGATACTTCTGTTTGTTACGGAATACTTTTGGCTTTTTGCTAAACACTGTAACATGATACTGTTCTTTTTCTCACTTTTGTAACATGATACCTTTGTTTTTGAAAACGAACGTAACACGACACATCACGCCGACTAGGAGCTATTTTTGAAAAAATAACTCAAAAACGAGTTTGGATCACGTGACTAAAAGCTCAGTACTAAACCACGGACATTTGATAAATGCTCCAGCGATTTGAAATTGTAAAACTTGGAACAAACCCAGCATTGAAACTACATCATTCTACTAGCGTCCATATAGAAACGCATCATGGCATCCAAGCCTCTTTCATCATTATCACCCGGCAAAAGGAGAGTGGAATCAGTAGAGTACGATAAAACTGTTAAATTAAATTAAGTTAATTGAAGTTTACTTGAGTTGATTTAAAGTGCCTAGGAAATAAAAAATGAACGCTGTTTATTTTGAAGGCTTTTCAAAACTTAAGAAAAACGGTATTTTCCTATTTGCGATATCTTTTTTCGTTTGAGAGATATTTACGTTGTTGTATTATGCAAATGATGCAAGTGATGAGGCCATTAATTGTTCCAACGGAAAAATATAGACGGTAAACTGATCCTGACGGCTAAAGCGGTCAAAAATAAACAAAGTGGATAAAGAACAAAAAACTAAAATATATTGAAAAAAAAACTTTGCCCTATATTTCGGTTTGCAAAACAAACCTTCCTCAGGGGCTGGGCGGAAAATAAAAAGTGAGAAAAGTTAAAGGATCGTTACAAATAGAAAAATTTAAAATAAAATACTAAATAATGATTGGTTCTTCTTTTTAACAAGTATCGGTGACTTTTCGTCACGTCTGTTTATGCCAAGAGGATGTAAAGTTTTTGCTTTGTTAATTAAATGGGCTTCACGAGCCTTCCCAACTGAGTCACGTTTGCTACGTATAAGTTCAAGTGGGATGAGAAGAACGTTAAAAAGTAGACGGTACCAAGTTCCAGCCATTGCTAATTAAAATTTAACGCCAAAGGTCTAGCCTGCATGCTGCCGTCTCCTATTTCCTTCACTTTTCGGTGTGACTGTTTCACTTTTCCTGTATTCTATCTTTTAGTATTCTATTGTGCGTTTCCATTTGTCGTCTTAGAAAGGAAACGTATGTTGTCTGTTTTCTTCTTTTTTTTTATTTAACTCTAAGTACGACTGCGAAGAATTTTTGGCTTAATGGTATATAAATTTGATATTTGCGGAATTTTGTACGGTCAAGAATTCAATATATTTGAATAGCATTCCCCAGTTGAGGCAATTTTATGTGAAGTTAGGAATTTTATTCACTTGACAGTGTAGCTTCAAAAGTTTAATCGGAAATCACTAGAAGTTGAAAAAAATCTGGGATAAGACGTTCGGAATTGAATTCTCGTTTTATTTCTTTGAATATTTTCGGTTATTCCAAGTGAATTTGTTTAAATTTGAAAGTGAATAATTCTCAATAAAGGTATAAAATTACATCACTAAAACGAAGCTAATGCCGGTGGTCTATTTAATACGTCACGCACAACACATCTCGACGACGTTCGAAACCATCCTTGGTTATTTTCGCGTTTTTATCAATCCTTTGCTGTTTTTCTATGTTAGAAAACTATTATTTTGAGACTCTTTTGACTCTCTTTTGAGGTTCCCTTCAATTTGCAAGTGATCAGAAAAATGACTTAAAACAGCCATTGTAAACTTGTGCAACACTAATGACTCATGCAAATTATTTTGATGTAAGTCAACACTGGAACATAAGGGGCAAGTTTTGTATTTTCCGAATTTTGCAATTATTTTCATGAACCAAAGGACGCGTTGATGTGTTTATTTCTGCTGTGAAGGATGCCTTTCGGGCGAGTTTCTGTAAGTCTCGGAAGAAGATTATTTATCAAGCGACGTTTCACTGTTGGTGTAGTGGTAGCAAGCGTGCCTTTCCTAGGATACTTACTGCTATTCGCTTCTTCAGATAGTGGACGTTCTATTTCGGTGCCGGAAGAAACACTTTCGACGAACATTTCATGCGACTGTCCTTGTGCAACTAAGCAACAAACTCAAAATAAGACTGTAAAACTACAAACAGAAGCGGTCGTCACATCGACTGCAAGCGCGTTTACACGCGAGCGAAAAGTCGAACACGATTCCTCGGAGTCCACCGGAAGTTTGAACGTTCACATGTGGTCTGAAATATGTGGAACGAACGTCGATATTTTAAGAAACTGGCCTCATTTTCCTTACTTTCCAGACAAGCGTTCTTTTATTTCAAAATTTCACAAAACTCAAGTTCTGAATATGAGAAATAATGGAGAAAGAATTTTTGGATTTGTCCATCCACAGAGAAGCGGTGAGTATAAGTTTGCTATCACATCAGATGATACATCAGAGTTATGGCTGAGTCCGAACGAAGATCCCGCTTCCAGCGAGATGATCGCGCGTGTTTATTCTCCTGATGGATCGGCTTGGACTGAAGAAGGAGACTACAAAAAATATCCTGATCAAATATCTAAAGAAATCATTCTAAACGCCGGCAAGAAATATTACATCGAGTCTTTGAGTAAGCAAGGTTCTGGCGCCGCCCATGTGGCTGTATATTGGTCTCACAGAAATTCAACATTTGAAATTATTTCTACCAAGTACTTGTCAAATTTTTCTGAAAACAACAATCATGAATCTATTCCCCCGCACGCGGGTAAAAAAGCAAACATTATGCTTCGAAGAAAGAGCAAACAATATTATTTCAATCGTCTTCCAGTTATAAACAGAAAAGAATATATCAGTCTTTTTCCAGCTTGTTCTTACAGTCCCAGCTTTTTAGTGCATGGAAAGATCCAACGGAATCAGGGAGTTTGGCTAACACAGGAGTCACGGGTATTCCCGCGGGATGACACCGACATGTTACAAATCAGACGGGACGGATAGTCGAAACCTAATGCACTTATTGAAAAGAACGCAGTTGAATCCATCGTGGACAAACTGATCAACTCTTTACAGTCCAGGTTAGTTCAGCATATTTGCATTCTTCAATTGTTCAACGACGTGACTCTGAACTTAGTACACAGAGCAGGAGTTTCTCGGGCACTTTAATTTCGCAATAAAAACGGTTTTTTATTTCCCTTCCGGCAGAAGTTAAAGGTTTTTATAAATTTTAATTAAGAGATCCATTAAAATTGATTTAATTTAATTCTTTGACAGATTACCGGTAATTAAAAAAACAACGTGACAAACTTTAGTACACAAGAGCAGGTGGAGTTTCTCGTGCATTTCGTTAAGGAAGTTAAAACTGTTTTAATTCTTGACCGATGACAATTTCTCAACTGACAAAATTAGTTATCAACTGATCAAAAATTCTCGATCGCTAAACATTTCTCCACCGATTTCTCGACCTCGACGTGCGATTATTTTTGGACTGCTGTCCGCTGTTTCAACATTCACTGTCAATGTGGGTTTGATCTCGCTCGGCTGGAATGACATTCGAATGACATCGTTTTATTCGAATGACATTGTTTTATCTGCCTATACTTTGCTATGCTTATTCAGGATGTAGTAAGTTAGTTGTTTGGCAGATTAGAGCAGCAACATTCCCGTTCTTGCTGCAAACCCTCGTTAGTTAAGTTTGTTCCTTTTAATTAACTACATGACGTCTTTTTTAGCCACATCCAAAACGAATTAGGATCTTCCACCTTGTACCCTTTATAGCAAAATAGCGGGTAGGACAAGCAACGAAAGTTTTTGACTGATTCTATTTATCCACTTTTCGACCTAATAGCTTTTTGCCTGTTACTCTGCGGGACCTTAAACAAGCCCTGCATGCTGATGATGCAGGGGATTGGTGACTACATCATTTCGCCGTCGAACATTTAAGAAACCGAGAGATTCGCCGTAGTTCTCTTATTTAATTCTATCCTTCGCTGTCGTTATTTCAACGAAAGTATTGTCGTTGTCGTTCCTCGTCATTTTATTTCTCCTATGTTGCTGTTTAAGGTGATTTCACGGTATTGCATTGCGCATCCTTTTTTAAGTTTTCGCGTCATTTAGCGCGCGCACGAGCGCGCGCGCACACAGAACACTACGAGATTCCCTTCAGGCTAAGCTCGGTAGGGAAATAAATGGTCGTTTTCTCTTGAACGAGCACGGTGACCCCCATTTTTTAATGCATTAATTTAAATGTCGAACTGTTGTCTACAATATATCGCGATTTAAAAAAAAGTTTAAAATTCTAAATTGGGATATTTTAATTTTAATGCCATAAAAAACACGTTTTTAGGTAGTGCCGTGCGCACGGAGCAAAATCTTAAATTTCTTTCATTATCTTAATTCCTGTACAATAAGAATAGTTTTTAATATAAGATAAAAGTCCTTTTTGTTGAACTAGACTAGTTCTTTAATCCAAAATGATTTTTTTCTGGAAACAATAGCGATCCCCATTTGGATTACTAGGCTCCTAATTAATATATATCTCGCGGCTCGTATATTTACTAAAATGCCCATCCATTTTACCCAAAAACTAGCGCGGTGACCCCCATTTTTTTATTTTATTTTTTTAATGCTCATAACATAATTGTAACCTG
This sequence comes from Oculina patagonica, assembly GCF_052425735.1. Lineage (NCBI taxonomy): Eukaryota > Metazoa > Cnidaria > Anthozoa > Scleractinia > Oculinidae > Oculina > Oculina patagonica. Next base: position 12,677,046 of record NC_135769.1, on the reverse strand, counting down.
GACCAAGTTTCAGAAAGTTTTTAATACTCCTTCTATTTCAGTGGAATCACCTTAAAAGCCGTGTCGTTTGTCGGAATTTACCCTAACAGGGCCTCTTGTATTGTCAGAAACGTATTCATAATCAAAAATCTCTTCAAGATATCGACTTTTTTTGCATGAGGTTAGTATGAGTAGAAGGTTTATCCTGGGCATTGTTGTTCGAACATATCATGGAAGAATTCAAACGTCTTTCAGTTCAAGCATTTTTTATTTTCGCGGAGTAAATGCTGTATTTGTCAGTCGCCACGACTGGGTGCTTTGCGACTCATATACTTTGGCTTGGTTAAAAAGGTAAACTTTGACGTTTGCCTTTAACATGTTTAATCGAAATAGTTGTTTCCTTTCGAGTTAGAAAGATTTCTACTCGGCTTAATGCAGAAAAATAACGCCTGATCGCAGGTTAGGTTACGCACGACAGAGTTACCTTTTGTCTCGTCACGCAATCTTAACCCCACATTGAGAAGTAAATTTTCGTTTGGATATTACCAAAAGCCGCTTCTCCTCGCGTTATTCTTTATCTTACGGCTACACATGCCATTTCTAACGACTACATTTCCAGCAAAACAGTTGCTGTTATTTTTCTAATGGCGATCGATGCATTTACTTCTGAACAGAAGAAACGTTTAACGTTTACTGCTTCCACCGGAAGTAATTTCACAACAGGCTACAAAAACACTTATAAATATTACTTAACACATTTAATGATGTTGCAATTAGCGAAGCGCACTAATGACGTCACAGAATTTGACCCCCGGTGTGAGTCAAAATTCGGACAAACAAACCGCTCTCTGTAAGAGCAATGTATGGCTGGCGGGTACTTTGGAGGCATATTTAGCGATTGTTTCACAAAACCATGGCCAGATTGGCTCGGAATTCGAGAGAAAGCCTTACCTGTGCAACGTAGAAAGCTCAAACCGTGGTTTGAAACAAAAGGTTTGTCAAACAGAGCGATTATTCAATAAATGTGTAAAATGTTTTACTCTCAGTTATTGAATGGATTTTAAAGCCCCGATTTGCTGCCGGGATTTGCTGAAAGAAAACATTTATTTTTATGAGAAATGCAAAACGTTTACACTGTTCTTAGTGGCACATTTTCCAACACAACAGAGCTAACCTCAGATTTATGCCACCACAAAATTACACAGAGAAACGCTCGTCCGATCGGTCCCCTTGCCTGACCCGAATATTTTAACAGGTCAATTTCGTTACACAATTGTCGCGGCAAATACTATTTAATATACACTGATCGAGCTCGGCAGCTGTAGCTGCAGTCTGTAATAGTAATGGGGATAAATAACAGCTTTATTAAAATCAAACCCGCCGTCAATTCCATTAGAAAGGCGTTTGAATAGCATAATATTTTCGCCCTCTATCTATCATGTGTCGAAACAGATCGGATGACCTGCGATCAGTGCCGTCAAATTCGGGAAGAATTCTGAATTTCTTGCAACCGACGATCTTTCCGGTGCCTAAATGAAGTGTACAAGTGCTATCCTTCGCAATTATATAATTCGATAGTTATTCGCTATCCGCCGCTTAAATTTCTCGGCAGCCTGAATAATTTTGCAGTGGGAATCAAGGTGTTATTGCCGGATCTTCGACTAATAAATTCAATTTTGGGCCATTTTTTGGATACCTTCAATCTGTTTTCACTTACTAAAGCAAAAATGTTTGGAATCTATCATTTTTCGAGCCTTTCGAGAATCTCGGCCTCACATTGTGCCTTTCTCGCCCCTTTTTTCTTGTCAAGAATGCGTCCCCTCCATACAAAGCCTTTGCCCAAACTAAAATTGTTGTCCGACTCACGCGGGGGGGGGGGGGGGGGGGTATCATGTGGCGAAATCTATTTTTAGTAATAGTGCGCTTCGCTAGATGATGTTGCAATTCTAAATTGTGCAACTCAGCAGAAATAATCAATTGTCACGAAATGAGTTCCCTTTGGTTAACTATTAGCAACGTTTTAGTGTGTGAAAGACTTGTACGAGAACAAATTTGCGTTGTTAATCGTTTTAGGTTAAATTAATATTAGCGCCTAAAGACTTGTACTAGTAAAAATTGCGTTCTTAATTGTTTTAAACTTCACTGCCTTCGAGCGCTGAACCGCTTACATTCTTAATTGGTTATGTGACGTAAGATTTGGGCTACTCACGTTTTTGATTCTTATATAATGTTTGTAAATTTGACAAGTCACGTTTTTTCTACAAGAACGGAAGTGCTGAAGCACAACTATAGAGTGACACTTTACAAGTCACGCGCTTTGATCACCCACAGCGGAAAGTATTCCCTTGAGAGTTAACAAGAATGCGATCCCTTCCGGTTCAGATTTGAGTCCACGTAAACGCTATTCTCCTACTTTTTTGCTTGTAAACAAGCAAAAAAAGTCGAAAAAACCAGTCGACAATGATGGGGACCTCCTTCTCTCTGGCGAGGGCCTTTCAGGCTGAATTATAGGACAGCGCTAGCAAGGGATCCTAAAAGAAATAAGAAAACCAGGGTGCCGCAAAAATCTCGCATGTTCTTCAAGGAGCACTACCACATACATAAACATAGAATACATAATGCAAATAGATGCAAATCAAGCTTTCGAGAATCATACACAGCACGAAATGGAAAATTTACGAAACATTATAAAATTCGCAAAGCTACGTGAAGTTGAAGAGATTGCTTTACGGACTTTACGGAGTAGTTACAAATACGCATTGGTAGTGATACAGCAATTTTGCTACATTAAGTAACGAGGACAATTCAGTACAATAACAGAACCTGCGTTATGATGTCACTTTTTTCTACGACAGAAAAACGAGATCGAGAAAGTTTACTTTTTTAACGGCATTTACGTTGATTTGTTGCCCGTAAAGTAGCTCTAAATCAAAAAGGGCGTCTTTACAACGTTTTAATGCACTTATATAATACGGCCATCCCTTTATCCAGTGGATAGCGTTATCAAAGCCGTGCCAGGTAAATTGAGGTGTCATCTTGCATTCAAGAAACTAATTCTTCTACTAAATTCCGATTAAAACTGAACAGAATGGTCGCAAAGGCATAAAAACAAAAAAACTAATGTCTCACGGCACGCTAAATGTTTACGGTGTGGCTATTTTATTCGGCGAGTGGCGAGAGTTTTGATTGTTTGCGTGGTCGAAAACGAAGACCTGATCGAAAACGAGGACCCCGTTGAAAATCAGTATTGTCTTAAATTTTTGGGATTTTTGGTTAAATGGTAAGCACCCCAGGTCTTTGTTTACAATTCAGTATTCGTTTTCGACCACGCAACTCTGGGTCAATACTGGTTTTCAACGTGGTCTTCGCTTTCGATCAGGTCTTCGTTTTCGACCACGCATCTCTGGGTCAATACTGGTTTTCAACGGGGTCTTCACTTTCTTCGAGACTTGAAAGAAGTTTTGTTTAAGATTAATTCTCATTCAAGATGAAGGTAATAATGTATACGTATTTAAAAGCTTCAAAATTCTGCTCATTTTTGAAGCCGTGAGATCCTGCATTATTCAGGCTAAAGCGTAAGTTTAATTTTAGCCAATTTTTCACTCAGTGGCTTTACCGATCCTTCTAAAAATTCCATTCAAGTTCGAAGCAATATTGTACATAATCATTTTTTCTTTCTGAATTCTTGAGAAGCTGCATTAAGTGGTGATCAAGTCCGTGAATTGTAGTCAAAAACACATTGGTAGTGCCATGTCACAAGGTCTTCTTGGCCACCGAAGGAAAGATAAATTTCTCATTGGTACGGTTTTAGCCCACTGTACTCCATGATTTTCCATTAAGATCCACTTAAAAATTGATCGGTGTTTCTTCATTTCATTTAAGCTTTAAAATGGAATTCTCCGTGTTCGGAATGGAAAACAAGACCCTGGAAGTTTGTTACCGGGGAAGATTGCGTGACGAGCTAAAAATACTTCTTTCAACAAGAACATTGAGAAGCTTGAGAAGCTTAAAATCGGGCGCTTTGCCTTGAAAGGCAGGGTTCAGTACAGCAGAAACCACGAAGCAGTTCCCAAGGGTCCTAGAGATTAGGACCCCAGTTTCTTGGGAACCAGGGCATGTGGTTGTGTTTGTTCCCAAGGGTCCTAGAGATTAGGACCCCAGTTTCTTGGGAACTAGGGCTTCCTGAAAGGAAGGAGAGGATTCCAGTCTCTCGTTTCCAACCAACTAACCTGTGATACATGAACCCTGCATGATTTCTATTGATGATTCTGATTGGCAACTCGAGCACTTCATCCCTTACCCCTTTTCTCCCACTGAACTTGTTGTCTTGTTTTGACTTCATGGGTTGGGAACATTAATTAGGAATAAAGTGTTCTTTAAAGATGTTGCTACGTTAATGTCACGGCTGAGATAGTTTATTTTATTAAGTTATGCCAAATTCTCTCTATGAAACTTAATTTTTCGAAGAAGGTACTTCTAAAGATCTAAATTACAAAACCATAGCTTCATTGCAAACAAACATGGTCAACAAACATGCTTCCCAGGCTTTCTAATTAAAAGTTACAAGCAAAATAATGTTATAGACTGTTTCGAACTGTTCAGCCTAACAGAACACTTTTTTGCCTAACAATCCGTTTGAAACTTCTCCAACTTTGTCCATCCATACCGTCTTTTGTATTTACTGTGTTGAAATATTTCTTCACTGCTTTAATGGGATATTTTTATATGTCACTAGATTTGGTGGCCATTTTCTCATGTACTGAGGATAAACTGGAACTTTGCTAAAATCCATGACACAGTTCCTTTACATGGAATAGTTGGGTAGCCAGGGAGGGGTGAAATGTCTGGTAAAGGAACGGGGGTCAGATAACAGGCATTTTACGGTAGTTTGATATTAATATTAATTTTGCTTAACTTACCATACTGTTTCTCTTGTCGAGCGTCTCAAACCGGCCGAGAACAAATGAGCGTCTGAAAACAGCAAAAAACAACAGAAAAGTCTTATTGAATAATTTGGAATTTGTCTTTTATTCAAAAAAGGGGTTTCATGAATTGTGAAAAAAATTTAGATTGTAGCAATTCATGATATGTTAAAGCAGAGTTTTCCTCTTGCAAAACATGCTGTCTTATGGTAATTTCGATTTTAAAGAAGAAGCCATTTAAACGATTAAATTTGCATATCGGACGAAACTATTATCTGTCATCAAGGGAGACATAGTATAAATGATTGTTTGCTAAAGAACAAAAAACAACGTCAATGGAACGTCAAAAGCGTATTAATATCAGAACTGATATATTTTAAACAAACTCAGGTCCACGCTCCTGACAACTTCATTTGACACTTGTTACACAGTATAAACCATTGTTCGAGTTTACTCCATAGTAAAGAAAGATATGTACAGGACAAATGATTTATTTCACCGTGAATTGTTATCGTTTGTGAAATACTTTCATTTTCATTTAAATCCATAAAAGAAGCAAAATCGCATTTCGGCGCAGTTTTAACTTAAATTTGAATATTACCGTAATACTCCCCTCGGAGCAGTTTGGGTCTGATAACAGGTATAGATTTTGATCATTATGGTCTGCCGGGAATCGGGAATGGCTCTCACGGGAACCACGAAAGCGTTTTTAAACGAACGAGTTTGTCAGAGGACCAGGCAGGGGTGATACATGCTATCTCTCCGATTTGGATGAAACTTTGCCCGATTGAAGGGCTCACCCATTAACTCTGAAAGACAAAGTGGGTCGGCTTTGCGATTTTTCCCTTGGGAGTTAGACCACCCCCCCTGGTTTTTGACCCCAAATCCCCAAAATTCCACTAAAATAAGCAACAAATGTAGACACCGCTCCTGGCTACAGAATATAATGAAATTTATTGTTATTCCACACACATAAAGACTAGCCCATGGTTAATTCACACTGCAAGTTTCATGTCATTTGGACTGACAGGTGCCAATCAAGAATTGCCAACTTCTACCCATGTCACGCAACATTTTTCAGTTATGCAAATTAGCTCAATTTCTGATCCAAATATCGTCAAAGTCCAACTTCCTTTTTCCAAACAGTTTTTGCCATGTTACAGGCTTAGCTTTGTTCTATTAAAATCACAAATAAAATTTTTGGCATCTGTTAAATTTTGGCGACAACAGCTGTTAAAATAACGTGACCAGAGACTGGTTCTAACAAAGAGCCAAGGACCAAATTCAAGAAAATAAAGCACTATAGATCAGTTCAATGAACACAATATCTAGGTAATTGCGATTAACAGTGTCTGTAAACACAATTTATAGCCGTTAACTCTAGCGGAAGGCGATATTCAGTGCAATATTCCTTTCAGTCATAATAAATATCCCCTAAATTCTGTTCTTATTTATTGAGTGTAAGGAACGGTCATGATGTTTTTTTTTTTAGTTCCAAGGCATTGAGGTGCAAGATATGAGTTTCAGTACATTACGTGGTTTGAAAGCTCTTGAATATCCATAAAAAGATAACAATCTTCACACTTGACCTTGTTACTGACCTTCAATTACTTATGTTAAACCATAAAAAGTTGATGTTTTTGAACGGTTATTTTGCATAACAATTTTAAGTTTTCGCGTAATACATTCTTTTCGTTGACACCTTTTGTGAAGTTATTTTTATCATCAAACACTTATTTCATCTTTGATTACGATATCAATTATATACTGATTTTTGGGAATGTTTGAATTGAGTGTAATTTTGGTTGAAGTTATTTTTCTTATCTAGTGTGTGTTTTTGTAGCAAGAGTCAAGGTTTCTTGAGAGATACTTGCCGGAAAACAGTTTTTGCTTTACTATTAGATGACAAAGTAAATTCATAATATTTACTCATTCCTAGGTAACCTACACTATCAACCATTGTTTAAGAGCAAGAGACATACTTGTTTGCTTATTTATGATTAAATAGATCTTGAACTTTTTGACCTTAGATTGGTCAACCACGGATTCTTCCTGGAATAACTTGTTTCTGACCTTAAGTTGTTTTATACACTTGTATTCGGTGATATTTTTCTAGCAGAAACCTTGACCTTATTTTTCCACGTTTTGTAAGGACAAAGAACCTTTTTAACTATTGTACAATGTTTATCCACCTTTTTGTACATCCTTGTTTGAACAACCATGTACGCAAATATTCTTTTAAATTCGGTTTGCACAAACGACTGCTCTGAACTCGTAAACAACTTAGTATTCATTTATGGAAAGGGGTCGGACTGTAGTTACCGAATAACACGCCCCTTCTTCTTCGATTTTAGTGGAAAAGTTGTTGTTTGAACTTGTTAACAAGAAAACCTATTTTCGGCTCTAACTGTACAACTGTATTACCTGTAACTGTTTTTGTTGTAGAAAAACAATGTTTGTAATTTTTACATAGCTCGCGCTGTTTTATTTTGGCCAGTTCACGTTTGGTTCGTAACGAAATTTTGAAAAAGAAAAGCGTTTTCGACATCGCAAATAGCTCGAAGGTTTACCTTTAACGCGCAGTCGTACTTCAACGAAAACTAACTGCGCAAGTCATTACGTAAGCTTAGACACATCAAAATTGGCGTTTTGACAGAGATTGACAGTTAAAGAATCTGGCTATCATAAAAGAGCGCGAGCTGCTTTTCACACCAGAGAATTTAGAACAACATTGTCAGTAAAGGTTCTACGCCTGAGGTAGAGTTTATTAAAGAAGAATGTGAATCAAGACGAAGTTGACCGTCATTCCTGTTTAAAAGTGGGAACTGCTAGTCCCCCTTAAAACCCGCTTTTAACACTTATCGTCAACACCTTTTCACACTGCATATGAACACTTCAATCTGTGCCCGCCGAAATCGACCTGAAATTGTTATTTGTCTTGACCGATTTAGTCTCGAGCTCACTCTTTTGTTTATCTGTTCACTGACGGTCCGAGGAAACTTTGGATTATTCTTTGTTGTATTTGATATTACTTATATAAACATAGTTTCGAAAAGCGAACTGAATGTGTGGGAAATCGGGCCCAAGACCATGGTCAGCGGTAGAGAAAAATAGCAAATTATATTTGAAATACCGGTACATCATTTTTTCTTTGGCTAAAAAGTGAATGATTTTTTCACTTAATATTCAGACCCTACGAGTGTCTTGCAATTCTATATCCAGCAATAAGAAAATCGCTTTAAAAAACACATTGTTGATTGTTACTAGAATTGCGTGATACTTACATGATCAAGTCGCGTGACTTTGCCCAGCACGGGTTTTATTTAAAAAACCTTACTTACAGAGTTGGCGATCTGTGCATCTCAAAGTTGAACGTGGCTTTTCTTTCTTGTTTGTTTTTGAATAATTCTCAGAACAAATGTGACATATCCGTTCGTTATCCGTGGGTGAAGGGATTTTTTCCCTTGACCTCTTGTCAAAAAGATATAAGAACGCATCTGAGAGCAGTAAAGCAGAGAAGGATTTGATTCTCGCTCGCGCTGGACATTTCAATGAAGATTGCGCTAATATGACGATCTGTCAGAGGCACTGAGCTGAGCTGGGTGTGTTTTGGAGACCAAGCAGAAAATATGTGCATCCCCTTCATGGAAATCGCAAGGGCAAGCAGGAGAGAGGAGCAAATCTAGAAATGAGCAGACAGATTATGGAAAATTGGAGAATGCTTATTCCAGTTGAAGCAGGTGAAATAGGAAGATATTGTCTACGCTCGTTCTGTGCTGCTGTTTAAAAAATAAGATAACCTTTTTATCGCGGTCTTTGCTTAATCTTTTGTAACACAGAATAATGCAAAAAGGTGCAAATTATGGCCAGTGACTAATCTAATTCTTAGTTTTCTTTTATGTTTATATGTGTCTGTACAGAAACAAGGTCAAACATCAGACTAGTCTAGCGGTTCATAAAGCCACTTTTGAGAGTCGGTCTGCGGGTACATTCGTATTTACCTGGCGGTTCAGGGTTTATATAATAGGGCCTTTCTCGGTCTTTAATATTTGAAAGGGTTTTGCGGTCCAGGAAGAACAAAGTACATAGCGGTTTGCGGGATGTACGACCTCCTATAATAAACCCCCGACAATAGCCCCTTGCTCAAATACTCCAACACTGCGAGTTCTAGTCCTATTCTAGTTTACGGACGAAAAACGTAATGTTGACACAGGCATTGACATTTTCTGTTAAGTTTTTTGGGGAGAGGGCAGGAAGGTGGATGATAATATCACGGTGTGATTATTAAAAAAATAACGTAAATTTTATGAATAATGCTGAACTGTTTTCAGGAATATGCAAACTGTGTAGAACTGATCACCTTGCTACTATGCGAGTCTCGACACCCGATGAAGTTTTGTGCATAGAGCAATCTGAAGAGTTACCTATTGTCCCAATACCAATACCGTAAAATTCCGGTTATAAGCCCCCCCCCCCCCCACCCCGATTATAAGCTCCCCCGGGTTATAGCCCATCTACCTGGAAACAAAAAATACATCCGATTATAAGCCCCCCGGATATAAGCCCCCCCTCTACCGGATGACAGTACTAAACAGGGCTAAATGTTGCTTTATTGTGCGTTTTTACTTAAATACTTATTTCGATCAACACTCCCGTGGCCCGTTTCGGAACGATTTTCTCATTCCGCTTATAAGCCCTCCCGGATATAAGCCCCTCCGCTTATAAGCCCACCCAAAACCCGTTACGAAATTGTATAAGCCCAGGGCTTATAACCGGAATTCTACGGTATCCGGAATCCTATCTCCAGAACCACAAGCGTCAACCAAAATTTCACTGTCTGTCGAGGAAGAGCCACTAGCTGACGAAGCTGCACTAAAGGGTGTATTTCTCATGCCCTGAGGAGGGATGCAAAAAGACATACCAGTTTTTTATGAGTTTTCAGAAGCACCTAGACATAGGAAAGCACCTTGTAAGGCACCATACAAAAATGGGCCGAAATTTAATAAACTTGCCAAGAGGTCTCTGGAAGCTACCTAAACAATAGATCAGAGCAAGGTAAAGCTCCCAAACAGCCGTACCATGATAATAAAAATACCATGAGTTCCACCTGTCCAGTCCCAAAGGGATGGGTGGTGAAGATATCCAAAAAAGAGATCCGCTTTTCAGAGGAGGTCAAGTCTCATCTGAAAAGGAACTTCCTAGAAGGTGAGGAGACTGGAAGAAGGGCAAGTGCAGTGGATGTCTACAGTAAACTAAGAACTTTGCGCGACGAGAGTGGAGAGAAAGTATTCAACAAAGAAGATTGGCTGACTGCTGAGCAAATAGCCCGGTACTTTAGTAGACTTTCTGACTTGCACAGAACTGGCCGACTAGCCATAGACCAGGCTGATCGAAGAGGAGGAGCAAGGCTTTGTTGCCGAGGCAGAGGAGATAGTAACAAGGCTTCGAGTTCGAAGTCAGCTGGAGCTTTAATTTTATTATTGTAAGACACTGAATGCTTAATTAGTTGTAAATTCCAGCTGTTTTCCGCCTGTAGCATGGTTGCGTTTCGAGGCGCAGGCTAAAGATGCCAGAATGAAGTCTACATGGAGTTTACAAAAAAAATCGCGGATTTCACATAAGGTAAGTTGCCGTTTCGCTAGCTTCGCTTGCAGTTTGCTCTCTTAAATGGTCGGTGACCCCTACTTTTTTTTTAACGGATCACTTTTGTTAATTAATATCTACGTTTTGCGAGAAAATGAAAAAAACGTATCGAGTGGAAGTTCGATTTTTTTGTCACACTGACGGTTTGAATTCCACTTTTTGAGCTTTCCCTTTTGCCGTGCGACAGTTTCAAACTCGTTTTTTTTTTCAGGGTTAAGTTTTACAAATAAGATGGCAAAACTAGGAATTATTTACACAACAGACGCACTTCTACAAAACGTGATTAAGATCGTTAGCCTCTGTTTACGCATTTCGATATTTTTAACAATAAGCCCTGTAAACCATGTTAAATTACCATGCGCCAATTTTTCGAAATCAGGGTAGTTTTCCACACGCTTTTTCTCTGAAACGAAGTCGGTGACCCCAACCTTTTTTTTTGCATTTCTGACACAAGGAACTCACTATCCACCCTGCGAGCAGAGCCTCTTTTAACTTCCCTACGGTTGAGATTCGGGAAGTAGAAGAGGCTCTGCGTGTCGTGTCATTTCTTTGAGTCGCCGCAGCCCCAAAGTTTGGGCTGGTCAGTCCGGATAACCGGTTTTTGCTGCGCGGGCTATTTTTGGAAAAACTGATGGCCAAGACGGAGCCCACAGTACGCTCTCGAAAGCACTAGAGCTGACGATTGCTCTCGCCATCTGCTACCGTTTGTGTGCGCGTGCAACTTGTGGATCATTTAGATCTCGTTTTTCGCAAACCAGAGAAATTCACGGTTTAATCGTACATCTCTACCATAAGTCACTTACGACCTCAAGCGGTGCTTGACGAGTTTTTGCTGAGGGAACTAAGACGCTTTGTGAAAAAAAGAACTTGTAAAACAAACACTTTGTTTAGTGGTCCTCGCGCAAGCTAAACGCGCAAGCATCGCGTCAGCATTGCGTAAACCTCGCGCATGCTCAACAAAGATTTTACCGATTCTTGCAGAGCCCCTTCTTCTCAAGTATATCAGTGGAAAAAGAAGGGCTCTGCTCGCAGGGTGCTCACTATCGAGTAGAAAATTTTGGCGTGAACGTCCTTAAGGACGTTCACGCTAATTGCTGATGCGCTTCTTTACTGCGCACGTAATTCATGTCGCAACAGCACGCCACGTCATGCATGAGCACGCGCGCTGAGAAAACTTTCCAAGCACATATAGGGTGGGTAGCCGTTGTGTTAACTTCGCTTGCAGCTAGTTTCCTCGCTTAAACAGTCGGTGACCTCCATTTTTTTCGGGATATATAACCTTTTGGGATAAATCTCTATCTATTGACAAAAAAGGGCCAAATTTAAATGTTAGAAGTTTATTATTTTTTTTCATTTTCTCTTCCCGCGCGCAGTCACAGTCACATTTTGCTGTTTTGAACGTTTGCAAATCCAGTTGTTTAAGACAAGGTTTACTTAAAAGGACTTTAAAAGTGAAACAATTATATTTGTTCAATAGACCCACTTAAATAAATTCGGACAAAAGAATTTGGCTTGCATCATTCATGTAAAATATTTTGTTGCCAGAAGCCACAGAGGTCATATCGAGTGACGAAGTCAAATTTAGCCAAATAAGCGCCTTTCTTTCAGATATCGTATCTCATAAACGAATGCAGTGACCCCCAATGTTTTTTACATTTCTGACATCAGTAACTTGTGAACTAGCAGTGGTGAAAGTTTAAAAAAAAGTTGCAATGTTGGAAGATTTTTGCGCGAACGTCCTTAAGGTAACTTGTTAGTCAACCCGTGGATGGAATGACAACTTAGAGACTCTATATATCAAAGATGTGCCAAGACAACTTTGAGTGAATTACATCTATAAAGTAACTAATAAAAATACCTTTCTACCATCCCCACCCCCAACCTCTGCAAGAGGCTTCCCGGAATGAGTAAAAGAAGCTTCGAATCCTCTTCCATTATTTCCAGGTATTTTCACTCAAACTTTGAGCCTGCTTGCAATCTATTTTTTTAAACGAAAATTCAAAGAAAAAAAATCGAGCCCCGCCATATGTCTTCTAAGCTGGCATAGCTTGCTCCAAAGCTGCATTTATAGGCTAATCCATGGTCGTACGTCGATTAAAATGAAGTGCCAGAAATCTTGCGAAAGGTAAAAGCAAATTGTATATTTCATCACAGATAGGTGATTGAACACAGTCCATTTCTTATCATTGGGTCTTATTTCCTGCAGTTGCAGTTACCGCTGATGATGCTTCCGGGCTCATGCTTCGTCACGCACCCACGAACAACCTCACGAACAATTTACCATGTTTGCCTCTATGCACGAGGAGCCGAAACCATTAATTTAAAGTTTGTTTTAACCCACAGTTGAATTATAAAAACAAAAACTCGAGACTTAATCGGTAAAGACAGCTAACAATTTCAGGTCGATTTCAGGCTGCTTACGGCGGGCACAGATTGAAATGTTCATATGCAATGAGAAAAGGCAGTGTCGACGATAACTAATTGAAGGTCAGTAACAAGGTCAAGTGTGAAGATTGTTATCTTTTTATGGATATTCAAGAGCTTTCAAACCACGTAATGTACTGAAACTCATATCTTGCACCTCGATGCCTTGGAACTAAAAAAAAACATCATGACCGTTCCTTACACTCAATAAATAAGAACAGAATTTAGGGGATATTTATTATAACTGAAAGGAATATTGCACTGAATATCGCCTTCCGCTAGAGTTAACGGCTATAAATTGTGTTTACAGACACTGTTGATCGCAATTACCTAGATATTGTGTTCATTGAACTGATCTATAGTGCTTTATTTTCTTGAATTTGGTCCTTGGCTCTTTGTTAGAACCAGTCTCTGGTCACGTTATTTTAACAGCTGTTGTCGCCAAAATTTAACAGATGCCAAAAATTTTATTTGTGATTTTAATAGAACAAAGCTAAGCCTGTAACACGGCAAAAACTGTTTGGAAAAAGGAAGTTGGACTTTGACGATATTTGGATCAGAAATTGAGCTAATTTGCATAACTGAAAAATGTTGCGTGACATGGGTAGAAGTTGGCAATTCTTGATTGGCACCTGTCAGTCCAAATGACATGAAACTTGCAGTGTGAACTAAAAATGGGCTAGTCTTTATGTGTGTGGAATAACAATAAATTTCATTATATTCTGTAGCCAGGAGCGGTGTCTACATTTGTTGCTTATTTTAGTGGAATTTTGGGGATTTGGGGTCAAAAACCAGGGGGGGTGGTCTAACTCCCAAGGGAAAAATCGCAAAGCCGACCCACTTTGTCTTTCAGAGTTATTGGGTGAGCCCTTTAATCGGGCAAAGTTTCATCCAAATCGGAGAGATAGCATGTATCACCCCTGCCTGGTCCTCTGGCAAACTCGTTCGTTTTTAAAAAAAAAGGAAATTTGTCTTTTCAACTCCAAATGAATTAGAGAGAAAGATAAATAACCGAATATATCATTCGAGCTGAATTTTAACACAAATCTTTTTTTAGCGTTTTAACCTAAGCGACGTATACATAATTTTGACCTGTGTAAACATGTACGTCGTGTGTGACCTCTGTCATACGCTACAACAAAGCCAGCGGAAAACATTGTAACCACAACGTTAATTTGCAATAAAATTTACAAAGGATATTGTTTGCTGTTTACACGATCGCGAATCAAACACAAACAAGGTGATAAAATTCAATCAGCTAGAATAATAGAAAAACCGACTTTAATCTTGTGGAATTTTCTCTATTGAATTCTTTTAACAACTTTTTTAACAAGTACAACTTTAGGAAGCCAAATCTGAATACGCGCACTTATGGATTTTAAAGGCCAGGTCTAAAAAACGGGTGAAGAAAATGGCATGTTTTGGTCTGAAACTGGGTCTGAATTTGCAACGTCGTTCCCAGGGTCTCTCCCTCTCCTCTTGGAGACCGGGAGAGAGAGACCCCACCAAGAACTCCGAGGAGAATCCCCCGGGCATAAATGGTGATCTGGTACCTAGTAAAATCGTGCTGTATTTCCGCCATTTCCCAATATCCTTGATAAGTTTTTGAGGAATTGATGTTCAAAATTCTTTCATTGAAAAGCTTTGCAAGATAACACCTCCTCGAGAAACTTTTCATAAGGGTCCATAAATGGTCCTTCGTAACCTTTAGCTTAACAGATAAACACGGTGATCCAAGTATTTGGTTTCAGATTTCAATGCATCTTGACGTGACAGTCTGGAAATCGGTCGACAGACGCAGCACGTTTTGTATTTTTTCGCTTTGTGTAATTATTTCCGTGAACCAAGGGCGCGTGGTGAGTTGATGTTTCTACTTGAGGAAAATAGTTAGAAAGGAGTGCATCGTCGTTTTATCCCCGATTGTTAAAACACTCGATCGGGGCTGTGAAGAATGGTTTCTTGGCACCGGCGACTTCCTGTTAGTTTCGGAAGAAGATTATTTATCAAGCGACGTTTTACTGTTGGTGTAGTGGTAGCAAGCGTACCTTTCCTAGGATACTTGCTGCTATTTGCTTCTTCAGATAGTGGAAGTTCTGTTTCAGTGTCTGGCAAAACACTTTCGACGAACATTGTATGCGACTGTCCTTGTGCAACCAGGCAACAAACTCGAAATAAGACTGTAAAACCACAAACAGAAGCGGTCGTCATATCGACTGAAAGAACGTTTACATGCGAGCGAAAAGTCGAGCACGATTCCTCGGAGTCCACCGGAAGTTTGAACGTTCACATGTGGTCTGAAATATGTGGAATGAACGTCGATATTTTAAGAAACTGGCCTTATTTTCCTTACTTTCCAGACAAGCGTTCCTTTATTTTGGAATTTCATAAAGCTCAAGTGAACATGATAAATAACGGAGAAAGGATTTTTGGATTTGTCCATCCACAGAGAAGCGGTGAGTATAAGTTTGCCATCACATCAGATGATACATCAGAGTTATGGCTGAGTCCGAACAAAGATCCCGCTTCCAGCGAGATGATCGCGCGTGTTTATTCTCCTGATGGATCGGCTTGGACTGAAGAAGGAGACTACAAAAAATATCCTGATCAAATATCTAAAGAAATCACTCTTCACGCCGGGGAGAAATATTACATCGAGTCTTTGAGTAAGCAAGGTTCTGGCGCCGCCCATGTGGCTGTTTATTGGTCTTACAGAAATTCAACATTTGAAATTATTCCTTCGAAGTACTTGTCAAATTTTTCGGAAAACAACAATCATGAATCTATTCCCCCGCACGCGGGTAAACAAGCCAACACTTTGCTGCAAAGCAAGAGCCATTTATATTATTTCAATCGTCTTCCTTTTATAAGCAGAAGAGAATACTTTAAACTGATTCCGACATGTCCTTACAGCCCAAGCCTTTTAGTGCGAAGAAAGCTTCAACGCTATCAGGGCGTTTGGCTGACACAGGAGTCACATGTATTCCCACAAGATGATACAGACATGTTTAAAAAGAGTTACTTGAAAAGTGATTGGAATAAACCTAATGCAATTGTTAATAAGGACAGAGCTGAATCCATCGTGGACAAGCTGATTAACTCTTTACAGCCCAGGTAAGTTCAGCATATTTGTGATTCTTCAATTGTTCAACGACGTGACTCTGAACTTAGTACACAGAGCAGGAGTTTCTCGGGCACTTTAATTTCGCAATAAAAACGGTTTTTTATTTCCCTTCCGGGCAGAAGTTAAAGGTTTTCATGAATTTTAATTAAGAGATCCATTAAAATTGATTTAATTTAATTCTTTGACAGATTACCGGTAATTAAAAAACAACGTGACAAACTTTAGTACACAAGAGCAGGTGGAGTTTCTCGTGCATTTCGTTAAGGAAGTTAAAACTGTTTTAATTCTTGACCGATGACAATTTCTCAACTGACAAAATTAGTTATTATCAACTGATCAAAAATTCTCGATCGCTAAACATTTCCCAACCTATTCTCGACCTCGACGTGCGATTATTTTTGGACTGCTGTCCGCTGTTTCAACATTCACTTTCAATGTGGGTTTGATCTCGCTCGGCTGAAATGACATTCGATGACATCGGCCAGAGATATTGTTTTATCTGCCTCTTTGCTTGCTTTTCAGGATGTAGTAAGTTAGTTGTTTGGCGATTAGGCAGCACCTTTCCCGCCTTGCTGCAACCCTCGTTAGTTAAGTTGTTCCTTTTAATTACTACATACGTCTTTTAGCCACATCCAAAATGAATTAGGATCTTCCACCTTGTACCCTTTATAGCAAAATAGCGGGTAGGACAATCAACGGTTTTTGACTGACTCTATTTATCCACTTTTCGACTTAATAGCTTTTTGCCTGTTACTCTACGGGACCTTAAACAAGCCCTGCATGCTGATGATGCAGGGGATTGGTGACTACATCATTCCGCCGTCGAACATTTAAGAAACCGAGAGATTCGCCGTAGTTCTCTTACTTAATTCTATTCTTCGCTGTTGTTATTTCAACGAAAGTCTTGTCGTTGTCGTTCCTCGCCATTTTATTTCTCCTATGTTGCTGTTTAAAAGCCGTGCCGTTTGTCGGAATTTACTCTAACAGGGCCTCTTGTATTGTCAGAAACGTATTCATAAAAACCAGTCGACAATGATGGGGACCTCCTTCTCTCTGGCGAGGGCCTGCTAGGCTGAATTATGACAAGACACAAGGCGTTGCATTGCAATTAAAACAGCGAATAGAATTGAAATTTCAAAGAACAACAATTATAGGACAGCGCTAGTGAGGGATCTTGAAAGAAATAAGAAAACCAGGGTGCCGCAAAAATCTCGCATGTTCTTCAAGGAGGATAGGATAGGATATAGGATAGGATATTTCGATTTTGTTATTTTTCTTTTACTTTAAAGTGTCCCCATTTAGTGGTTTTATTACTGCTATTTTAGTTTTTTGACACTCAAATAAAGGTTTTATTTTATTATTATTATTATTATTATTATTATTATTATTATTATTCTTATTATTATTATTATTATTATTATAAAAAAAAAAAACACCCCCCCCCACCCCCGCGCCACTCTAATATTATTATTATTATTATTATTACTACCACTTACATAAACATAGAATACATAATGCAAATAGATGCAAATCCAGCTTTCGAGAATCATACACAGCACGAAATGGAACATTTACGAAACAATACAAAATTCGCAAAGCTACGTGAAGTTGAAGAGATTGCTTTACGGACATTACGGAGTAGTTACAAATACGCATTGGTAGTGATACAGCAATTTTGCTACTTCAAGTAACGTGGACAATTCAGTACAATAATAACAGAACCTGCGTTATGATGTCCCTTTTTTCTACGACAAAAAAACGAGATCGAGAAAGTTTACTTTTTTAACGGCATTTACGTTGATTTGTTGCCCGTAAAGTAGCTCTAAATCAAAAAGGGCGCCTTTACAACATTTTAATGGGCTTTTATAATACGGCCATCCCTTTATCCAGTGGATAGCGTTATCAAAACCGTGCCTGGTAAATTGAGGTGTCATCTTGCATTCAAGAAACTAATTCTTCTACTAAATTCCGATTAAAACTGAACAGAATGGTCGCAAAGGCATAAAAACAAAAAAACTAATGTCTCACGGCACGCTAAATGTTTACGGTGTGGCTATTTTATTCGGCGAGTGGCGAGAGTTTTGATTGTTTGCGTGGTCGAAAACGAAGACCTGATCGAAAACGAGGACCCCGTTGAAAATCAGTATTGTCTTAAATTTTTGGGATTTTTGGTTAAATGGTAAGCACCCCAGGTCTTTGTTTACAATTCAGTATTCGTTTTCGACCACGCAACTCTGGGTCAATACTGGTTTTCAACGTGGTCTTCGCTTTCGATCAGGTCTTCGTTTTCGACCACGCATCTCTGGGTCAATACTGGTTTTCAACGTGGTCTTCGCTTTCGATCAGGTCTTCGTTTTCGACCACGCAACTCTGGGTCAATACTGGTTTTCAACGTGGTCTTCGCTTTCGATCAGGTCTTCGTTTTCGACCACGCAACTCTGGGTCAATACTGGTTTTCAACGTGGTCTTCGCTTTCGATCAGGTCTTCGTTTTCGACCACCAACTCTGGTCAATACTGGTTTTCAACGTGGTCTTCGCTTTCGATCAGGTCTTCGTTTTCGACCACCATCTCTGGGTCATACTGGTTTTCAACGGGGTCTTCGCTTTCGATCAGGTCTTCGTTTTCGACCACGCAACTCTGGGTCAATACTGGTTTTCAACGTGGTCTTCGCTTTCGATCAGGTCTTCGTTTTCGACCACGCAACTCTGGGTCAATACTGGTTTTCAACGTGGTCTTCGCTTTCGATCAGGTCTTCGTTTTCGACCACGCAACTCTGGGTCAATACTGGTTTTCAACGGGGTATTCACTTTCTTCGAGACTTGAAAGAAGTTTTGTTTAAGATTAATTCTCATTCAAGATGAAGGTAATAATGTATACGTATTTAAAAGCTTCAAAATTCTGCTCATTTTTGAAGCTCTTTCAATGAAGACGACATGCATTGTGGACGACTTGTTACAATAGAAAATTGCATTGGCCAATATTCTCTGACAATGACAATTCGTAGCAGCTTTTAAGCATGTTAAAACTAAGCGATTCAATCGATGAATGGCAGAGATCTTTGATAAATACCTACCTTTAATTTGCAAAAGGCTCGATGACGAGCGACGCGTGGAAATGAAAAAAAATTATAGAACGAACTATAGACGGACAGGCCATCGAATTGCCTGCGTTGTACCTTTTCCTTTTGTTGAGGCCATCGAGAAATTGCTTTCCATAGATAACAAACGCATCAAATCGAAAAAAAAAAAACAGAACACAAGCAGAAAAGGATTCGCTTGAGAAATTAAAACAGTCGCTTGAGAGTTTACAAAAATTCGGTAAGAGAGTGAAATCATTGTCCACTACTCTTACTATTTTACTTCAACGAGAAAAATAGTCGAAATAAATCAGATTAAATCACTTCGCCCTCTATGGGAATCATAGGTAGACAGACAGTGTTTGTATGAAAATCTATAAAATTCATTTTATGAAATATTTATGACCCATAAACCGAAGATAAATTATTTAGTCAAAAAATTATTGTCAAAATTGGGAACGTACATTGTGTAGTTTATTCCCTAAATTTCCAAAAAGTAAGTTAAAAAGTAAGTTAAAAAAGTATTCTGTTCCTTTTTTAACAGAAAATATTTCCTGAAGAAAATCCACAAAGTGATTCACAAGCCAGACCCCAAGAATGGCGACCGTTTCTTGTTAAACCTTGAACTCGGCTTAGACAACACCAATCAATCATTTCGGCTGTCAGAACACGTGTATCAGGAAAAGGGAAATGACACCTTGTGTCTTCCTGAGGGAATGAACTGGAATAACAGCGCCACGGTGTACTTCATTCTCCCTGTCAAGGATCAAGGAAACTGGGTGCATTATTTTATTAAGCAGCTCACTGATGCCAGCTTATTAACCGGTGATACGAACTTTCACGTCATAATTGTTGATTTTGAGAGTAAAGATATAAATATGGGTAAGGCCTTTAACACATCCCTTCTCAGAAGTAGACACAGTGTTCTTTCATTAACGGGAAAATTCTACAAGACTCTAGCTATAAACAAGGCAGCTGAACTTGTTCCGAATGCGCATGACATAATTTTCCTGTTTGACCTGCATATTGATGTGCCCGCGGACATTATGGACAGTGCTCGAATGGTAAGTACTTCATATATTTTCCGTTGAAATATAAAACTCGAATTTTTTATTATGATAAAGTCTGGGAAAGTTTGCCCTAACATTGTATGCAAGTACTGTTTCCGCAATACGTTTCTTATATTAAATCCTAAGGTAGTCCATGGCAATTTTCAATAAAAGAAAAATGATCTGCGTATATTCGAGTTTAGAAGTAATATAATATTTATATTAGGAACAGTATGTGTATTTGATCACCTTTTACCTTCGAAAACATAATTGCAAACTTCAACAAATTTTTCCAACATTAAAATATACCTTACACTATCTGTCAATAAACCAATTCGTTATCTTGTATAAGTAGGAATGAAAATATTTAAAAGAGGCTAAGTAATATAATGTCTTGTGTTATACAGGTTTTGCGTTACCCTTCATTGCATGTTGCGTCAAACCTTTGTGTTAATGGTTTTATTACATTTAGCGTCAAAAGTTTTCTCAAAAGTTAACCTTTTGCAAACCATTTTTGACAGAAACGGTGACCCTTTTTATATACCTTCAATAGAAATATTTGTATTAAGTATTTAGATCAAGGTCGCCTTGGCAAGCCAAGGTTAGCCTACACATGTGCTACACTTAATTCTTGGATACCTCTTTTGTTTGTCCAAGAAACTTCGCATTGAAAAACTTCACCTGTGAACATGTTTGTGCGTTTCATAGGATCTTGGCTACCACCTCCCTTGTAGTTAAATTGATTAATCTTTGCTTGCCTTACTTAGTTAGCTGGGTACATCCGAATACTTTGTCTTTGATCTACCTGGTTTTCTCTTGGTTATAATCCCGGGTGTGCTTTCAATAGGCATAAAAGCTTGAGCATTGAAAAGCTAAGGTTAACTGTAGATTGGCAAAGAGGAATAAACAGCCTAACTACACAAAGTTTCTTGCAACCTCCCGAGTTTGTTTGAGCGAGTGCCTCTACAATATTTGTAAAGATGCCCCATTCGAGCAGAGCCTCCCCCTGTAGACCACTATATGGAGTTCCCCTCACCCCAGGGTTGTTACATCGTTACTTAGTGTAACTTTTAGTTGACCGTTACCAAGAGGGGATGATCCTCTCTTGCCGTTACTTAGTGTAAGTTGTGCCACTTGGTACATTTTGTGGCCTTACCAGTGGTCTTTCAGAAAACTGGCCCCCTTGTTACAACTATGTACTCTTGCCCTTTGTCATTGCAAGGAAACGCTGAAACACCAAAAACATTGATTTTTTTTTTTTCAGAACACCATTGCAGGTCGAATGGCTTATTTTCCTGTAGTTGGTCGTCTGGATTGTGAAAGTTCTTCTGTGAAACATCGAGGCTTTTGGGAAAAGAATGGCTATGGAGTTATGGCGATTTATAAATCAGACTGGGACAGATTTGGTGGTGAGTGCAATTGTTTTTCTATTGCAGACTGAATTGGGGGGGGGGGGGCTACAGAAACTGAAGATTCTTTTGTTAATGACTACACCAGTTTGTCAGAGAAATGTATAACTTTAAAGTGCTACTATGATCAAATTTTCACCCCTGCAATTTTAGGCGTATCAAAGAGAATTCCACGAAATATTTATAATGGCGTTTCAGTAGGGGACTGATGACGTCATCTACTCAACTCAATTTTATGCCAAGTATAAAAATAGAGCTATATTGGTTAATTTGCTGAGGAGAACAGTGCAACTTGGCAGACTAATAGTTCTACTGGTGGCGCACTCACGGTTATAATAAAATACTGTTACCATGGCAACTCACTCTTTTCCAGTCCCCACTAATCCGTTTTCAATATTTTAGTAATTTTCAGCTCGGAAAACCCATTTATATGCTTACCAGATCACGCACATGAGGCATTGTAATCTATGAAATTGAAGTAGATTTTATAATGGTATAAAGCAACGTAGCTTATTTTGCGGACTTGCTTTGCTTAATCGTCGCGTCAAGATATCGCATTGTATTCTAACTAGGTGACCGTTTTAATAATGGAGGTGAATAGAATAGAAATAAGCCAACTTGGAAGTCTTAACGGTAATTTACAGTTTATATAGGCAGCAATTTCCGGGGAATTTGATAAGTGATAACCAAATAGAGGGTTCAAATTTTATACGACAACTTTTTGCTGGTGTACACGACGCGACAAATGTCATGTTAAAAACTCGTTTCCATACGCGCCAGAAGTGACTCTGAACAGCGGAGACAGGTATGACAACAACAAAAGAGCGCTAAAGCCGCATCCAAAGGAGCAAATTTATGTCAGTGACAACTTCTGAATATATGCCAAATTTTATGTTACGAGTCATGCACGCAAGCAAATTTTCACATGCTGTAGAATTCAGTTTATTAGCAAATTCATTTGTCACATAAGACTATGATTAGGGCAAATTTTCTCATTACACGAGCAAATAAAAATGGTCGTGTGGATGTGTTTCTTTTCAACAAATTGTCAATGAAGCGCATTTTACAGATAAAAAACTGTGGTTTTGCAGCGCTTTACAACAAGTGGGCGAACCTCGAGAAACTACGTATATCGCAGGATATATGTTATGTACGGATGACAGTTTACAAGGGCACCCTGGCCATATACAGAAGTCGGTGCTAGACGGTTAGCTGGAATTAACCGTGGATTGAAAACTATTCAGAAACAGAGAAATATTTTGAATGAATAATAATAACAATTATTCTATCAATTTCTCTATTTATATCTCTAGGAATGAACACTAAGGACTTTAAATACAAATGGGGCGGGGAAGACTGGGATCTACTTGACCGAGTGCTGATGTTACCGCTGGAAGTGGAACGAATCAAGTATCCAGGCCTCTATCATCATTATCACGGCAAAAAAAGACAGTGGAATTAGAGTGTGATAATTTTAGCCTTGATATTCGTTTCCCATTCTCGTTGCCATTTGAAACAGTTCAACATTTTACAACATGCTGCGTTCGTTTGGCCACAACAAATCGTAACTGGCAAGATCAGAATGTTTGGACTTTTAAAATAGATCACTTAAGACCCGAACTTTGTTCCGTCATCACTGAGCTATACCACTAGTACACTATTTTTATTTTATAAGAATCTAGTTTATACAAAGAATATCGAGGCTGAAATTTGCGAATTTTTAAAAATATTCTAAGATTTAACCCGAGGCTGAGATTTTGAAAAGAATATAGTTTTTAGTTGAAACAAAATCAGGTATTTTCATTTCCGTCACTTTATCTCTGTGAGGAATGCTTTGTTTAAAGCCAAAACGGCCAGGCTGCAACGAAAAACAATGGTATATGTGCACAATGTAACACGATACAGATCTGGACACCAAACACTTGTAATTGATTACCCAATATTTGCTAAAACGGAAATGTCAAACGGTATTTTCTAAGAATGTTCATAAGAATATTTTCTGCCAAAAATCGACAGAAAAATAAGAATATTCAGCCTGGGACGTAGCCCGTTGCAGACGAACAAACCCCGGTATGTGCACTTCCGGGGTTTTGTCGCCCCGACCTGGGACGGAAAAACTGTATTCTTATAAAAAAGGGTGTATTTTGCTGGTTATCTGATCACATCTTTAGACGCAACAACATTAATAATAAACAAACAAGCAAACAACAAACAAACATAAAGAGTCCCAGGTAACGAGGTCGGAAAACTTGTCCAATTTCTCTAATCCGGTCCAACAATCCATACGAGAAAGGATAAAAGGAATATGACGACCGAGAAATACGACTTGCTCGTACTTAAGTTTTAAATTATGCTACATGATCAGGGACCGCGCAGCAAGTTTTTGAGTGGGGGTCTATAGACGAACGCATGAGCGTTTTTTTTGGGGGGAGGGGGGGGGGAGGGTGGGCGCAGGATTCAAAATTGCAATTTTAATACATCCGAAAATTACGGGAAATGCATTCATATAAAGCAAACTGAATTATAATTCCCAAATGTTCAGTGCTGTTGCTATCGGATCTTTAAACTCACTATCACTAGGTTAAAACGATTTTGACTGAGCTGCCGTGAACTTAACGGTGTATATAAAAAAAATACAACAAAACAAAGAAGCAACTAGACAGTGGCTGATATTAACTGACATCGGCGGGCCCCATTTGTTCAAACTGTGGGTAACGCTATCCACCGGATAAATCACTATCCAGTGGATAGCGAAGTAGGTTTTGTAAAACAGTCCACAGGAAAGTGATAAATCTAGTGGATAGCGTTATCCACCCTTTGAACAATTGGAGCCAGATACTTTAAAGGTACCGACATTTCGCTTTCTGTTACGGTTGCGATCTGTAAATTTGTTTGTCAAAAATAAAAAGTCTTTTCTTTCTTTGCGACTGTTTAAAATCGTCAGGTTGCTTAATAGCTCTTGGGTTATTGTTTTCAATCTCCGGGCAGTCGAAAACGATCTTTTACCAGCTGCACTGGTTGCCGGATTTACCAGTGCGAGTTTGCATACCGCGATGAAAAGCAAGGACGCAATGGCGGCATACAAATCGACCATTATTAACTGGACTAGACAACCGAACAATTTGTTTGGGAATCGCGTTATAAACTTAACCCATTCACGAGTTAGGATCGAAATCAACTAATTACGAATAACCGATGTTTTTGCGATTCTTTTGCCTCTTTATTGCGGGCCCAAGAGAGGCCCGCAACCCTAAACTTGACAGTGACCAGCGGATTGCGTTTTAAGCGTGCGCGCCACGTTAATAAAAAGCGAACAGAGAACGGAAGTTGAAAATTTTGTTCTTCCACTAAGAACGATCGGAATGCGAAAAATGTGTCAATCACGCCAGTTTTGTCGTAACACCGGAAGAGAAAATCTGTTCTCCAAGAACGATTGTCACATAAGATCTAGGCTTCTGTCACATGGAAGATTGCAAACATTACGGGTGTAGCTTTTGCGAAAATTTGCTCTGATTGTATCACACATAAACCACGGCAAAGCGAATGATTCCAACAACGGTTATTCTCGAGAAATTCGTTATAACACTGACAATATAGCGAGTTTATCGAACGAGGAAAATCACATCTCAATTCACACCGCGTGCTCGACTACAGTTCACTAAACTGTCAATCCGACAAAAAACAACTCTGGTTCGCGGCCGGTAAGCGGCAATTAAGCGTAATTTATCATTAATCGCGCCACGTTAATAAAAGCCGAGCACAACATAGCGAGTTTACCGAATGAGAAAAATAACATCTCACTCACACTGCGTGCTCGATTACACTTCCCAAAACGATAAAAACATGCATTCCTTGCGTGACGCGTTACTCGGGATAATTGTCTTTTGTCCATTTAATCATTTCTTTATCGACACTGCCATCTAAAATTACGCACTCTCGTACCAGTATCTTTTCTAAGTGCGTCAAGGCCCGCACTTTCTAACCTATGGTTACCACTAGTTTATTATTATTATTTTTTTGTTTAAGCCCCCCTAGCCCCTCCCTTTGCGCGGTCCCTGGTGATGCAAGTAAGACAGGCCATTATACGGTATCCACGTGGGGTTGAAGTGGCCATTCAAATAAGATTACAACCTAACAACATGAACAGGAACTGTGGAATTGAAATTTCTGAAGCATGGATGCCTATGATCACTCAACACCCGATCAAAGCGGACCTAGAATAACAAAAAGTCAGGTTGACTTGTTTTAAATCATCAAACATTTTTTTTAAACAAAATGTACAGTTTTTCACAGCAAAGGTTTTCGGTAGGAAAGACCTTACAATCCCGATCAAAACTGTTAAAAAAATGCACTTATTTCTCAGTGACCAAAGCGACGCAGACAGATCCCCGGGAGGCAGATGTAACTCCCCTCAGTTCCACCCCAATCAATGTTTTTTGTATTTATTTTTCCTCTTAAGGCATTTCTTGCCCCCCCCCCCCCCCCCTTTTTTTTTTTTTTTTTTTTTTTTTTTTTTTTTTTTTTTTTTTTTTTTTTTTTTTTTTTTTTTTTTTTTTGTTTTTTTTCAAAAAAAAAAAAAAAAAAATCTTTTTCTTTTTATATATTTTTTTTCTTTTTTTCTTTTTAAAAAAAAAAATATTTTTTTTTTTTTTTTCTTTTTTTTTTAAATATTTTTTTTTTAAAAAAAAAAAAAAAAAAAAAAAAACTACCCCCCCCCCCCCCCCCGCAACCAAAATTTTGTTGTAAACTCTCAAGGGAATGTTTTAACTTCTCAAGGGAATACCGGTATTGTAATTTCTCAAGTGGATACTTTTCACTGTGGGCGATGAAAACGTCACTCAAAGGGAAAACGAATGTGTCAACACTTCCGATCCCGAACTGTTATCTATTTGTCAACGGTCTCCCTCAAAGCATATATAAGGATTCACACTTGTGCATTTATTCTCCTATTTTGGACAGAAAACGTAACCGTATCGAAAACACATTTAATCCTACGTAGCAGGCGCCTGTGTAGTTTTGGGCGCGTATTTGGAAAACGCAAAAGGCGAGAGACGGTCACGCGAGGGAAAAAGCGAGAACGCGCCTTCCCGTGTGCCCGTCTCGCGCCTTTCACGTTTCCCAAACGCGCGCTCAAAAACGACATTTATTCTTCGGCCATTCCAATGAAAGACTGGTACCTAATCAGGAACATAGAATAATAAATAATTAAAAACATACAGACTTCCGCTTGAAGTTTGCGAATAATAACAAAACCAAGTCTGTAAGGAAAAGTTTCTCACTGCCAGCCAGCCTTGAATGAAAACGTTGGTACTGAGAAACTTCTTCTTACCGGCTAACTTTTGGTATTTTCCGCAGATTTCAAGCGGAAGTCTTGATGTTATTAATAATTAATTATTCTGTGTTGTTTTGTGCGTCGTTTTGTCGTCATGTATGTCGTAACCACAGTGTAACTTTTTTCACATCTTTCATAGAAACATGTCTCCCTGTTCTATAACCTTGCAATGAACTTAATGAGTACCCGGGCGGAGCCAATTAAAACTGTGCCTTCCTTTCGGGAGTTCCCTAGGGTTTGATTGCCGAAAGAAAAGAAAGGAAACCAATTAGGCTGTGTACCGCGTAGACTGCAAAACAGTCGTTTTTTCTCTTAGTCGATTGGAAAAAGCGGTTGTCGAAGGCGCGAAGCGCCAAAAAAAATAAAAAAAAAAGATTTTAGGCGTCTCTCCCCAGTCTTACCCATAGTTTTGACATTGGCTCCAGACCTCTCGCTCTCGTTTCAACGCCGAGCGCGTTCGCAAAAGATACGACTGTTTTGCCCCCTAAACAGTCTATGTACCGCGAGATGTGTCACGCACAATTGTATTAATCATTAACTGAAACTGAAACCTTAGTTTCAACACGAACTCTCATGCAAATTTTAGGTCAACAAACATTAGTGGCGAGTTTTATTCTTATTGTATTGTATTTTCCGCTTTGTGTAACGATTTTGGATGAACCAAGCACGCAGAATTATGTAGTTGGTGTTTTTTGTGCGAGGAAAAGTCAGAAAGGAGTCCTTCGTCGTTTTCAGCACTTGGTGCTGTGAACAATGGCTTCTTGGCGAATTCCTGTTAGTCTCGGAAGAAGATTATTTATCAAGCGACGTTTTACTGTTGGTGTAGTGGTAGCAAGCGTGCCTTTCCTAGGATACTTGCTGCTATTCGCTTCTTCAGATAGTGAACGTTCTATTTCGGTGCCTGGTAAAACACTTTCGACGAACATTGTATGCGACTGTCCTTGTGCAACCAGGCAACAAACTCGAAATAACACAGTAAAACTACAAACAGAAGCGATCGTCACATCGACTGCAAGCGCGTTTACACGCGAGCGAAAAGTCGAACACGATTCCTTGGAGTCCACCGGAAGTTTGAACGTTCACATGTGGTCTGAAATATGTGGAACGAACGTCGATATTTTAAGAAACTGGCCTCATTTTCCATACTTTCCAGACAAGAGTTCTTTTATTTCGGAATTTCGTACAACTCAAGTCTTAAGTATGATAAATAATGGAGAAAGGATTTTTGGATTTGTCCATCCACAGAGAAGCGGTGAGTATAAGTTTGCCATCACATCAGATGATACATCAGAGTTATGGTTGAGTCCGAACGAAGATCCCGCTTCCAGCGAGATGATCGCGCGTGTTTATTCTCCTAATGAATCGGCTTGGACTGAAGAAGGAGACTACAAAAAATATCCTGATCAAATATCTAAAGAAATCATTCTTAACGCCGGCAAGAAATATTACATCGAGTCTTTGAGTAAGCAAGGTTCTGGCGCCGCCCATGTGGCTGTTTATTGGTCTCATAGAAATTCAACATTTGAAATTATTTCTGCCAAGTACTTGTCAAATTTTTCTGAAAACAACAATCATGAATCTATTCCCCCGCACGCGGGTAAAAAAGCAAACATTATGCTTCGAAGAAAGAGCAAACAATATTATTTCAATCGTCTTCCAGTTATAAACAGAAAAGAATATATCAGTCTTTTTCCAGCTTGTTCTTACAGTCCCAGCTTTTTAGTGCATGAAAAGATCCAACGGAATCAGGGAGTTTGGCTAACACAGGAGTCACGGGTATTCCCGCGAGATGACACCGACATGTTACAAATCAGACGGGACGGATGGTCGAAACCTAATGCACTTATTGAAAAGAACGCAGTTGAATCCATCGTGGACAAACTGATCAACTCTTTACAGTCCAGGTTAGTTCAGCATATATGTATTCTTCAATTGTTCACCGACGTGACTCTGAACTTAGTACACACCCGGGGTACACAGAGCAGGAGTTTCTCGGGCACTTTAATTTTGCAATAAAAACGTTTTTTTAAAGATTTCGACCAATTAAAAAACAACGTGTCTCTGAGCTAAGTACACAGAGCAGTGCACAGAGCAGAATATGCGCATTATTTACCAGTTAAAAATAGTTGCCTAGTTGCCTGTTTGACCTGGTCACGCAAAGCTTTCTCCACACAGTGGGAGAAAAGTTGCGTGACGACCGAAATAACGGCTGCGAAAAAGACTTTTACTTGATAGAAACCACAGTTATCCCAGGTTTTGTAACACGAACTGCGAATTTTTTTAGGCAGCGTGACTTTTTTCTGTAGCAGGGTTGCGTGGCGACATGAGCCTTGAAAATTTAAGACAATGTATTAAACTGCACGAAATATGCGCCAAATGAAATATTCGTAAAAGAATTTAACTTAAACTGACTTACCTTGTTTCGGTTCTGCTTTGCCTGACGTGTGTCATTTAGACGAGTTTATATTCTTTCTTGGGCTTCGCATAACATGGTTCTTGCATTGTCTAAAATTTTCTAAGATTTTGCTCAAATCACATCTCCCAGCCTTTTGCCAAAATTTTGCCCAAATCCCAGCCTGCTTCAAAGGCTTAGTAAGCTCTCTGATAATGGCACTGACATAAAAGCTAATATTTTACAAGTGTACTGAAGTCCTCACCGAACGAATCATGCCTCATATTATTTCTAATTGTTCGTTTTCTTTTTTTCAGAAAATATTCTTTGAAGAAAATCCACAAAGTGATTCACAAGCCAGACCCCAAGAATGGCGATCGTTTCTTGTTGAACCTTGAACTCGGCTTAGACAACACCAATCAATCATTTCGGCTGTCAGAACACGTGTATCAGGAAAAGGGAAATGACACCTTGTGCCTTCCTGAGGGAATGAACTGGAATAACAGCGCCACGGTGTACTTCATTCTCCCTGTCAAGGATCAAGGAAAATGGGTGCATTATTTTATTAATCAGCTCACTGATGCCAGCTTATTAACCGGTGATACGAACTTTCACGTCATAATTGTTGATTTTGAGAGTAAAGATATTAATATGAGCAAGACGTTTAACACATCCCTTCTCAGAAGTAGACACACTATTCTTTCATTAACGGGAAAATTCTACAAGACTCTAGCTATAAACAAGGCAGCTGAACTTGTCCCAAATGCGCATGACATAATTTTCCTGTTTGATCTTCATATTGATGTGCCTGTAGACATTATGGACAATGTTAGAATGGTAAGTACTCTATGTATTTGAAACTACAGTCAACCTTCGCCTTGTGGGCACCCCGTTATTGCGGACACTCGCTATTCCCGGGGTATCCAATCGAACAAAATCGAACCGAAAATCAATCGAACCCAATCGAACACCAATCGTTCGATTGGGTTCGGTAATCGAACAAAATCGAACATCTATTTCGCTGTGAGTTCGATTTCCGAACCAATCGAACCAATCGAACATAATCGAACACAGTCGAACTCAATCGGGTTCGATTTTGTTCGGAATCTTTCTCTTGATAAGTAAATCACGCAGGACTAATCAAAATCAACTTTTATTGAATGGAATAAATATAAAAACGTCCAAATATCGAACTGAATGTCAATGTTTAGTAAAATATATTTGGTAGAAGAGAACAAAACGACGGTAAAAGAACTGAAATGCACTATTGTTTACATTTCTATATTAGAAGGAAGGATATGGTTTCTGCCCTGCTTTTAACCGTTACACTCAAACAGAAGTTGCACCATTTTATTCACTGCAACACAGGCAGTTGTGTTCAATATGTGAAGAACACACATGTGTTACAAAATTTCTCCCAACCACGTGGCAGACTGGTGTGTCCGTGGCTATTGTGCAGACAATCGTCCTATCCCGGGTATGGCGAATCGCCAAAAAAGGATTAGGGGAATGGTGCACCGTGCAATATGTACACAGCAGGAGTTCGGTAATCGAACGTTCGATTGAGTTCGATTGTTGGTTGTTCGGTAATCGAACGTTCGATTGAGTTCCATTGTTCACTGTTCGGTAATCGAACGTTCGATTGAGTTCGATTGACCAAATTTTATTGTGAGTTCGATTATGTTCGATTACCGAACCCAATCGAACGATTGGTGTTCGATTGAGTTCGATTACCGACCGTTCGATTGGATACCCCGGGGCTATTACGGACAAAATCCAGATCCCTGGCGAAAGAGGTTTGACTGGAAATGACTCCCGCTTTTACGGACCCTCACTATAACGGATACTAAACGACACCCCCAAGCGTGTCCGCTATAACGAGAGTTGACTGTATTTGTATCCACGATAGAACTTTAACGATACTAGCTGTCACGGGAAAATAGACAAAAATGGACATGAAACCTGCCCGCACAAGACAGGATAACCCCTGCAGCTATGTACACGATGTCTGCACAGTTTCTGCAGGCTGTTATAGAACTATTTGTAGGGTGTGAGAGCTGGCTACGATGTTAGCAGAGAAGCACGATAACAATTTGGAATACCGTATTATTCGATCAAACGCCTGCCTCGAATAAATGGCGCCGTCAAATAAACGCCGCACATTAGGGCAGAAATAATAATAAACGCCGCATCTTGATGCGGCGTTTATTCCATTAATAGATTCAAAAAGCAAATCCAATAATAATCAAGTTTGAGCAAGCCTTAATAACAAGCCTCGTAACAATGTTTAAGATATTACTTTTCAGACAAGCACTAAAACATTTTTCTGTTTTAAAAATTCAAATGTTCAGTTAGCATACTATTGTTAGCAATAAATAAATTAAATTTTAAATAAACGCCGCCCTCGTATAAACGCCGCACTCGAATCACGCAAAGTTTAATAAACGCCGCTGCGTTCAAGAGTTTTCCTAATGGTCGCGGGTCGCGGGTCGCGGGTTTCAAGTCGCGTGTCGCGGGTTTTGAAAAAGTCGCGGGTTTTGAAAAAAGTCGCGTGTTTTTAAAAGTTGCGAGTTTTCGATAGAAACCATTTATTTCTCAGTAAAATTCATTCAAACAAATTTAAACTCGTTTTCTTGGGAACTACGTTACAAAGTAGCCAATTACTTTGCGGGTTAAACAATCAAATTACGAACTTCGGAACAAACTCCCCAACTTTGGTCCAGCTAAACTTCCCAAGTTTGCAAGTTGACGAGGAACAAGACATGTTGCTCGAAAGTCATGTTCATGTCGGAAATTCAGGTGAAGAAAACATGGCAGCAGCGGTAATGTTCCAGCGATTCCAGTGGCTAGAGTTACAAAATATTTGGTTGAAGTTGAAGAGCCTGACGTCGTTTCGCATGAGCGATCTGCCGATAAATAAATTTTACGTCGGCTGAAATTTGGTCAAATTTAACTTTTTATATACAGCAAATACATCTTTAAAATTTTTGTGAGGCTTTTACTTCAATGTCAAGTCTTCTGCGTTTGTAAACCGAATGAAACTGGACGGCTTTACCGATCTTCACGTAAAATTAATTTTATACAAATGCGAAAGAGTCAGACAAATTTGAATTAAAAGTCGCGACACGTTTACGGCTCAATTCTATTTTTATGGTACGTGTTTTCTTCCGATGGTTTAGCGAAGCAAAACCATTTCTGTCAACATAACTACAGAAGGGTTTTTAAAATCTGCGCCAGTTAAAAATATTTTAAAGAGTTTTTGCCACAGAATACTAGTAAAATATATTTATCAACCGTACGCGTTCAATCATGAATACTTTGGTTCAACCGTAATGATCGCTCGCGCGCAACGTTGTTTTCAAACTTCAAAGCTTGATTGCAAATCATGAAATGTTTGATACCCAATTTGAACAAGTTTTTTTTTTCAGGACGTGATGCAACGGACGGTATATGTAATCCTTATCCTTATACTTACTGTAGGTCAGAACGTTGATACCGACGCCGTGCTTGTTCAAACAACTATTTTGAAACTCGAGCAGCTAGAATCGCTGAAATATTTCTGCCACCACTTTGTAACGTGTCTCGTTCCTCCTCAACTTGCAAACTTGGGAAGTTCAGAAGTTCAGTCGGCAAAGTTTGGGAAGTTTGTTCCGAAGTTCGCAATTTGATTGTCTAACTCTGAACTCGCAACGTTACTACGTAACGTAGTTCCTAAGAAAACGCGATCATTTTAAAACCGGCGTCTTTGCAACCGCTTTAAATTTGTTTGAATGAATTCTACTGAGAAATAAATGCATTCTATTGAAAACTCGCACCTTTTTAAAAACACGCGACTTTTTTCAAAACCCGCGACTTTTTCAAAACCCGCGACTTATTTAAAACCCGCGACACGCGACTTGAAACCCGCGACCCGCGACCCGCGACCATTAGGGAAACTCGCGTTCAATCGAATAAATACGGTACGCGCAGTTGCTAATTATTCCACTATTACGTCAAGAGAACGCGAAAATATGAAACGTTTTACACTGTACATGTAATACTTCTCAGTACACCGTAATGTCAGTTTGGAGCTGAATAACAAGAAAATGTACTGAAAAAGACAAATCCCTTAATTCGATGGTTTATTAGAGCAGATAATACTCGCAGTTTTTCTCTCCCATGTTGGGCTCAGAAAAATACTACGAAACTCGTTTAATATGCTTGCGTATTATCTGTAAGACTACAAGATGATTTCAAACGTCTACCTAAACCTGAACGTGAACTGGTATTAGAAGTTTGTACGAACACCAAAAAACTGTTGTTATCGTTTCAGTGTTTTTTTTTTGTCAATCAAAGACTAAAGCAGTGATTTGTTTCAACAGAACACCATTGCAGGGCGAATGGCTTATTTTCCTTTAGTTGGTCGTCTGGACTGTGGAAGTTCTTCCGTGGAACATCGAGGCTACTGGGAAGTGTATGGCTATGGAGTTATGTCGATTTATAAATCAGACTGGGACAGATTTGGTGGTGAGTGCAACTCTGTGTTCTTGTTGTTGTTGTTGGTAGTGGTGGTAGGGGTAAGTTAGTGGAGATGGGTGGGGGGAGTGGGGTGCAGGTCCGACTACTCGTCAGAAACATTCATTAACATTGGCTATTGCGTTTCCACACTAAGTGGACAAATCTGTTTTTTTTTTTTTTTTCGGCACTGACCTACTGTTCATAGAATTGACTGAAATATCACAATAACGGTTTTAAACTGTAGAAGAACTCAAAAGAAACACAGAAAGGCCAAAAAGGATCATGGATGGTCAAAATTCGAGAAGATTAAAACGGATTGTGTTGGGGTTGAAAAACGTTGGCCCGACTTTTATCAAGTTTATGTTTATTATAATTTGTATGAAAGTGTCATTTGCAATGCTCGAAAATCATTTTTGTTTGTTATATGACCGTGATTTTTCCAATGAAAGACTTTTGCTCTGCAAATTTAAAGTTTAGAGCTCTTTTAAGAGCTACTTACTTATCCTCATCGGGCCGGACCGTCTTGAGGCCGGAGTGAACGAAAACAGATAGAATGACCTAAAATACCGTGACCTAGCCCCTTTATGTTGCTTCCAGCCATTCGTTTTAACCTGTCACTATGTACGCATAGAGAAAAAACTCCAAGAGTTACCCTTTGGCTCCCTATGCGTTTTTTTTTTTTGCAAGTACAATTTTTCTAAACAACGTTTTCCGAGTAGCTTGTGTCACCAGCTGACTTTATTAACATCTTTCTCACATTTCTACCAAATCTTAACAAAGATGATTAATTTTTACATAAATTTTCTAATGATATTTCTCCTTTCTTCTTACATCACTAGGAATGAATGTTGAGGACTTCAAATACAAGTGGGGCGGGGAAGACTGGGATCTAGTTGACCGCGTGATGATGTTGTCGGTAGAAGTGGAACGAATCAGACATCCGGGACTCTATCATCATTATCACTCCAGAAAACGAAAGTGGAACTAGACTGTAATGACTTACAATAAGACTATGAGCTTAAGTGTTCTGTGAACGATTAGTTAACGAGGCGCAGCCGATTTAAGATATTTTGAAGCCAAAATTAATACAGAATCATTTTTCCTTTGAAAGTGCGCGTCATCATGGTCCATTAGCGCTTAGTAGATTTCGTCTTTTTTTTTCAAATCCGCGAATCTGATTGGTTTTGTCATTGTTTTCAATTAGCATAACCTACTGACCGTCTATTAGGTAAATTGCGCGATCTGATGGGCTACACACACAGGAGCCGTCAGTTTCTATG
This sequence comes from Oculina patagonica, assembly GCF_052425735.1. Lineage (NCBI taxonomy): Eukaryota > Metazoa > Cnidaria > Anthozoa > Scleractinia > Oculinidae > Oculina > Oculina patagonica. Next base: position 12,641,921 of record NC_135769.1, on the reverse strand, counting down.
CAATTTCCGGCTTACGGTGAATCGGTATATCGAAGTAATAGGCTTTGACTTAAAGCTTTCTGTTCATAAAGAGGTCACGACTGTCGACTAAGGCTACAAGCTCAGTAATAGACAAGAAGTTTGGTTAGATTTAAGGCATTATGTGAAATAATAATAGAGAGACAGAGCATAACGTTATTCGGCAAACGGCAAACGCGAGCTTGCCTTTCATTTTGTAACCTTTTTATCGAATTCTTAAATAAATCCCTCAGGAAAAAAGAGAAAAACTAAATTTATAAACTATAAAACAAAAAATTAGTAAAGACTTGGGCTCCTGGTAAAGATAACAAATCAAATATCTCTTCGAGATATCGACTTTTTTGCATGAAGTTAGTATGAGTAGAAGGTTTATCCTGGGCATTGTTGTTCGAACATATCATAGAAGAATTCAAACGTCTTTCAGTTCAAGCATTTTTTTCATTTTCGTGGAGGAAATGCTGTATTTGTCAGTCGCGACGGCTGGGTGCTTTGCGACTCATATACTTTGGCTTGGTTAAAAATGGTAAACTTTGACGTTTGCCTTTAATCGAAATAGTTGTTTCCTTTCGAGTTAGAAAGATTTCTACTCGGCTTAATGCAGGGTTCCCGATAAAGGTTACGCATAACCTGCGATCAGGCTTTCTTTTTTTTTTCGCGGCAGAGGGAAGGCGAAAAAAGGAAAGCCTGATACAATTACTTGTCAAGTCGTCTGCCGCCCCCTAATTAAAGTATCTGTCAACGCCGGAATGTTGGCGATGCCATCAGATAAGAGATAGGCGTGAGCTTGCTGCAAAGGTTGTTAATTCTCTTTAAGAGTAGTGTCTCGGTTGGGGAAGGTACTGTCTGCTTTGTGAAAATAAAGTTAAAGACAGGCCTGCACGAAATCCCCTGAACCTTTTGTGGTCGTGTCGCATCATTCAAACGCCTTCAAATTATATTTTTACTGATCAGCGGGTTTTAAAAATTTGTTTTCAGCAAAGGCTGATTTTGTGCAAGGCTCCAACGCTCTGGACAAAATTGTCCGATCAGACATTTCAAGGTCGTAGTTTACGTCACTGGCACGATGTGGCCCGGGAATGTTGTGATAATCTTCGACACCATTGGTGAGAGATTACGCTCTTGTCGAATCCCGTCGAAAGCACCGCCAAAACATTTTTTCTTTCACAAACTATTCGTTGAATACACTCCCTTTGTTCATCTTTAAGTGTTTTTTTAATACAACTTTAAAACCATGGCCAGATTGGCCAGGAATTCGAGAGAAAGCCTTACCTGTGCAACGTAGAAAGCTCAAACCGTGGTTTGAAACAAAAGGTTTGTCAAACAGACCGATTTTTCAATAAATGTGTAAAATGTTTTACTCTCAGTTATTGAATGGATTATAAAGGCCCGATTTGCTGCCGGGATTTGCTGAAAGAAAACATTTATTTTTATGAGAAATGCAAAACGTTTACACTGTTCTTAGTGTCACATTTTGCAACACAACAGAGCTAACCTCAGATTTATGCCACCACAAAATTACACAAAGAAACGCTCGTCCGATCGGTCTCCTTGCCTGACCCGAATATTTCAAGAGGTCAATTTCGTTACACAATTGTCGCGGCAAATACTATTTAATATAGACCGATCGAGCTCGGCAGCTGTAGCTGCAGTCGGTAATAGTAATGGGGATAAATAACAGCTTTATTAAAATCAAACCCGCCGTCAATTCCATTAGAAAGGCGTTTGAATAGCATAATATTTTCGCCCTCTATCTATCATGTGTCGAAACAGATCGGATTGCCGGCGATCAGTGCCGTCAAATTCGGGAAGAATTCTGAATTTCTTGCAACCGACGATCTTCCCGGGGCATAAATGAAGCAAACATACAAGTGCTATCCTTCGCAATAATATAATTCGATAGTAATTCGCTATCCGCCGCTTAAATTTCTCGGCAGCCTGAATAATTTTGCAGTGGGAATCAAGGTGTCATTGCCGGATCTTCGACTAATAAATTCAATTTTGGGCCATTTTTTGGATACCTTCAATCTGTTTTTCACTTACTAAAGCAAAAATGTTTGGAATCTATCATTTTTCGAGCCTTTCGAGAATCTCAGCCTCAAATTGTGCCTTTCTCGCCCTTTTTTTTCTTGTCAAGAATGCGTCCCCTCCATACAAAGCCTTTGCCGAAACTAAAATTGTTGTCCGACTCACGCGGGGGGTATCATGCGGCGAAATCTATTTTTAGTAATAGTGCGCTTCGCTAGATGATGTTGCAATTCTAAATTGTGCAACTCAGCAGAAATAATCAATTGTCACGAAATGAGTTCCCTTTGGTTAACTATTAGCAACGTTTTAGTGTGTGAAAGACTTGTACGAGTACAAATTTGCGTTGTTAATCGTTTTAGGTTAAATTAATATTAGCGCCTAAAGACTTATACCAGTACAAATTACGTTCTTAATCGTTTTAAACGATTACATTCTTAATTGGTTATGTGACGTAAGATTTGGGCTACTCACGTTTTTTCTACAAGAACGGAAGTGCTGAAGCACAACTTTAGAGTGACACTTTACAAGTCACGCGCTTTGATCACCCACAGCGGAAAGTATTCTTTTGAGAAATTAAAACAGTCCCTTGAGAGTTAACAAGAATGCGATTCCTTCCGGTTCCAGATTACCCACATAACTGCTATTCTCCTACTTTTTGCTTGTAAACAAGCAAAAAAAGTCGAAATGATATAATAATATTTATATAAAATGTAAAATATTTAATTGGAATATGAACTATAATACATTAATTATGCTCGTCTCCGTGGACTAAAGCACCGGCAGTAAAAAAGAAATCAAAGAATGTTGATCCACTTTTTTTAACTTTTCAAATCTATTGATGCAGGAGCCATAATCGATTATGGCTTCTTATTAATGTTTATATCATGTCCAAATGGGTTGTTTGGTAATTGTTCCAATCTTTGTTGATCTTGCAAAGAAAGAGTACTTCAGGGAGTCAATTTTTGCTTATTTCGTTTGCAACTTGTATGGATGGTTAGTTATATAGTGTAGTTATTGAAGGTTTAGGCCATTTAGTCCAGTCACTGTCTTGTAACATTCCACTCAGGAATGGTACTCTCCTCAATGTTCTGGTGTGTTCCAGTTTAGCAATTTACATCGTTTTTCGTATGATATCTCTCGTGGTTTTTGATCGAGAGCAATTCTGTTCTTACCACACATTTGTACTTTAACTTTGTAAAAGTCAATTGAACAAACAGAGACCCACTTTTTAAACTCGTACATCGAATAGAAAGGAAAGATATAAAAATTTATGCTAAGCTAATAAATTTATAAATGCTTATAACACAGTTAGAGTATTTGATTGTGACACCTTTCATGTTCTCGACCACAATTATTACTTGTCCTGCCGTAAAGTTTCTTGTGTTTTCAGCCATTCCTCTCACTATGCGTTTCCAGGGGTCGACCGGGCGTTTGTTTGTGAACAGGTTACATTATTCATTTTGCGCTGCCGAAAGACTGCCGAAATGGTTTCTCTGTGGAGGTTTCTACCATCCAATTCTTATTTTAACAATTTCTCACCAAACAGTCTACGTGTCTTCTGGACAGTGCTTAGTTCTACATTCCCTATTCCTGTTTCTTGTGTCCTAGCCAGAACGGGCAACAGAACATCCTCGGATAAGAGTATGTAGTCAGACTCATACCCAGTCATCACTCATTCATTCGCAAGAGATCTGAGTCTGCGAAGGCAAATTGACGCGCGTAAAAACGCTTTTTTCTTCCTTCCTTCCTTCCTTCCCTTGATACACCGCGAACTCACTAAATCGCGAATAAGAGAATCGACTGGGCACGAGTCTGGTCTGTCGTGATGAAGACAAGCAGTTTGCAGTCCGAACGTCGTGGTCCACACGTTATGGGTGCAACTGATATACCGTTAAATCACGCGTCCCACCAAAGAAAAGAAAAATTTAAAAAAATAGCCACCACCATCCCCTCCCCCCAAGTCATACGCAAAAATACGAAACGGAAAGTCCTTCAGAAAATAAGCCCTCCCGAATATGGATATAGCCCTATTAGTACACAGTTCGCTCAAACACCCTTGCGACTGCGTGCCGGAGTGATTTTAATGTTATTGAAGGCTGCGCAATATTTAAAAAAAAATAGATAACCGACAGGAATAGCAATTTTAGGAAAGTAAGATAAATCTAAATCAGCTAACTTTCTTCTATGCCAACCTCGTAAAAGCCCTGGAAACGAGGTTGCTTCCATGCCTTCGGCCAAACCTGAGTACAAAGAGATAGAACACTGCAGCATAATATTTCCAGATTCAGCAGGGAATTTTGACGGTATTTTCGTGATCCGTAAAAGGCCTTATTTTCCGTGAATTAAGAAATGGTTGTTTTTCTCTCGCAAAACGTGATTCGTGAACCGTTAATTGCATTTTTTTCATGAGAATTGTGAAATACCTGTTATTTTCTCGTTAAAATGTGACTGTAAACCACGATTCTTTCCCCTTCCAAACAATTATCCACTAAGCGTTTAGGACTACGTGTGGTAAATTTCGTGACCAGTGCATAACCGTGACTGACCGTCATTCTGGGCCCCAGCCAGAGCGCATGGGCAATGGACTCCTGGCGTCACGTCATTCTACTTCGATAAGCAATTCAACAAAATGTTTTGATCCGTCGATCAAAACAAACAGTTATCCAATCATTGCTAGAATTTGGAGTCACATGATGCGAGGTCTGTTGACATAAAATATTCATGCTGGCTATGTCGATCGAAATCTAGAACAGCGAAGTATACGAACTCGAATCTGAATGAATCAAGCTTCGTTCTATTAACTAAGCAAAAATTCACAGCTTACAGAAAGAAAAAAAATATGCCACTGACCTCTCTTGGCCAGGAATAAGTAAAGCGGAGACAAGCGCTTGCATTTTAAATCCTTTTCTGTCGCGCGCTATGCCCATAACATTAAGCACTTGGTTTTAGTAAATTAAAACAACTGAGCTATGAACTCCGCTTTTAAAATAAGATACTCACGCAGTTTATCACATCATACAAGGAGTTAAGTACCCTGGGCCTAACTGTATTTACGGCTTGCAGAAAGAAAAAATATGCCGTTAATCTCTCTTGGCCGAGAGTGAGTAAAGCGGAAACAAGCGTTTTCCGTCGCGCTATGTACATACCAACGACGTACATATAAGAAAAAATTCCTTCGCGACAGCTCATAATCTGCTGGTCTTCAGTAGTGAAAACATAAAGTGAGCTGTACTGAGTTTTATCTTGCAATAAAAATGAGTCACAACAACAAACCTTTATAACATATATCAGGCCCGGCCAGGGGTTTTGGGTATACGGTATCTTGGGTGTTTTTATTCAAGGTATTCGGTATCTTTTTGCCGAAATACGGGTATTAAGTATTTTGTTTTCCTTCATCTCTTTTTAAAGTGTCTCAGTATCCTCAGTGCTTGTGTCACTTTTAAAAAAATCATGAAAGATCTGTAGTTCTTGTGTCATTAAATCTGCATGCGAGTGCATGCTGCGAGTGGTCATGAATGGTGGTTTTGACTTTGTCAAAGGGACGGACCATTATTTTTGTTGCGATGGGGAGGGGAACAAAAATCCTGAGAAAAGTAGTTTGCAGTAGCAACAAGGCTCAAATAAATTGTTGCAGACATGAGAAGGAGACAATAGATATTCAGCCATTTATACATCATGATCTATGATCAACAGCACTCTTTTTGATACCCAGAATGCTGGAAGACCTGGAAATTGCATTTCCGATCTTCTAGATTTCACAATTCTCTGGGGAGAATGCCCCAAGACCCCCTAGGAAAAGGGGCCTCACGGCCCCTTCTGTGGGCACATCAACATATTCCCAAACGAAAGCTGCTTATAAAAAATGTCATTGAAAACCCTGAATTACTTGCTTGTATAACTTTGCTTGTGTAACTGATCAAAAGAGGTGAGCGCTCGTCAAACAAAACACGAAGTAGACAAAAATGTTCAACTAAAGTAGTCCACTCAACTAAAGTAGTCCACGCAGGTGCTGCTCACTGCAAAAATTTGAAAAAAGAGGAAAAGAAAATGTTTTATTTTAAGTTCTATACATAAATTACCAACCAAGGCCACTATCTGGACACACAAAATAATTGTCTGCAGGAAGTCCCACCCCGAAAAAAAATTAGTTATCTTGAAAAAAATTGGATCCCTCCTCTCCAAACAAATAGTTGTCCGTCCCCTAGTTACACCAGCCTTCGTTATCGGATTTAATAATTTTAGGTATTTGGTATCAACGTTTTTGCGATTTTCAGGTATATTGGTATCCCAGGGGGAAAAAAATGGGGTATATTGGTATCCCACTACCCCCCATGGCTGGGCCTGATATATTTCATCAACAAATAGGCGTCAAAAGGTGTCAAACTCTGGCTTCGCAAAATAGCTGGCCAGGAAATCAAACAGACCGATAAAGTCAAGGCGAAGGCTAGCTCAATCAATTGAAAACATCATGGCATTTGGAGCTCCTTATAAACATATCAACAAAATCGTCAGAACTTCTAGCTGGTTAGAAATAAGTTGACTAAACTAAAATGAACAAACATACATTAAAGTCTTCTTCGCCTTCACTGGCTGTCCTGGCTTGGCGCAATCACGCATCTCGCCATAGCCTGCGAGCAGGCTCCCGATGATGTTTTCGGCGAGCGGAGCGAGCCGAGTTATGTGTCGGGTCGGCACTCAAAATCTCTCTCCCAGCCCCCCCCCTCCGCTCTTCCTTTTTTCTTTTTTTCGCCCCCTCCCCGACCGGAGAGCCTGTTCACAGGCTAATCTCGCCAGGGTTCTTAATCCTTCCATGTTTTTCTAACTTCAGGATATCAAGAAATTGAATCTTATCTAGAAAATAATTTCCTTCGCTTCAGGCGGGTCCATGCTTTTAGGCGAGTCCTTTCGCCAGATACCCTTCCTTTTAATACATTTCAATGTACTTTGGCGTCAATGTGCTTTTGCGCTTTTAAGCGCGTCGATCTTCGGTCTAAAGAAACCAGAAAGAAAACAAAGTTCGCATCCTTTTGTCCTTGTTGTGTCTTTAAACACGTCCAGTAGATAATCTGGCGTAGAGGATATATTTAGGATATTCTTTGACGTCAATTATCCAACAAGTCATCGACTGAAGCGAACGAAAAGAAGCCCAAACAGATTAGTCCAAATTGCGGCCCATCGCTCAGATTTCGAACAATCATTTGAGAAGAAAAATAAGCGATAGGAAAATAGAACGACGTTTCGATGACGCCATGTCATCATTATCAAGTTAAAATTATAATACGGAGTTCATGCTTATATAGTGATCTAGGATGTGATAATATATTAGCATAATAAGATTTTAAATAAACAGTTTAGCACGCACAGAATCTGATTGCGTGTTAAGTTTCGGCTTTATGTTTCTAATAAAGAGCATTTCGTAAATTAAACAGTCCAACTTCGTGCGGCATTTCTTTAAAACAGAAAACTGGTCTTGTACATTGTAGACTTGCAGCTGGTGGTCTTAACACGCAATCAGATTCTGTGCGTGCCAAACTGTTTATTTAAAATCTTATTATGCTAATATATTATCACACCCTAGATCACTATATAAGCATGAACTCCGTATTATAATTTCAACTTGAATGATGACATGGCGTCATCGAAACGTCGTTCTATTTTCCTATCGCTTATTTTTCTTCTCAAATGTTTCACAAAACATTTTGTTATTAGCAATTAGAATAACTGTAAAACATCCCTGAATTTTTTCAAGGCTCAGAATTTTTTTTTACAAGAGATACACTGGATTAAAGCTGAAGAAACGACCCAAAAGACAAATAAAACAAACATACGCATCAGAAGTAAATTCTAAACTCCGCGCACAATTCGCCGTGATTTTACACAATTGTCACGCATAACGCTTCTTCGATGCTTTCTTTGTGTTGTGTTACCATCTGGCAGGAAACGCACCATGGGAAAACTTGAAAAAAGGCAAATATAAAATTCAAGTGGAGTCCACTTGGGTTATTTTTCGCGAAACATGATCTAGACTCCCCCTACCCCCTTTACCATCCTCCTTCATGTCGTCAGTAAGAAATAATTGTGCAAATAGTTGATGAAGCATTTTCTCGATTGTTCGTTATTAAATTCAATCCTGTCTTTCTGTTCCAAAGCTTGTCTACGTTTTCCTACCACATATGGGATCCTGTCCTGTGGGCTGTCAAAGCCTTTCGTCATTTTACTCATTATTAATTGGTCTACTGTATTCTTTTACTGATTTCATTGGCGGAGGGCGGGTTCTTGCAATTCGCTTTCTTTTCTTCAGACACACTTTAAGGAGGGGCTGTACACAGGCTAGCTACGTAACGCGAAAATGTGTCACGTACCAATGAAAACTGTTGGGTATCAATCATTAACTGAAACACAAATAATCATGTAAATTACCAGGCATAACTAATCGATGATCAATGACATCAATTGGTAATCAATGAGTAATCGATGGGTAATCAGTTGATTAGTCATTGATTATTGGCGATGATCAATGAGTAATCGATGAGTAATCGAAGCCTAAAAATTTTGTGGCCTATCGATTACTCATCGATGACATCGATTACTCATTGATGTAATTGATTACCTATTGATGTTATTGATTACTCATCGATGACCCATCGATTACTCATCAACTATCATACTGCACACTGTTTCTCTGTTAGTCATATTTTGCTTTATAACTGCCATTCTTGTTGACGAAATTACGCCCTCACAAAAGGTCAAATATCCTTCTGGCATATCAAGACGTAAAGGGCTAAGCACAAATGCAGATGATATTTCAATATTTCACTTTACCCAAATCTTTATTTAATAACAAAACAATTGAACAGGAAAACCAACCAGTCTGGAAATGAAACTAACAAGTACGAAGCGAGAATCGACTACGTGGTTATAGATTGTGGTCGGTGGATGTTTGTCAGCAAAGTAAAACTGCTTCGGCTTAGGGAGACAGCCATCATAAGCACTTACATTACGCACCGGAACAGCTGCAAGCACTTTTACTTTATGTACTTTTTTCACGTGTTACCATGATATTGTTGGATTGTTATAGCGTGTTATACTTTTACGAGTTCCGGTTTTCAACCACGAGACTATATCGATGAGTAATCAATGGAATCAATGACTAATCGACGCAATCGATGACTGATCGATGCAATCGATGACTAATCGATGACCAAAAATTTTGTGGCCTATCGATTAGTCATCGATTACTCATTGATCATCGGCAATAATCAATGACTAATCAACTGATTACCCATCGATTACTCATTGATTACTCATTGATTTCATTGATGTCATTGATGTCATCGATTAGTTATGCCTGGAAATTATAGACAAATATTTCGTAGCGTGCTTTGTATTTTCCGCTTTGAACCAAGGGCGGAAAATGAGTTGATGTTTCTACGCGAGGAAAATAGTCAGAAAGGACGAGCTTCGTCGTTTTGTTGTCGATTATAAAAGCACCTGACCTTGTGAAGAATGGCTTCTTGGCGAATTCCTGTTAGTCTCGGACGAAGATTAATTATCAAGCGACGTTTTACTGTTGGTGTAGTGGTAGCAAGCGTGCCTTTCCTAGGATACTTGCTGCTATTCACTTCTTCAGATAGTAGCCGTTCTTTTTCGGTGCCTGGAGAAACACTTTCGACGAACATTTCATGCGACTGTCCTTGTGCAACTAAACAACAAACTCAAAATAACACTGAAAAAACACAAACAGAAGCGATCGTCACATCGACTGCAAGCGCTTTTACACGCGAGCGAAAAGTCGAACACGATTCCTTGGAGTCCACCGGAAGTTTAACCGTTCACATGTGGTCTGAAATATGTGGAATGAACGTTGATATTTTAAGAAACTGGCCTTATTTTCCTTACTTCCCAGACAAGCGTTCCTTTATTTCGGAATTTCGTAAAACGCAAGCTGTGAACATGACAATAATGGAGAAAGGATATTTGGATTTGTTCATCCACAGAGAAGCGGTGAGTATAAGTTTGCCGTCACATCAGATGATACATCAGAGTTACCCGGGGTATCCAATCGAACGGTCGGTAATCGAACTCAATCGAACACCAATCGTTCGATTGGGTTCGGTAATCGAACATAATCGAACTCACAATAAAATTTGGTCAATCGAACTCAATCGAACGTTCGATTACCGAACAGTGAACAATGGAACTCAATCGAACGTTCGATTACCGAACAACCAACAATCGAACTCAATCGAACGTTCGATTACCGAACTCCTGCTGTGTACATATTGCACGGTGCACCATTCCCCTAATCCTTTTTTGGCGATTCGCCATACCCGGGATAGGACGATTGTCTGCACAATAGCCACGGACACACCAGTCTGCCACGTGGTTGGGAGAAATTTTGTAACACATGTGTGTTCTTCACATATTGAACACAACTGCCTGTGTTGCAGTGAATAAAATGGTGCAACTTCTGTTTGAGTGTAACGGTTAAAAGCAGGGCAGAAACCATATCCTTCCTTCTAATATAGAAATGTAAACAATAGTGCATTTCAGTTCTTTTACCGTCGTTTTGTTCTCTTCTACCAAATATATTTTACTAAACATTGACATTCAGTTCGATATTTGGACGTTTTTATATTTATTCCATTCAATAAAAGTTGATTTTGATTAGTCCTGCGTGATTTACTTATCAAGAGAAAGATTCCGAACAAAATCGAACCCGATTGAGTTCGACTGTGTTCGATTATGTTCGATTGGTTCGATTGGTTCGGAAATCGAACTCACAGCGAAATAGATGTTCGATTTTGTTCGATTACCGAACCCAATCGAACGATTGGTGTTCGATTGGGTTCGATTGATTTTCGGTTCGATTTTGTTCGATTGGATACCCCGGGGAGTTATGGCTGAGTCCGAACGAAGATCCCGCTTCCAGCGAGATGATCGCACGTGTTTATTCTCCTGATGGATCGGCTTGGACTGAAGAAGGAGACTACAAAAAATATCCTGATCAAATATCTAAAGAAATCATTCTTAACGCCGGCAAGAAATATTACATCGAGTCGTTGAGTAAGCAAGGTTCTGGCGCCGCCCATGTGGCTGTTTATTGGTCTTACAGAAATTCAACATTTGAAATTATTTCTTCGAAGTACTTGTCAAGTTGTTCTGAAAATAACAATCATGAATCTATTCCTGCGCACGTGGGTAAACAAAAAAACACTTTGCTGCAAAGCAAGAACGATGTATATTACTTTAATCGCCTGCCATTAATAGGCAGGAAAGAATTCATTAATCTTATTCCGACATGTCCTTACAGCCCAAGCTTTTTGGTGCGGAGAAAGCTGCAACGCTATCAGGGCGTTTGGCTGAAAGAAGCGACACAAGGGTCACGGGTATTCCCACAAGATGATACTGACATGTTTATAAACGGTTCCTGGAAACATGATTGGAAGAAACCTAATGCACTTGTTGACAAGAACAGGGTTGAATCTATCGTGGGCAAGCTGATCAACTCTTTACAGCGGTCCAGGTAAGTGCCGGTGTCGATCTGACATTTGCAGTGTTTAAGACGGAATCCACTGGGAAGTCGAGTAATATTTATTAAAGGTGGATAAAAATCAAGTACCAGAATAATTTAAATCCTATTGCGTTATTTCCTACCCTTAATAAAAGGTAAAGATGTAAGTAATTATCCGTGATAACACCAACAACAATTTCTGAGAAAATGAATTTCAAAGTTTACAAGGTATAGGCATCAGTTTGTAAATTCGTCTTAAGCGATTTAGTGGAATTCAGCGGAACTTCGAAATTTATTTTCGATGTTTGGTGTTGTTAGAAAAGATTTCTTTTGATAAGATATTTGAAGCAGTAACAAAAAATGGAAGAGTAACCAGGATTCATAATTAAGTAAAATGTTTTTGAAACGTTCTCTGGTTAAAAATTTGTTAAAATATAAGCTTTCGGCTGCCAAACTGCAGCCTTTAACGAATGATAAAAATGGCGCGAATGAATAAATATATAGGGTAAAAATGTGTGAAAAAATAACAGAATAAAAATGCGTAAAAAGGTGACAAGAAAAATAGTGAGAATTAGATAATAAAAGAGAACTATTTTAAAATAATAGAATATTGTGGAGGTAATGACCTAGCATTGTTGTCCGCTTCAGTTGTCATGGCAGTGTGCCATGACTCAAGAGTCAAAAAACTCTTGAGTCATGGCACACTGCCATGACAACTGAAGCGGACAACAATGCTTCACAATATTCTATTCTTTTAAAATAGTTCTCTTTTATTATCAAATTCTCATTATTTTTCTTGTCACCTTTTTACGCATTTTTATTCTGTAATTTTTTCACACATTTTTACCCTATATATTTATTCATTCGCGCCATTTTTATCATTCGTTTAAGGCTGCAGTTTGGCAGCCGAAAGCTTATATTTTAACAAATTTTTAACCAGAGAACGTTTCAAAAACATTTTACTTAGTAACAAAAAAGTTTGCAATAAGGTGGGAATAATTCTGGTACAACAATTTCTTATCAGATTCTGAGAAAATGATATTCAAAGTTCACAAGCTATGGGCAAAAGCTCACATCTTTTAAGAGAGTCAAGGGAATTCACTGGAACTTCGAAATTTGTTTTCGATGTATGGCGTTGTTAGAAAAGATTTCTTTCGATAAGATATTTGAAGCAGTAACAAAAAAGCTTGCAATCAGGTGTAAATAGTTTTGGTACATAATTTTGTCCAATAACTACTCGAAGTCCTGGCGGATTTCCTCTTAAATAGTTTTTTTGGCCTGGGAAAGCCCTTTTAAAAACTTGAGGGAACACGCTGGCTGCGGGAAGGCCGGGATCTATTGCAGTATTTGGAATATCCAGAGACGTAACAGACAGAACTTTATTCCAACAGTGACTTTACTCCAAGAACATAACCCAAACTGCGGGATGTTGTATAACCGGCGTCCTACCACCGGGGGTGCCGGAACATAACCCAAACTGCGGGATGTTGTATAACCGGCGTCCCACCACCGGGGGTGCCAGAACATAACCCAAACTGCGGGATGTTGTATAACCGGCGTCCTACCACCGGGGGTGCCGGAACATAACCGAAGACAGTTCAGTGTGTAACCAAAGAATATTCTATTTATACGCTAACTAGGGTCGCTATTCAGTCCGAAAACAAACAAACTTTCTTTAGAACCATTGGCTAACGTTAATCCTAGTTCTGAAACATCAATTACCTACAAACGATTACAGCTTTCTAGAGGTTGAAATTAAACACATTTTTTATAGTTATGATTACACGGACAATAAACACAAGGGCAGGTATTAGTTTAGCTAATGAACTAAGGCATTAGCCTGCGAAAACAATATTTCTACTTTGGATTTTCTATGTTTTTTTAACAGCTAAGCTTGTAAACAAATAAAACTTAATCATCTTAATTTCTCTCCTAACAGCAGACTGCAGACTAAGAGAATATATCGTGTTACAATTACCATCAAAAGCTAACCGTAAACACGCTAACTAGCCTGCGAGCAGGCTCACGTTGGGGCACGCACGAGAGCTACACGAGAGCGGCGAAGCCACTTGCGTGTGCCCAAACCTTTCGTGTGCCCCAAATTATATTCGCGCGTGCTAACCGAAGTGCTATTCAGGCTAACCGCAGTAATTAGTAGGCTAACCGGAGTGCTGAAACATTCAGTGACAATATAACTGACACCGACATTGACAGTCTTCTGTAAATAGTTTTTATTTTAGAGAAAAGGTACTTTGAATTAGTTTTTTAACTATTTTTTCTGTACTATTAAATTACTGAGACAATTTACTAGAATTTTTATTCAGAGATAAAGGTCTTGTGTCTTATGTCTAAATCATTAGTTTTATTGTGGAACTTACGCAGAAAGGCGTTGTGTCATCTTGCATAGTGTTACGATAGTCATAGACCGCTGGTCACAAGTAGTGCGCTGGATTAATACACAGTCGCTTTGAACGGTCGCAACCCTATAGCGAGTCTCTTTATTACTTCAAAGCTTCTAAAATTAGCAGCTTGTATTTAGGCTCTCTGTTGATTTCATTGATGTAATGTGAAGTGTGTTGCAAGTGTGCTGAAATTTTGAGTGATTAAACGACTTATCAGTCCTAATTATTTCTCACTGTTCATTTTTTTTTTCAGAAAATATTTCCTTAAGAAAATCCACAAAGTGATTCACAAGCCAGACCCCAAGAATGGCGATCGTTTCTTGTTGAACCTTGAACTTAGACAACACCAATCAATCATTTCGGCTGTCAGAACACGTGTATCAGGAAAAGGGAAATGACACCTTGTGCCTTCCTAAGGGAATGAACTGGAATAACAGCGCCACGGTGTACTTCATTCTCCCTGTCAAGGATCAAGGAAAATGGGTGCATCATTTTATTAATCAGCTCACTAATGCCAGCTTATTAACCGGTGATACGAACTTTCACGTCATAATTATTGACTTTAAAAGTAAAGATATTGATATCAACAAGGCGTTTAACACGTCACTTCTCAGAAGTAGACACAGTGTTGTTTCATTACCAGGAAAATTCTACAAGACTCTCGCTTTAAACGTTGCCACTGAATTTGTCCCGAATGCGTATGACATAATTTTTCTGTTTGACCTGCATATTGATGTGCCCGCGGCCATTATGGACAGTGTTCGAATGGTAAGTACCTCATATAATTGCATCTATTTGTATCACGATAGAACCCAAACGAAGCACAGTCTGTGACGACACGAATTGCGCTCCTACCAGATAGAAAATGAAAGGTAGAAAATTGACCATAAGGTAATTTACAGTGCTGGAAAATAATCAAGGAATTTTCTTCTAAGCGTTATCCCTAGAAAGGAAATCGGGGACCACACAAGGCAACCCACGACCTCCGGATTAGATCCCTGTTGCTCTACCGACTAAGCTACGAGGCCAGACGGGAGCAGATCGTGCGTAATTATCATTATCACCTTAATTACCCAAATTTAAAACTCCCGATCGGTTGAAACCAATCAGCCACCAAACACACAAACACGTTATTAAAGGCACGAATAACTGGAATAAACATTTCCACATTGTTGAAATCAAATCAAGTTGCAGCGTGGATCACCTTTCACTAGACTCGAACGTAGACTTTGCTTTTGTTTTATGAACATGTGAGAAACGGTGTTATATCGTTTCGGTGAGTTTCTCTTCCGTCTCCTTCGCCGCTCTCGCTTTTTTTTGCGGCTGCACTCACTTCGTACAGCGGTCTTTCCCCACCGCAAACCTCTCTGAGGAGCTTCTTCGAAGGAGAGAGAGACTAAAACCAATTATTTGTTTCCACAGAACACCATAGCAGGTCGAATGGTTTATTCCCCGACAGTTGGTCGTCTGGATTGTGAAAGTTCTTCTGTGGAACATGGAGGCTTTTGGCAAATGGATGGCTATGGAGTTATGGCGATGTATAAATCAGACTGGGACAGATTAGGTGGTGAGTGCAACCCAAAATCATTTCCATCTTCCTCTTTAATCTGCTGCTGTTGTTGGTGGTGGTGCTGTTGGGGTTGGGGTGTGGGTTGTGGTGTAGGTCTGACTCGGCCTTGTTTGATGGTACAGACAATAAAATAGAAGCCACAAGTCATAGGCGGCGGAGCAGGGGGGGGGGGGGTAGGGGGGCTAAAAGGCCCCCAAACGAAGATATTCGATGAGTGAGTTCAAACATCTTTCAAACCTCCTTGGAAGTCTTCGGGAAATGTGACATGTGGAATGTCAAGGAAGAATTTCCATAATTTAGTAGCAGGTAATTCACATCAGCTTTAAGTTGAATTCGATCATGTGATACATCAACCCATACATGCAAAGGCTAGTTTAATACTTTAAAGTAACTTGATGATAGCGGACAACATTTTTTGACACTTGCCAGGAAAAACACATGCTAGTAGTTACAATTTGTATTAATTGTGAAAAAGAAGTCGATAACAACGGGTCTAGCAATGATATTTTCGCCCGCACTTTAGAGCCTATGTTTACTGCATGCTAGTTCTAGCTTTAATTCTATCTTTACATCGATAGGAATGAACATCAAGGATTTCAAACACAAGTGGGGCGGGGAAGACTGGGATCTACTTGACCGAGTGCTGATGTTACCGGTGGAAGTGGAACGAATCAAGTATCCAGGCTTCTATCATCATTATCACGCCAAACAAAAAAAGTGGAATTAATTATCAATTAACCTGCGAAATCACGCTGAATATCTCCTGATAAGTAGCCGACGTGGACGAGGATGAGCGGGATAATCGTTTAATCATTCAACAAATTGTTAACGAAACACATTTTACAGCTAGAAAAATGTGGTTATGTATCGCTTTGCACATCGTCAAACGAATTTTGGCAAACTAAGTATATCTGCATGTTACGTTACGTTATGCTCTGCTATGTTATGTTATGTTATTTTATGTTATGCTTTGCTGTGCTGTTGGTATGTAATGTTATGTCATGTCATGTCAAGTCAAGTCAAGTCAAGTCAAGGCAAGTCATATCATGTTACGTGGAATGAAGCTAAGCTAGGCTTAGCTAAGTTAAGTCAAGCTTAGTTAAATTTTAACTTAACAAAAGTTGGGCCAGTTTTGTCGGACGGGAGTTCTACGTTGAGGAAATGATTGGAAGAGGCCCAATTATACTTTTTTCATTTTTTGAAATTTATTCGCAATAATTTATAAGAGCCATTTCAGTAATATTGAATAAAGACGTTGAGTGAAAATTCCTCAACTCCGCATCACTGCCAATCCGAGCAGTATAACCTTCTCAGAAGCTCAGCGGTTAGAGCGTCCGAATGGTATGCGTCGGTCATAGGTTTAATCCTATCGGGGACTGTCAGGAATCTGGATATTTTATTCCGGTCTTACGTTCGTGACATTTTTTAAATTTATTTATTAACAATACCAACATTACATACAGTACTTACGTTGCATACAATACCAGCATTACTAATATAACATTATTTACTACTTGACAATAATACACATAACTTACAATACCATCATAACATTTCTAACATTACTTGCAGTAAAAACGTTACGGTACTATCATTACTTGCGAGACTTACATAACTAAACAACAGCGTACATTAGTTTTTTTTAAAAACAAAGAAAAGTCAAAAAGTAAACAAAATAGTATTACAACGACTTAGTAACAATATAATACATTTACTAAAGAAGGCCAGTGTAACTGACCGAAACGTTTGATTTTAAAAGCCGTGTTGTAATTTCGAAAAGATCCCGATTTGTAATTAAGTTAAAATAAGAGGCAAGAGATTAAAAGATATTATTGAAACTGTATGTTAACTAACTAAGTGGTGGATTAAATCAGTAGTGAAACTAAACACTTATAAAGTGATGTTTGTAGACAATAACAGATCATGAAAAGAAACTAAGTTAAGCGGTTATTATAGATAAGATAGGCTTTACATATTGCTCTAGCAATTTTTCGATAGGTAGTGTTTCCCAATTTTTTCAGTACCTGTATTTTTGGATACGTAAGTAAGTAAGTAGAAATGCTTATTTGATTCTGTCAATGCTCATCCCAGTATGCACAACTGAGTTCTGAATTAGGATGGCATATTTTATATTTAACAATTAGACTACGAGCCCGAGTTTTCTATGAGCAAATAGTCAACGAGGCGCAGCCGAGTTGACTATCGCTCATAGAAAACGAGGGCGAGTAGTCTAATTGTTTTAGTAGAAACTCTAAAGGATTGCAGTCCAAAACCTACAATATTGTGCACTTTAAAGACAAAAATCAAGAAAATTTACCGCTTAAAGAGCTACTCTTGCGCGCGACTGTTTTCTATCGGCGATTATATAATAACCTGAATTCTACGCGCATTTTCATTGGTTCTTACCAGGGCGGGAGAAGGCTGGGCGATGAAACGAGCAGTCCGCGCTTTGTGCAATGTGTGATGCGGAGTAGGACTGGCACGAGCGCTTTTTCCGCTCTTCCGGCGCCAACATGGCGATGAAAAAAGTTGTCGTCGCGTAACCGGAAATTGTGTATTGTTGTTCATTTTACGAGTCTCTAGTTTCTCGAAATTCTTATATAATACAATATTTTCAGTCAGAAACAACCTGAGTCTTCATCTTTAATTAAATTATATGCTTTGTTGCTGAAAATATTGTAAAATTGGCGACGAATTTGGCGGCTCTCAATTTGTGGTGCGCAATAAAAATCGCGACCAGCCGGTCTTCATCTGCTTCGTTTAAAAAAGCACACCAAAACCCATCTCTAAATTTTACATATGTTAAAGCCTATTAGATATTTTAGAACATATCAAAAATTTAGCTGGAGATATTTGGAGATATCGGAGTTCTATATCTTTAAAGTTGACAATGGCGACAGCGCCATATCGCACCATTGAAGTTTATACAATCACTGCGAATACCGCTTTGTTTGCATTTGCGTATGTGGATGAACTGAAATACCACACACTTCTTTAGCGACTAAAGTAAATAAAATTGAACAAATAAGGCAAGAAAACTTTACATCGATAAAAGAAGTGACTGAAGGTGAGGAAATGTTCCGTGGACAATTAATTCCAAAGCTGCAGTCGCTGACTTAACATTGTAAACAACTTATCTACACGACTAATTAGATCTTATGCCAAATGTAAATAGACAAGAAGCAAGAAAACCTTGGCAACTATTTCAAAGGAGGAGAACAAAAAAGATGGTGATATACGTGTGGATTTTAAACCAAGAGTTTGTTTAATGGTTTTCAATATCTTTTTTAATTCGAAATGTTGAAATAGTAATAATTAAATGTAGTAGAAATATAACCCACTTAAGCTATTGAAATCGGCATGAACGTTAACACATTCTTTATTAAAACCGCAAACATCGTTACACGCAATTCGTTGGAAACGCATTGATAGGTATTGATAGATGCTAAAGTGGAAAGAAAAAAATTGATAAATTATCGGTTTACAGTTTCAATTTTAAACCGATCAAACTTCAGACGACACGAAGGAAACCAATTAATAGAAGCGGGAACCCAATTTAAAGAAACGATCAGAGGTATCTGCTCACTTGACTTGATAACATGGCAAAGAACGTTTGATTTGGAGGTAATATTTCTTATGGTGTCAAACTAAGGGCCAAGTCAGTTTATAAACTTAAAGTAGTTTATAACAACTCGTACCACATGTCAACTAAAAATGCTTCTAGTAAGGGGCCACATGGACATTTTTATTAGCATATTACATAAACAGGAAAGTGTATTGCATGGTGAATTCATGGCTCAGCTAAGGTGAGCTCATCACCAAAATGGAAACAAATTGTCTAGTCTTATTGCTCATGGTAAACCCCATCTGTTAATGTATCCAAGGGCAGATCTAGGGGAGGGTACAGGGGGTGCACTCCTTCCTCCCTGAGATGACCAATCAGACACACCCTTTCTTAGTGGTGCACCCTCTCCTAAGAAAAAGCCTGGTTCCACCCCTGGTATTTCGGGTACACTTAAATATTGCATGCATTTGCATCTGTTTAGAGCAGCTGTGGATAAATTTGGCTTAATTGAAGCCCAAGTACATTTCTGACTGATAAGTGGGTAAACATAAGTAAATTTCATATTTCATGAGTATGGCTATGTTGTGGTTTATTTATATTTGGTTCAAATATTTTTGAACCAGTTTGATTTTTAGTTTTCATTATCCCATATTCATTATCATAATCTGAAACAAAGGAAAGTTAAAATCAAATTGTTTTAAAAAATTTAAACCAAAGATAAAATTAAACCACAGCAGCTACATAAACAAATCACAACAATATTTAAATGGGATGGGGAGATTACATAGAAATTTTAATTTACATTTAATATGCATGTGCCTCCTTCTAAGGACACAAATCGATCGAGGTTTAACAGAGGGGTTAAAAAAAACTTCACTTTATCAACTTTAAATTAGAGGAGTTCAAGGCCATGTTTGGTGCAGTATATGTCATACTAAAACATATCAATAAAGACATGCTCAAATCACTTTTCTCGTCTCAAAGATACATGTGTGGCAGCTCCCCAAACATGACAGCATGCATCTTCGGCTTTAACAACAATGGATACAACATACAGACCACCAAGCTAATTAAAAACACGCAAACAAATGTTAATGAAGTAGAAGAGTGTTATGATGCTGTGAATTCCAAAAAAACTCGCCCACAAAGGGTCAGCAAAGCCGAAAACAGTGGTGGATCTAGGGGAGGGGCTAGGCCACCACCTTATTCTTAGAACAAATAGATGCCCAAAAAGCCAAAAAAAAAAAATCAAAAGCACCCCCTTATTCTAGGGCCTGGATGACCCCCCCCCCCCCTCCATTGTCCTTATCCCTACTCCCTCAGCCCCTCTCCATAACAACAACAACAACATAACTGATAATAGTAATTTTTTATTTGACACAATACTGTAAAAAGGAAATTAATTTTCAGGGTCATACTTTCTTTTAAAATCCAATCAGAAACTTTAGTGATCTCCCATGAGAGTACCCATCTAATGGGAGATCGCTGAAATTCTGATGGGAGAAGTCCAGTCAATTTGCAGTTATTGATAAAAGGTATAAGAATTTACACCAGCCACCAGCATCCCAAGCTAATGACAAGTGAGCTCAAAAGTCAAGAAATCTACAATTTTAAAACAATTCCTGCTGTGAAAAACAAAAAATATCAGAAGATATGCATGACTATAAAGAAAACCAGATATGTATAGTTCCAGATGAAATTTATGAATAGACTTCATCTGAAACTATATATAGGGTTGTTTTTAGTCATATCACAATAAAGAATAATGGTGGTTTCCTTTTCGAAATATCTTTTTATATTTCAGAGAATCAATTATTTAAGCTTTTCTATTTCTATAGAGCGAACGTTTTTGTTCCGCCTCGGGGTACGTAAATTAAAACACTCAAACAGCTAAGCAATTGAAACAAAAAACTCGTTTAAGTCATCTGTTTCTTTGTCACATTTCAATACGTGTTAGTGACGGCTTCCTTTCTTCGCTTGTCTTCTATAAACCTCTCTAACGCTAAAAGAAAAGACTGCGTATGTACGTTTGAAGAAAAAAACTGTCTTTTCCACTTACAGCAGAAGAAGAAGGTTCCGGTTCAGACTAATTGAGATCAAACAGGTTATGAGTATCGTCAAAAATAAACAACTCCTTCGGTCCAGGATGGGCTGTTCGAGACTATAATATCCGCCATCTTGGATCGACTTGGACAGTAGAACCCAGTCTGCTGCATCACACCTTTTTGCTCGGACGCGCTCGTTTCATCGCCCAGCCTTCTCCCGCCCTGGTTCTTACTTATGATCTATCAGAGTACAGACACATGGATGACGTCACGCGGTGGTGTGACTCGCGCGCGTGATCAGAGTTCATAGTCCAAATCAGAGTTGTCGGCAAAGTTTTTCAAACTTGCGGGGCCACAACAAAGCAAAAAAGTTCAGCTTAATTACAAACCTTTAGTGAGAAACAATACGCCAAGCATCGTTCACCTTTCGAAGCATTTAACTGGGCAAAACAAGCTTGAAGAAGACAGCGAATTATTCGAGAAATTATCCGAAATCTGTATGAAAGTTTGACCGGTGTTGTACAGTTGGACGACGCCACGGGGAAAAAAGAAATTGCGGTTGAACGCTTCGGTTAATGCTTACAGATTTGAACAACTTTCCAAATCGTAATAAAGGTTAGTTTTTCAGTATTGACTTTCAATTGACCATTTTTCTGTTTATTCAATTGGATTAACAATGCTTCGTGTTAACGAAAACTTAATAGTGAAATCAAAACAACTTAGCTCATCGGTACGGTAGCATTGCTCACACAGAAGTGTGCTGAAGTCTTGTGTTATTATATAAAACAAATAGATTTCATTTTGCCGTGGGTCTGTTCAGTAATAGATCACAGAAGACGTCAAAATATGGTATGAACATCAGTGACCCACTCGGCTAGCGCCTCGTGGGCCACTTCTCTGTTCATACCACATTTTGACGTCATCTGTGATCTATTACTGAACAGACGCACGGCAAAATGGAATCTATTTGTTAAATAGAAGTCAGTGGGAGAACCAATCAGATTCGCAGATTTCCAATAGAACACAGCTGAGTTTCTACTAATGGCTAATAATCTTCAGCACGCTTTAATCAGTTCAAACTTTTTACAGAAATAGATATCATACAAAAACTTATTACTATTTTTTTTCTACAGTAGTAAGAAACGCAGCTAATTTCCTGCAATGAGAATTGCATCATTAATAACAACGGGATAATATAAGGCGCGTTTACACGAGCGAGAAGATTGGGTACGGACCCGTCCAAAAATTGGTCCGGACTTCACCACTTTTGTAGAGAAACAGTCAAATCAAAACGGGGCCATAGGCGCCTATGGCCCCGTTTTGATTTGACTGTTTCTCTACAAAAGTGGTGAGGTTCGGACCAATTTTTGGACGGGTCCGTACCCAAAATTTTCAGTCGTGTAAACGCGCCTATAGTGAACTGAAACCAAGTCAGTTAGCATTTTGTACCTGTTTCCGAGATAAACTAACAATAAAGCCAGGATCCGAGCCAGGACCCGAGCTAGGATCCGAGCTTGGATCCGAGCTAGGATCCGAGCCAGGATTCAGGATCCGAGCAGGTTAGGATGAGCTTTCTCTGCCATTTTTAATATGACATATTCTTGACATGACCTGGTTTGCCCTGTTTGTCAAGATGGAGCAAGATGGAGAAAAGCAAAGGCAAGCGTTTGCAAATTGCTATTGTTTTTACAGTCGTGCCAAGAGAAGCGTACCCCCTAGAGTACATTAATGAATTGATTATTTTGAAATTTGAATGCATTAGTCAATTTCAATAATGCATCCATCTTATTAATAATATAAGGACGGGTCAATGTTCAGGGAATGTTCGAATAAAAATTTGGTTGCTGATCACAGTCGCCTGATTTAAAGGAGAAGTTCACTCCAGAATGGCCATTTATTTTCTTTACGCCAATAAAAAGTTTATACAAAGATATGTTATTCACCAAAATTTCAGCCTCCAACGTGCGCTATAACCCTACGAAATCTTTCTTTGAAGTAGCCCAAAACTCGACAACTGAACGCCGCCATTTTGGAGCCTGTTAATGTATGCGTGACGTCAAAGAGCTCAGCCTGAAGTTTAGCGGGAAAATTTTAATAGTCGAAACTCCTTGTTTCTTTGTAGTGGCGTTTGTTTGTCAAAATACAAATGAGATACAAAAAATTTTCCGCCGTCTTTCAATATCTAAAAGAAAAATTACTCAATAAGAATGGGTAGGGACGAAAAATTACTGCCAAAGCGAACACAAATATTTGTGTGTTCCGAAAGCTATACGGGAGACTGCTTTGAAGATCACAGATACAGTCTCCTACGTGAAAATACCCACACACAAAAAAGAAAGAGCCAGACGCAATACCAAAAATTATGCGTTTATGTTATTTCACTTTTTAGTCGATTTCAGGGAGGACTTTTAATCAACCAGAAAAACTCTTCTTGATCCGAAATAAAAAATCGCAACTCCCAAAGTGAACTTTACGTCATTTTTGTAGTTGACTGACTGAGCTAGAAATGTTTGAATTATTTCATTTTATATCAAGCAAAATTTTAACTTAACTTATTACTTGTTTGTATCTTTTTCTTCTTCTATATTTATTTACATGTACAACCCAGTCATTGCATCCAAAATTTTTAACAACTTAGCCCGTTTTGTTATTTCTTTTCTGAGAAGTGTTCTTGCCAATTTAAGTCAATTTTTGTTCATGCTGTAATTATTTGCCGTCGTCGTATTTGCTCGATTAAACACGGGTCACCGATTAAACTCCGGCTTCGTATTAATAAACGTCGGGTCAAAAATGCTAACTTTTAAATAAACGCCGGGGACGTTTGATCGAGGTCCCGGCGTTTATTTGCGGTCGAGCAAACAAGTAAATATATTCTCTTAAATAGCACTGCTACGACAAACTGGTACGGTTTGCTTCTTTGGTAATTTTTTTTATAATGTTCAAGGAAACGTCCGGCGTAAAATAACTAGGATGGATGCTGTAAACAAAATGAAACAGCAATGTTCGCGTTCGTGTTGTTTATAACAGTGAACGTTTATAACTGCGGAGGACGTTGGCGACATTGCCGTTTATGGACTCATTGGTTGTTTATGTTCTGCAGTTCGGTTTGTAACAAATCTTGATTGCAACATGCACGTGCCGTATGCAATACTGTTACTTTGGTAAAAGTCATCCTCGGAGACCCAAGAGCATTTTGTCGGCCGGGACGACGAGAAAAATCGTGGTTCTCGGGACTGAAAAAATTACAGAAAATTGCACTTCGTTAATAAACACCGGACCCCGCCAAGTTTGAAATAAACGCCGGAGGTGTTTGATTTGAGAAAACACGGTAAGCAAAATGACTTACCTCCATTCTTTCCTTATTCTTTCGCCTCCTTTCGCTTGCATGTCGTTTGAAGGGAGTTACAGAAGGAGATTTCTTAAAAATGGTTTATATTGCGTCTGGCTTTTTCTATCTTTTGTGGGTATTTCCACGCAGGAGACTGCATCTCTGATCTACTTTGAAGCAGTCTTCCACACAGTTTTCGGAACACACAAATATTTTTGTCCGCTTTTGAGCAATTGTTCTTTTAAATATCGGAAGACGGTGAAAATAAACACCTCTTTTTGTATTTCTTGGAGCTTTGTGTGAGCAAAATGGTGCTACACAAACAGGCATTTTGACAAACAAAAGCCAATACAAAGAAATAAGGAGTTTCGAGTATTTAAATTTCCCCGCCAAACTTCAGGCTGAGCTCTTTGACGTCACGCATACATTACCAGCTCCAAGATGGCGGCGTTCAGTTGTCAAGTTTTGGGCTACTTCAAAGAAAGATTTCGTAGGGTTATAGCGCACGTTGGAGGCTGAAATTATGGTGGATAACGTATCTTTGTATAAACTTTTTATTGGCGTAAAGAAAATAAATGGCCATTCTGGAGTGAACTTCTCCTTTAAAGTAAAGGGAAGGCACCGGAGAGGAATTGAATTTTTGTTATCGTCTGTTGCGTATAAAACACGTCCATGTTCCAAGTTTGAAGGGGTGGAGTTTGTTCGTAGCACGAGTCAAGTTCGAGCCCGAGTCAAGTTCGAGTCATGTTTATTTTTTATGTCTTTTGGTTTTAAAATAATTGCTAGTGAAAATGATTTACCAGAGGCACAAGAACAGCAAGATTGTTTTTATTTTTTACTGCCGATTGCGAGAGCTCATTCATTAATTGGTTAGCAGCAGTTGATTTTCTGGCTTTTCAAAGAAGAAAAATATTCCTTGGTTTCCAATAACTTTCCTTATACATTCCTGCCTGGATTAATATATACACAACTGAAGCAGAGGTTCCATCTTACGGCGGCCGCCGAAATATCAAATACAAATCGTGACAGCTTGAACAGTTTTCTGAGTTTGCATGACGTCTTTTTAAAAACATCACGGCGAAGCGCTGGTCGTGCTTTTTCGCACTCTGCTCTCATTCGCATACGGTTGAAAGGCATTTCTAAGCGCTTGCCTAATAAATGTAATTGTTTGTTGTTTTTTTCACCTACACCAGGGGTCAACGACAATTAATTATATAAGATGAAACAAGTTCACTGATAAAATTGTTTCCCGCATTTTTGGGATTCCGAGACAGTAATGCATGTGCTCCATTTTCTCAGTCAAGTCAAGACTGATGTCGAATTCAAATCTGCCCGAAGTTATTCTGAATCGGATAAAAATAATTTTGAACCAAAAAATATATGCAGTCCAACTGTGTGACAAAATCGTTGTGTGACAAAGTCGTTCGTTTTATTTTCGGTGTCAGGCCATCCCAATAAAATGTTTCGTTTCCCATCGCCCCGTCTCTTGTGATGGTGGGTCGGTCGGTCGGGCAAAAAAAAAAAAAAAAAAGAAGGAACACTTGAAGGGTTCTGGGTTCCAGAAAAGGCCGGGCTGCTAATTAAGAAAGCCTGATTACAAAGTCAACTCGGAAACGTGGTCTTTTCGTTCGTTATTCCTTATTAAACAGTCTTTAAATAACGTAGTATCGATGTTTATTAAAGACAAAGACATCATGTACCAATCGTTGTTAATAAAACAAGATTGTGTGCTTGTATATTGAAGTACTTGCTTCTTTGACTAGGGAATCTGGAATTTTTTTTTTTTTTTTTACTTTTCGAAAAAATGGGTCGGTCGGGCGATGGGAAACGAAACATTTTATTGGGATGGCCTGACTCGAAAATAAAGCAGCAATCTCGCTCGACTGGAGAAGATGGAATTCAGAAAATTAAAGAAGGCTTCCCCTATTTCGACATCTTTGTTGTGGTGATGGGACACCGCGACATCATCGATCCCTCTAAAATGGCCGATTCCTATGGACGATTATTAAAATGGCAATGAGTTCTACCTTTACCTTAGCAGCCGAGTGTAAACGAGGGTTCGCAAATCGAAAGTGAAAATGTTTCTCTCGATGAATCAGAACCGCCTGAGAAAAGAAAGGCAAAAAAGTACGACTCCAGACTGGCAGAGCTCTTTTATTGAAATGTCGGAAAAAAGTATGGAACAGCACAACGCAAGATTTGAACGATCGGCTGAAATGTTCCGTGGCGCCCAGAGCAGGCAAATGAAACAAAAAAATGCCACAGTTGACATTTTTAAAGATTTAGCATCAAAATAATTGTCTTTATCTATCGATTATCTTCTGTTGTTGAATCGTTGTTATCGTTGTCACCTCTTTTAATACTAAAGTTGTGGCAAAACTCACGTAGCAATCATAGTCTATTTTAGGATGCTCGTTTTTTGTTCAACCTTTTTCAACGCAATTCTTCATCGTACTTTCAACATGCCAAATGCTACAGATCGTAGCTCACCGAACTTTAGATTTAACTTTCTCTGCTCCTGAGTCAGGCGTCCTCTAGCCTGCAGAACAGGCGGTTTATTTTTTGCGGGGTTATTGAAAACTCGCACTTAAAAAAAATAAATAAAAATAAAAACTCGCACTTCGCGCTTCGACCCGCAAAATAAACCGCCTGTTCTGCAGGCTAAGCGTCCTCTGTCCGGGTAGGGTTTTACTAGCCAGTTCGTTAGTGGATAGGCAATGTCGCCAGCTAAAAGGGGCCTTATTTCTGTTCCATTTATATTGCCTGTTGGACCACTAATAATTTGCTCGTTTGCTGCAAGTGCATTGTGTGTCGTTTATTAACAGAAAAGGTCAACGCTTAATATCATCGTGGGAGTGCACCGAATCTGTTGCGCTTGATACACCGATCAGAAGACCCATATAGGACTGTGAACTAACTACAGCAATAAACGTAAAAAAAAAAATACATTTTAAGAACAGTAAAGCGTGCCCGTATTTTCACATAATAAGCCCTTACAATAAATACTCCTAATCTACAGTTTGATAAACCAGCGCGTTAGTTGCGACCTTTGTTAAGAAACATTATCTGTTCTTTGATACGAAATTCCGGCGGCCTCAGATCACAAAGCAAATGTTGACATGGCGGGAAAATTCCGCGGCCTCACAAAGCAAATGTTGACAAGGCGGGAAAAATGTTGACATGGCGGGAAAATTCGGCGGCCTCAGAAAGCAAACACGCATGGAATGCGCCTTATCTCCCTGTAGAATATTCTCGTGTCGTCATGACAACGTCATGCGACACGAGACAAAAAAGGAGAAATGTGGGAGCGCTAGGGTAACCCTCCTGCTTGGGTAACCCTAGCACTAGGGTTACCCTACATGCTTGTAAACAGGCCCTTACTAACCAAATCTAAAATATTTTCAATACATGCTGTGCAAAGATTCTACGCTTTGTGATATGCGACTTTGACGGCCAACTGTGCAGGAATGGAAATCGACACAGTTCTTGCTAGATGAAAAATAGTTTTAAACTGCAGTCCGGCTCAAAATATGTACCAGCAGAACACACGGCTATTTGTAGAAAGTAGCAAAACGTGTAGTTTGCGACAAAAACATTACGTGACATAAATTACATTTCTTTTTTATTTACAAAAATAGATTGAGCTTGTCACAAGTGGTGAATTTTAGTACTTGCTCTTAGTCTTTTTTCTCTGTCCTCCCGCAGCGGCAAAGAAGAGGGCCTGATTGCAGGTTAGCCCAAAAGTCGACCGAGTGGGCCAGCAAAGACTATGCCAGGAGATGCAGAATCGAAAGATTTTGTTTCAGTCGATCTCGCTGAGAATGTTGGAACAATCGTTAATGCCCTTGGCATTAACGATTGTTAGTATAGAGAATAGAATAGAATAGAATAGAATAGAATAGAATAGAATAGAATAGAATAGAATAGAATAGAATACAATACAATAGAATAGAATAGAATAGAATAGAATAGAATAGAATAAAGTTTATTGAGTTCCCATCCAATTTATGTTTATTAATTTAAAGACAAGAACATCACATCATACCAATTGTTGTTAAATAATAAAACAAGATCGTGTGCTTGTAAATTAAAGTACTTGCCTATTTGACTAGTGAATCTGGTTTTTTTTTTACATTTCAAAAAAATGGGTCGGTCGGCGATCATTCTCGTCCCCAGAGGCCGCGATCCTTCTGGTCAGCACCCGGGATCGAGACCTCTGGCCGGCTCAGGAGGGAGCGGTAAACTCGTCAGCTCGGTTGTCCCGAGGTCTTGGGCAATCGTGACGTCACGGCCATCGAAGCGTGAAAACGCTAAAAAATTGTCGAAAATGGCGGCGTCGCCAATGTAAGATAACACTGGTTCAAGCTGTATTTCTACTCATTCCAGCTTCAAATGGTGTTGTGTTTCGGTCAACACATGTAGCTGTTTTCGTTCTTTCTTCAGAGGTAGGTGGAGTTTAATTTTTACCGTTAAATAATGCAAAAACTGCTTTTCAAAGCATTTTGGGCCGAGCCTTGCAAGTGAAAATTCTGGTGGTAGATTTTAGTTATTCGCACGGTAAAATTCCTTTTTTTCTGTGATCGGTAACGTGAAGGAAGGTAAAACTTGGTCTTAGAAAAGGTTATACACACAAGAAAACATTGTACTTAAAGATAGCTCCGTAGAATCAACATTAAAAATGATCAGTCCATTTGGAGGTCGATCTTTGATCGTCTTGATGATCTAGTGCTCAAACTGTTTTGTAAAAACTTACAAAAAACAAGAACATTATGATTAAATAACGGGTCACAGGCTACTCATTTTTACTTGGAACTATTCAATGATTTTAATGAGCCTCTGAATTACTTATTTTGACTGTTGTGCTAAGCTTGCAAATTCCAAGTAACTGCTTGAGTTATATGAGGGTCTAACATAGGTTTGGCGGGATGCGGGATGGGCCTGTTTTCGCTGGCGGGATGCGGGATGAAAGGAAATTTAAAGGCGGGATGCGGGATTGTAAGAGGTCGGCGGGAGGCGGGAAGTTGGTTATTTTCGTGGTGAGACGCGGGAATTCTTGTCTTTTTCGGGCGGGAAACGGGATGCTATAGATCGCTATACAGTCTAGTTTTTCGTCATTATCAGCGTGTGTGTGAATTTTTGATCCTTATCAGCAAAATCAATTTGCGGTCCGACCACCGTCTAATTTTTGATTAAGACCTGTCACAAACATGTCAATTTTTTCTATAAAATCCATTAAAATCACGTTTCCAGCAGATATAGACGATAATTAAATGATCAGCAACTGGCCAGGGCTTGAACCCGGACTGCTCGATTTAGAGTCCAGCGCACTAACCATATTAGGCAACTGCAAGTTTCTTGCTGTCAAAAATCAAAATGGCGAAGTGGATCGTCATAGCCTAGTTGCATTCCCTCCAAGTTAAATGGAAATGCAACATGACAGGAAGGACAGCTACTACAACAACAGGTCATCAGCCAGAGAAAAAGAAATAACATCGATACTTCAGAGAAACGACAGAGCATCATTAAAGATCAACGAATGAACGCCAACTCAGGGTAAAGTAGGTAAACCATAGATTTACCAAAGTGAACTAGCTACTCCTGTCTATCGTAATCATTGACCAAGGCAACTGTAAAGATCTACTGTAATACGATAACTTGGGAACAGTCGGGGAAAAACATTTTAATGCGGCGGGATCGGGATGACGCGTCCGAAGCGAGCGGGATGGCGGGAAAGAGGAAAAAATGGTGGCGGGAAGCGGGAATTGCAAACCCTATGTTAGACCCTCTTATATTAAAGTTAAATATTTTGTCTGAAGTTTTATTTGGCCAGGTACTGACCTGGTGATCGACTTCATTGTCACCAAATTTAAAAATGGACATGAAAATTTCTTTGGCTTCGTAGTTACTGTATTTGTCAATTTGTTTGGCGGTGGTGATCTGTGTTGCAACTGATGAATGTTGCACACCTTAAACTTTTCCATGTCATTGTTGCTCATAAAAGATAATGTGGTCTTGACTAAATACATTCCTTGCAGGGTCCTTAATTAATGTTTTTGAATTAGTCCCACAAATGTTTGTGCATCCTTCTATTGCACATTGTACACTTCCTTCAATGTAAGGTAATAGACCAAAAATTAATGTTTTCACCCAAATTAAATGTTTTAATTAATGTTTTTCACAAATCTTAGGACAAATTTACATTGCATTAATTTACATCATGAGACCTAGCTTCGACTATATTTTGCAATAACCTTCTAACCTTTTTCTGCTCTTCCTACAGGACAAGACATTCTTGGGGGACGTTCCCAAGATTTGTTTTCATCACAGATAAAAAGCAAGGGAGAATCAACTGGCAACCACATTTCCCTGATACATTTCTTATCAACCTCAACATCTTCATCCGGTACATCAACAATGCTTGCTGGAGAAGCTCAGATAATTTGATATTACGTATTTAAATGCTTGTCAATTATGTCTTGAAAGTAAATATGAAAATAATTATGGAGTAAAGTTTCTGGTTTTTTTTTTCAAATTATATTCAAAGCTAGATCACAGGTTTACCACCTGAGCAATATAATTTCTCCCTCTTGTGATCTGTTGCTCCAGGAGATCACTCCCTTCCAAGATGTATTGTTAAACATTTAAATATATTACCACTATCTATGACATTCATGGATTAGAGCATTTTTCTAATTAAAAAATATATAACAGAATTTGCAACATTTGTTTCCTTTGCCTTTCTTCTTTCTAAAACATTTGAAAAAGGCATTGACAGGCCTACACAGGCTCCCCTATTGTGGTTTTACGTTAGCGACGCACAAGCCTTTAAAGTTTTGCTCGGACGAGTATGGCTTTGAGCAATTTACCTCTTTTGTATGATATAATCAGAGGTGTTTTGTAAATTGTTTTCAGCACTGGCTGATTTTGGATGAGGCTCCAATGTTGCATCAGTAGTTGTTTAAAATTTTTAACCCCTGGGTGGTATGTTGTCACAAAAGGCATTATTTTGCATTTATGTATCAGTCAATTAGTCAATTTCAAGTGGAGAGCATGCCCCCCCCCCCCCCCACAAACCCCTGGGCATTTGACTTTTTTCAAAGTGTCTGATCAAATTCCGCACTATGTGGGCCAGTTGCATGGTCAAATGCCCCAGGGGCTGAAATGTCATTGTGAAAACTGTATTTATTTAAGAATTACTCTTTCCAGTTTGACTGCAACGTTTTTGTCTCTTTTTCTGAGTTTGCAAAGTTTCTGCCATTTTCTTCCCTGGGCTTGTTTTCCCTTTAATGAAATATTATTGTGTTTGTGGGCAATTACACATACAAGGGACAGAAAGATTTTCAATGAAGGGAAAGGGTTGGCTGAGAACAAAGATTTTTATTTCCCTAAAATTATTATTATTATTATTATTATCGTATCTATAACAATATTCTTGATTTTGATTGGTTCTTCCTGTGCCTATTTGTTGCATAATCGGTGATCACGTGGGTGTCCAATTACAGCTATCCAATTTGAACAACTTAAGATTGGATACCAATAATAAAATTGGACACCTTTGCCATTCACGCATCAATTACATTTTGAAATAACTTGCCTGATTAATCCTTGAATTGTAAACCACTCAGTCCGATTACTATAAAAAGCCTGCTGTTGAGCCAAGTGGCTCAGGCCAGAGCTTATCCCGGTTCCTGTAGCATTAAGCAGGTAGGAGTATTTCTATTCCCCCCTGGATGGGATGCTAGTCCATCGCAGGGTTACCCCCCAGCAGTAAATTTGCCGGTACCCATTTATACACCTGGGTGGAGAGAGGCACTATGAGAGTAAAGTGTCTTACCTAAGAACACAACGCAGTGCCCCGGCCAGGTCTCGGACCCGGACCACTCGATCCGGAGTCCGACGCACTAACCATTAGGCCACCGTGCCTCCCACAGTCCAATTACTATTACCGGTACTTATCATTATTTTATTTTTTTGGTAGGGGGGCATGGTAGAATGAGCACCTTCCACCCACTCCATGAGACACCCCTGGGATTTGTGGGTTTGTTTGAGTATAAAATTCTATTAATAGCAATGAAAACGATACAAAATTTAATTGTACCCCACTAACCTTAGCATCATTGTCAGTGTGGATGCTGAAGTTTTTTTCAGTTGGTTGACTAGTTTGCCTTTTTTATGGCTATCCTTCTTTGAATTAGTTTGCATTACAATAATGCCTGGGGAATAGCATATTGATGGTATAAACAAATGTGCATAAAAAATGATGAAAACATGCACATTTTTATTGTAGTATGTAGTTGGAAAGGGCAAAGGCATGATAAATCTGCATTACAAGAATTTTTGATTGCCAAAGAATGAAAGAAGTTACAAAGTGAGTCAAATCCTAACAAAGTCTCAAGTATGGCTGTGGAATGACCAAAATACCCAAAATACATATAGATGTGTTTACATCCAAGTATTCTGACAAGCAGCTAATTCTGTCTTCTACCTCTGCTGTTATGCACCTTCTAGATGGGTTTGCTGTAAAATATTCAAATTAAACCAAGGTTTGCCTAAATCTTGTTCAATTATTTAGGGCCGGCCTTCAATATATCCGTATTAGACTTGTCATTTCAGTCAAAAGATAAATTTGAAGTTTGAAGCCGAGATGAACTGAACGGTGCGGACGCCCGAGGAAACAGCTTGAGAACAATTTTTAATAAACAGGACGAATTTTGGTCTAAAACCATGTCCATGTGTCAATAGCCTTTAAGAATTGCAAATGGTGCTTCTATTTCTGAAGCTGCTTTCTGAAAAATTGGCTCTAGAAGCAATTTTGCCGTTAACTATACGGCTACACCAGCTTAAACGAGTATGGTGGCTTATCGATCTCCTACATGCATGCTATGGATACTATATCTTATAAAAAAGTTTTATTGGTTAAATCACTTACCAGGTCAACATATTGGATCTTTTAGGTTCTTCCTGATCTTGTGAAAACTTCCTACGTCTCTTTATAAAGTCGATCGATGTCTTTTTGTAAATCATATATATATTTGTTTTCGAGGGAAGCTCGCGTCAGCCTCCCGCAATAATTTTCCTCGCCGAGTACGGTAGATTTACTTTTTTTAGATTATTGTAAGGATTTTTTAGAAATACTCAGCAAATCACAGCAGCAAATGTAGACTTAACAAGCCGTGTTTTGGCTAATGGGTCTGCATTAGAAGCGCTTTCATCATTTTTGTGCCTATTTCTTCATTTGCTTTTTCGCGGCAATCTCGCAAACTACGCAGCCAGTACCCGTGGCTGGTGAGCTGCGATTTAAGTCACTGATCATTTTAACAAAGCTTTTTAACGATTTAATGTTTTCGGTTATTTAAAGTTTTATATTTTTTCAACCTCATATCGTTCTCTCCGTGGTGTGCATCTTTGGGTTTGAAAGATATCGGCCTTGAAATAGCGCAACATCGTAACATTTTGATCGCGATCTCTATCGATCGATCACGAACTTTTTTGTTTTAATTTCTTCCTGGTTTTGTGTTTTAGCCAAGTTTGAACTAAAAAGGCTTTCTCGTATATAGGATTCAGCATACCAACGATCCTTTCATGCTTTTTGTTATGATCTGTTTGATTACAACCGCTTAAAACACTCATGGGGAAGCCATTTGTTTGCCTGAGTTTAAACTTCCCGGGCCAGCAGACTCGTGACGTCACGATTGCCAGACACCTCGGATTTGTTTGCCCTTATTCGCCCACTGGTGCCCAGGCCTAAGTTTACCGCTCCCTCCTGGGCCGGCTCCTTATGGAGCTTTGAAGGCCTTTGAAACAGTTAGCGGTCAAGAGCAAAGATGTGTTAGCGATGGCAAATCATTGATTTATCAAGTTTTTCCTCCGGTACTGAATATATGGAAGATCGTCCGCGAGAAGGTCTACTGTGGCAGTTATTTTACCGTTAAATGTACCTATTTGCGATCACAAAATTATCAGCACTTTACGTCTGCACAAGAGATGATGGCAGATGATGCATAATCGATGTTTTGTTGACTGACTACCATAAGAAAAAAAAAACGCTTTTAAGCACAAGGCACGAGGGATTGTTGTGGATGAAGTTTATCTCGCAATCGATTGGTAAGCATGCAGTTTTTATGTAGCAATTTTATTGTTTATGAAATCAGTAAGCTTACTTTAGCTAGGTTTTTCTCCAGTCGATTGAGAGTGAACCACAGAAAGTTAAACGGCTAAATAAAATGCAGAAAATGTTATTGTATGCGTCTTTTGTCTTTATTATCCATTCCAGCATAATTATGTCAAGGATTCAGCTGATAAATGTGTGATTCCAACTTCCAAGTTTGAAGTTGTGAGATATTTAGGAAGTTTAATTCAAAGTGGCAAATTCATGCAAATTGTTGGGCATGGTTATTATTAAATGGCATTGACTCGGCAACCAAACTTGAAAAAAAAATGCAGTAGGTTTGATTATTAAATTCAGTCCCACCAATAATATGTTATGTGCCAGGTATAAATATGTTTTGAACTCCTATTTTGTTACACATAATGTGCATGCTGGCAATTTTAGTCTACACACAGAGATCATTTATTTTCCCCAGTATACTAGCTATATGTACATCCCATCATCCAAGAAAGTGATCAATTTGGGGCTCACACTATACAAAGCTATACTGAACTGAACTTTAAATCCCTCACAGCTTTTTACAAAAAAATTAAAAATGACAACCTTGTTCATGTTTACAATGAACTGTGGCCTCTGCTTGTTAATATAATGGTCCTACATAAACAAGAAGTAGCTTCATTTATACAGTGTGAGCTGTTGTTACTCCTTCAGGCATCCACCATACAAACTCATGAAAATTATGAAAGCAGGTAAACCATATGCTTGAAGTGTGGGACTTGTAAAACAGTGGAGCTGCAATTACTCTCCATGCAGAGCAATGTTGATAACTTTTAGTTCTTAAATTTAGTTTTGGAGGCAATTTTCAAGAGGGACTGCTGAAGCATATTCACTCCTGCTCTTACTTGTATGGCTACAGCTGGTATAATAGTCCATCAAGAGAGGATTATCCTCTCTTGAGTCCATTTTACAGTTGCATGCCAAGTGACCTGGCCTTTGATTGGTAGTGAGGCTGGAGGTGACCTTGCATTGTTACAAACCTCTTTGCTTTTTCATGTAAATGCAAACTTGTTCAGAACAACTTGATTTACATGTCAAAAGCAGTGAGGTCTGTATCAAAACAAGGTGACCTCCAGCCTCACTTCCATTCAAAGGCCAGATCACTGAGCAGACAACTGTAAAATGGTCTATTGTGTAAGGTGCATAGGTTGCGGTGTCTGACATTTGCGGACTGCAGACTTTCACCCTGGTTCGCCTACTTCACACTACGGTTAGCCTACTATTTACTCTGGTTAGCCTTAATAGCACTTTGGTTAGCCTGTTTATGGAAATGGTAACATGATATATTCTCTTTGTCTGCAATCTGCAAATGTCAGACACAACACAGGTTATGCTCACTGCTGGTGTAAATGATAGAGGATGTTGATTTATCTCAGTTCAGTTGGCTGCATAATTTTAGTACACAATCAATAATTAAATTACTAGTATATGAAAGAAAAGTAAAACAAACCCTGGTTTGACAAACCCTGAGTCATGCATGTGCACTGCCAAGTACCGGGGTAATGTTATGTGAGAAGAGGATGAAAAGTGGCACCCATGCAATGGACATCTCATTTATCCTTGTTTAGCTGTTAGGTATCAGCATGCCATATAGTAACATGCAGTTGTGTACGGGAAAATTTTTGTAGAAGGGGGGGGGGGGTGCGCTTTAAATTATTTGCAGAAACTCCCTGGTCACACATTCAAGATGATTCTTTTGTAATGTCACATTAAATCAGCATACCATGAGAGCACAGGTGATCAAATAGTACAAATGGTTTTATTGGTAAATCAAGATCAACATTATTAAAACTGACATGAAGTTAAAACTGACATGAAGTGAAACTGAAGGTATAACATGCTCTAAAAGAAGAAGAATTAAAAACATTAACTTGGACACCCAAAACTGCATGTCATTCATGTTTATTTGTCTTTACATTACCACAAGATTGCAGGAATTGTGGTCAGGATGGAGGTAAGTTTTTGGAGGGAAAACTTTTTGGAGACCACAGCATGTGTCTCTGCTTGAACGGTTCATCCATTTTTCCTGAATGAAAGACTATTTTTTTCTCAACCTCCCCTAAAGTATGCTGAAGGTCACATGCCAATAATGTTCACAATAATTCTGTTTTCAATGCTACATATATTATATGTACAAACTCCAGAGGTGAACTCAAGGGCATCTGGGCTATTATAGCAAGGCGCCCAAAAGTGTGACCACTTTTAATTTATTCACATTCTTTCGTGCAGATTTAATCCAATCAAAAGCCGTGGATAGCTTGCAGTTGACTTCTGATTGGATTAAATCTGCACGAAAGAATGTGAATAAATTAAAAGTGGTCACACATTTGGGCGCCTTGCTGTAACTAACTAATAAATATACATGTGATCACTGTGTGGCTGCAGAATAAGTAAAATTTGCAAGTCCTATGCAATGCTGGTGGCATGGATATAAAATCCACTAACATTGCAATGGCTGAGCAAAGCAAAACAACAAATTATGTAAAGGGGAGGTACAAAACTGACACACTTGCATTTTGTCCAAACTGTCTCACACAGGTATAACAGCCAATTTGAGTTTTGAATTGTATCAACAGAAAAACAACAATAATTTAACAGGCTATTTTCATAACATTACATGGCATACCTGTGGCAGACATATTATGATCAGCTCCTTTCTCTTTTAAACAATTATAACTATGTTTTTTAATAATCTCTGTTACAGTGTTAAATAATATTGTACTTTGGCTCTTAGATCTCCACTTATTTTGTTGTCATTTTAAATCATCATTGCCTTAATTATTTTATACTTAAGTTCTTAGATCTCCACTAATTCTGTTATCATCTGGCTGTAAACAAACCAGTCTGTCTGATAGTAATTTCAGCTGTTAACAAATCATGTACATAGGCCATTTAAAAGTGATAAATAAAATGTGAAGAAAAAAAATATCAGCTCTTTTCCTCGCAGTGAATAAATCAACAATACTTGCTGCATCTAATTTTTTTGAAGCGATTAACTACTGTCTGCTTATAAAGTAAGAAAATTATAAAATATATACCATTCTTTTTTTCTCTCTTCCTGAATTTGGCGAAGAAGTTGAGGCTAGGCTGTCTTCTAACGATTCGATTTGCCTTTCTTCGATCAGATTTATACTGATTCTTGCTGAGCTTTCGAATGGACAGCAATCATAATAAACTCCTGAAATACTTCTGCTTCACGCGTTACAAGTTCACAGAGTTCAGCACATTCGGGAGGGAAACCAGCTTCGAAAGCAATTGTTGAGGCAGAAATGTTTTCTCAATCTCACATGATTCCTTCGTTGGTTGCTTTGGAACCAAATAAAGCCAACAGATGCGTCTTCGGGATAATATTTACGTTACAAGGTCGGCAAACAGACGCTTTACAGCGAATACGCTACGTCGAAGTTCTTTCCGCCATGTTGACTGAAATTTCTCTTCCGGTCTCAATTCTATTGTTTGAGCAACGCCAATCGTAATCGGATCTGAACCGGAAGCGGCCAGAGGTCTCGATCCCGGGTGCTGACCAGAAGGATCGCGGCCTCTGGGGACGAGAATGGTCGGCGATGGGAATCTGTTCAAGTACCGTAATGATTCAATTTAGCGCCCGAGGCGCTTATTTACTTTTGGCACCTCAAGGGAGGGCGCTTATTCGAGACAGGGCGCTTATTCGGGACAGGGCGCTTATTTGATTTTTTGAGAAACAACCAAATGTATCTTATAATAACAGGAACTGTAACAGTTAGAAATTGTTAAAAGTTCAGTTACTTTTAAAATAATTCTTCATTTTAACAGTAAATATATACATGAACTGTACGGTGAACGGTCAGGAGTTTATCTAGTTGACGTCAGTGACTTCAGTAGGGCCAGTTATCCACAATAGGGGCACTTATTAGAATAGGGGTGCTTATAAGAATGGGAGCGCTAATAAGAATGGGGGCGCTTATTGGAATAGGGGCGCTTATTTACAAAAACACATTCGAAGGG
>NC_135769.1:12578572-12602805 GCF_052425735.1 Oculina patagonica | reverse complement strand
TTCATTTTATGTGGAGACTAAAACAAAAAACGAAAAATCAAAATCGACTTCCGTTTTATCGTTTTTCGTTTTATGTGCAAACTAAAAGAAAAATGAAAAAATGAAAATCGACTTCCGTTTTATCGTTTTTTGTTTTAAGTACAAACTAAAACAAAATGTAGGTGTATGTAGGTATATGTAAGGGGTCATGGGATAGGTGGTCGAGGGGTAGACTGGGGTCATCTATATGGGGGGAGGGGGTCGGGAAAGGTGTCCGTATGGCTAAACGTTCAGGTTGATATAAGCTGTGATTGCTCAGCCGTTTTAAGCATTGACTATCCGTGTATGTCAACGTTTTGGTGGGAATTTTGAAGAAGAATGACAATCGAGAGTCCCGGTGTCCGGCAGTATGTATCTCCGAAAACTCGTGGAAAAAAAAATAACAATTGACCCACTCTGTTTAGTCCTACTTGCAAACCTTGTGTGTGTCTGAGATTGCCAGACATCATCATTCTTCCGTACGTAGAACCATCCTTGTGTAAAATAAGAAAATGGTGTACAAACATATAAGCGAGGCTACGATGACTTTTTCGCCGTTTGCAAGTCGTTTTATATCCAGGGAGGCTATTTACCTAAAAAAAATAAGCAGTTCGGTCTTTAAAATTGTTCCTATTTCTTCGTTGGCGAAGGAAGCGACTGTCATCGTGTTTGAGATATAAACCGGCAAGACTTTATTTCACAGTCGATAAGTAATGATGTCGTGACGCCACTTGCTACATAATGAACTTTGTCAAGCTATTCACTGTGCCCTCAGCAACCATTCGATAGCTACTGCCCACACTCGGTTGCCCGGCATGCTTTGCCGTATTTTTGAGTAGTTTTGAGTCGTGTAACAAAGGAAGTTTCTTACCTCCCTCCCCCCCCCCAGCTGATGTAGGTATATGTAAGGGGTCATGGGGTAGATTGTCGCAGAGTAGAGTAGGATCTATTTAAATGGGGGTCGGGGGGTTGTGAAAGGTGTCCGTATTGCTGAACGTGCATGTTGATGTTAGTTGTGATTGTTCAGCAGTTTTAAGCATTGACTATATTCTCTTTTTGTAAGTCATCATTTGGGTGGGAATTTCGAATAAGAATGGCTGTAGAAAGTCTAGATGTCGATAAGTATCTCCGAAAACTTGTTCAAAATGATAAGGAAAGCTACAAGAAAGAGAGCATAATTATACGACAGGCCTATCCTGGAGTGGATGGATTTTCTAAGAGAAGCGTCAGACGATCTTACGTGCAACAAAACATTCATGTTCGGGATCAAGGCTTATACCCATTTCCACTCTATGTAGCAAGTCTTGCCGGATTATATCTCAAACACGATGACAGTCGCTTCCTTCTCTAACGAAGAAATAGGAACAATTTTAAAGACCGAACTGCTTATTTTTTTTTAGGCAGATAGCCTCCCTGGATATAAAACGACTTGCAAACGGTGTAAAAGTCATCGTAGCCTCGCTTATATGTTTGAACACCATTTTCTTATTTTACACAAGGATGGTTCTACGTACGGAAGAATGATGATGTCTGGCAATCTCAGACACACACAAGGTTTGCAAGTAGGACTAAACAGAGTGGGTCAATTGTTATTTTTTTTCCACGAGTTTTCGGAGATACATACTGCCGGACACCGGGACTCTCGATTGTCATTCTTCTTCAAAATTCCCACCAAAACGTTGACATACACGGATAGTCAATGCTTAAAACGGCTGAGCAATCACAGCTTATATCAACCTGAACGTTTAGCCATACGGACACCTTTCCCGACCCCCTCCCCCCATATAGATGACCCTAGTCTACCCCTCGACCACCTACCCCATGACCCCTTACATATACCTACATACACCTACATTTTGTTTTAGTTTGTACTTAAAACAAAAAACGATAAAACGGAAGTCGATTTTGATTTTTTCGTTTTTTGTTTTAGTCTGTGCATAAAACGAAAAACGATAAAACGGAAGTTGATTTTCATTTTTCAATTTTTCTTTTAGTTTGCACCTAAAACGAAAAACGATAAAACAGAAGTCGATTTTCATTTTTTCGTTTTTTGTTTTAGTCTGCACATAAAACGAAAAACGATAAAACGGAAGTTGATTTTCATTTTTCCATTTTTCTTTTAGTTTGCACATAAAACGAAAAACGATAAAACGGAAGTTGATTTTCATTTTTCGTTTTTTGTTTTAGTTTGCGCATAAAACGAAAAACGATAAAACGGAAGTTGATTTTCATTTTTCGTTTTTTGTTTTAGTTTGCGCATAAAACGAAAAACGATAAAACGGAAGTTGATTTTCATTTTTCGTTTTTTGTTTTCGTTTGCGCATAAAACGAAAAACGATAAAACGGAAGTCGATTTTCAATTTTCGTTTTTTTGTTTTTGTTTTCACATAAAACGAAAAACGATAAAACGGAAGTTGATTTTCATTTTTGTTTTTTTGTTTTAGTTCCAATTTGCACATTAAGCGAAAAACGATAAAACGGAACTTCATTTTTTGGTTTTGGTTTTTCATTGTAATTTACAAATAAAGAAACGATTGGTTTTTAAAAATTGGTGATTTTTTGGAGGTTTTTAAGTTTTTCTTATGTACATTACCTTGGTTACGTGGCTATAATTTCAAATATAATAAAACGACGCGTTTTAGGTAAAATCAGGTCGTTTATTGGTAGAAGTGTAAATGAAAAGAACTAAAAATGTGAGTGTGGATTAGCTTTATCTGTTGTTGAATACAGAATAAAAAAATAAAATATTGAATGGACGGACTGTGCACGGACGGGTCCGTGCACAGTTCGTCCATTCAATGTTTTATTTTTTTATTCTGTATTCAACAACAAATAAAGCTAATCTACACTCGCATTTTTAGTTCTTTTCATTTACACCTCTACCAATGCACGACCTGGTTTTACCTAAAACACGTCGTTTTATTATATTTGAAAGTATAACCACGTAACCGAACTAATGTATATAAGAAAAACTTAAAAACCTCCAAAAAATCACCAATTTTTAAAAACCAATCGTTTCTTTATTTGTTAATTACAATGAAAAACCAAAACCAAAAAATGAAGTTCCGTTTTATAGTTTTTCGCTTAACGCGCAAATTGAAACAAAAACAAAAAAACAAAAATGAAAATCAACTTCCATTTTATCGTTTTTCGTTTTATGCGCAAACTAAAACAAAAAAACGAAAAATGAAAATCAACTTCCGTTTCATCGTTTTTCGTTTTATGCG
Organism: Oculina patagonica; assembly: GCF_052425735.1. NCBI lineage: Eukaryota > Metazoa > Cnidaria > Anthozoa > Scleractinia > Oculinidae > Oculina > Oculina patagonica. The sequence goes on along the minus strand of NC_135769.1, from coordinate 12,599,560 downwards.
CAAACTAAAACAAAAAACGGAAAATGAAAATCAACTTCCGTTTTATCGTTTTTCGTTTTATGCGCAAACTAAAACAAAAAACGAAAAATGAAAATCAACTTCCGTTTCATCGTTTTTCGTTTTATGCGCAAACTAAAACAAAAAACCAAAAATGAAAATCAACTTCCGTTTTATCGTTTTTCGTTTTACGTGCGAGCTAATACAAAAAAGGAAAAATCAAAATCAACTTCCGTTTTATCGTTTTTCGTTTTACGTGAAAACTAATTCAAAAAACGAAAAATCAAAATCAGCTTCCGTTTTATCGTTTTTTGGTTTATGTGACAAAAGGAAATTGAAAAACGATAATCGTTTCCATGCATTTTCCCGTTTTTTGATTTTTTGCGCGGGCTAGTTCACACAGCGGTCAAACGCAAAAATTGACGTCACGTCCGGTTTTCGCCGCCTCGAACTTTTGACTCGAAAGTGGGCAAACTTTTGCAAGAAATTGTTAAAGAAATAGTACGGTGAAAGAACAGTTCAAGCTGGGACACTCAGTGGAGATGAATTATCAAATTTCCAATCCATAAGCGGCGTATAAACCTTAACTTTCCAGGGACGGCGTTAACTTTTGGCTTTAAAGCAAAAGTTTACGGAAAATTTAAGACTTTGTATGGAAAATTTTGGCGGCAATTACACATGAACTGCGCACGCGCGCTGCGTTTGACCGCTGTGTGGGGCTAGTTGTAGTTCTGCTTCAGGATCCTGCTCCTTGTGGCTGGTCAGCAGTCTCAAAAGGCGAGTATGCGCATGTTCTTTGGTCTTTTGGGCGGGAAATGTAAAAACAAGATGGCGTTAGCAAGTCTCAACGCAACTGAGTATATACGAGAACTTGTGGAAGAACGAAGGAAAACCCACAAAGAAGTGAGTGTCATTCTGAAACAGACTTTTTCTGGAGTTGCAGGTTTATCTGAACGAAGTGTACGAAGATTCTGTGCAGAACAAAACATTCATGTTCGTGATCGAAGCTTGTCTACAGCAGATCTTGATACCGTTGTCTCGTCTGCCGTCGCTGAGGTTAGTATCGATCTGTTTCACAGTCTCTGACATTGTTTTGTTGAGTTAAGAATCTCACTTGAGATAAGCATCCTGAAGGAAGGAACATAACATATGGAGCCTTTCAGCTTCAACTGTACCTCGCTAGCAGCGAAAAAATTCAGTTGCGAGTATGGCAGTGAACTGTACACTGTAAGTGTAATCCATTTTATTTTGCTGAAGTGGTTACCGGGCTCGTCAAACCTCTGTATAGTTTTATTTTCAATAATCAGTGTGTATAATTTTTTAATGCCAGGTTGGTTCTACATATGGAAGGAAAATGATGACAGGCCATCTCAGGCATTCACGAGGCCTGAGAGTAGGAGTAAACCGAGTTGGTCAATCACTGAGGCGAGTCAACCCCCAGTACCATCGCGAACGACAAACATCAACGTCCCGCCATTTCAATCCAATCCCTTACTATGCGGAATATTTCGGCCATAAACTTCATTTAGACCAAAATGAAAAACTTGTTCGCTATGGTGTGACAGAGGTCATTGCAGTTGATGGCTATAGCTCATCCATTACCGCTAAGTCAGTCATGGCTCTGAAAAACAACATTGTCATTTACAAGGATGTGTTTAGGTAAGGCCCATATTCTAAAATTACAATGATATAATTTGAACTTCTGATGTCAATATGCATGCGAAAATAACTGACGCGTAACGTCACCATGAAGTGAGTTCGCAACAGAAAGAACATGGCATACACTTTGTCTTTTCTTTCAGAGAGACTTTACTACGTTACGGTCTTTGGGATCAAGTGAGAGTGGATCATGGCAAAGAGTTTTATTTGGTGTTGTTTGTACAGAATATGCTGAAAAGTTATCGAAACAACACTCTACGGCAACCCTATTTACAGACACAGTCAAGGCAGGTAAGTCCGTTTTGTATTAAAAAAATCGAGCACAAAAAATCCTCTTACCAATTTTCTTAAAGGTTGTGGCGTTAACCAACATCTTTCATTGAACACAATTTTTTTAATACATAGAATCATGCAGTGGAACGACTCTGGGTAGAAATGAACTGCCGCACTAACTACCCAGTGAAGCGGGCACTTGTACAAATGGAGAATAATGGTGTTATCGACATGGAGGACGAGGTGACCAAATACTGCGTTTCCTGGGTCACAAGAAAAGTAGTGGCGGTGGGGCTAAATTACGCTGTAAATTCTTGGAATTGTCATCCTATTCCAGGTAAACAAACTTCAAAATTTTACAATGAAATTTTTTCGAGGGTAATGCTTCAACCATCGGCTGAACCTCTTAATTTTTTGGCCCATTACTCTGACAATTGAGTGTAGATGCTTACAAAGGTATGCCTCCTAAATATATACTGTTGTACACTTTTCAAGCGGTACAGTGCAACCTCAGTTCAGTTAAATAAGCCCGACAGAATATTCTCCTAGAATCTCAAAAACGTGATTGAGGTTATATCTGATTAAAACGCATTTAATCATACAGGCAAAGGAGTCCCGCTGGAAAAACGTTGCACTAACAACAGGGCTGTTGGTATGAACCCAACTATTGTACCGACAAGTCAAGCAGTTGTTCAGATGTACCAAGGAACCTTGACTACAGAGCGATCCTTTGGAATAGATCCCCTGGAACAACAGCCGGCAAAGAAAGATGCCAGAGAAGCGGAGCTTATTAAGCATTTTCCCCCTTTTGATGTAATCTACCAGGCAATTGCTAACGGAAATTATGAATATTTTAGCAATGCAATTTTGTATTACATAGAGCTAACAAAGTTCCTTTCTCGTCGCTGACTTTATTCAACGCAAACGTAACAGAACATCACATTTCAGTGTGGTGTCTTTAGACCTTGGTCTCCTATGTTAGTTTCTTATTAGCCTGTTGAAGGCTCTCGATTTGTGGGGGAAGAGCGAAAACGCGGGGCGAGCTCCCGCTCGTCTTTTTCCGCGCTCGCTCGCTTTTGTCGCTTTCACCCACAAACCGAGAGCCTGAAACAGGCTAGTTTATTATGTGTTGTAATTTCTAAAATTACTTTGAAATTCAAGCAATGTCACATTTTAAAGCAGCGGCGGAACATTTATCTAAATGACGCGGCATATTTTTCAAGCGTCTTTAAAACGATTTTTATTGATCTTTATGAAAATAGGTAAAGAACTGTTTTTCTGTATCTTGTATCATTGAGGGAACAGTAACATTGCTTTAATATAAGGCCTAACAACGATTCACTCTGTAAGTATAATATAGAACTGAACAAAGTAACCGTTTTGCTCTAATAAGTCTTACAGGAGCACGGTTTACTTTACTTTATAATAAATCAAACAGCAACGTGGTTTGCTCTATAACATTAAAATATAACAAGAACATGACATGGTTATACATTAGCTTAGGCTGGGCAGGCTACGGAATATCTCGCTCATCTGCTTTTCCGGAATTTAGTTGTTATTCAGTTTTATTCGCATAAAAAGACGTTTTTGCGGCACTTTGACACTGAGTAAGGAACTTTAAGTTCAATTTTACGTCTCGTATTTATTCTCTTCCCTAACTGCAGCCGTTTTATTGTTTTCCCCGTGTCTTACTCGTATAAATCATATACCAAGCCATTTCCGTGAACGTTGACAATAATTTCCTATGACCAACTACAATTGTTTTTTTTTTTTAGAAAAAAGAAACCATCCAACAATTCTAACTCAACAATAGTTTTTCTTGCAAAAGTGAAGTTTAAATCACTTGTTGACATTTGTTTTTTTACCTTGAACAAAACAAGAAAAAGATGCCAAAGTAGGAAGGCTGTAAGAGTTAGTTTTGGATAAGGTTAACAAGGGTTTCGAAGCCACGTGCCCGTTTCCTCTTAGTACGGCCTTCTTCGTCTCTGCAATGAGGACATGCTGTGCTGTTCGCGTACCACTCGTCAGCACATTCGGTGCATGCAACCAGACGATCGCAACAGCCAGCGTAAACAATACCTTGGGGGCTCATGACATTCAGGCAGATGGTGCACTTAAAAGTGGCCGTCAAGGCGCTATCCAGGTCATGTAATCTTTTACAGCACCCAGAGCCCTGGTTTCTTTGCATAGCCTCCTCTATTTCGTCTAGCTTCTCTAGGATGAGATTTGTATTTGTATACTCTGCTAGTGATGATGGTCTATCGGCAGAATGGCCCCTTTTTTTCCCTTGCCGACTCGCCGCCTTCGCCTTCTTCAATTTAATTCTTTCAAACTCCACTTCGCGGCAAGCATAGATTTTCATGGCGCCTTTGCCCCAAAATTCGGATCCTGGATTAACAAAGAAATAGACAAACGACAAGTACATCAGTACAGCAAATCTCAATAGCCTCTTTCAACTTCAAAATAACAATCTCAGAGCACAAAAAAATTCTCGCTTGTAGCCAACCGTGATTGGTTCCCAATCTCGAACAATTTTGGGGGGTTACATATCTGTTATCTACCCCACCACGCAGACATGAATACCGTAAATGATCGAGTAAGCGCCGCGGCGCTAATTTGAATATTTACAAAGGGACTGTAAAAGCGTATTTATGACATCTCTTGTGTTTGAACAGCAAAACTTTCATGAAGACAAAGAGAGTGAGAAAATGTGTTTATGTTACCCCGTTTAATTTATGTCTTCGAAATAATTTTATATTAAATTGTCCATACCTAGAACGCACCTCACTTGATTCTCTCTATTTACCCTCAGTGTTTTACCGGTATTTGAGATAAGCAGCGCAGTTTAAACACGAAAAATACAATAAGCGCCGCGGCGTTTAATCGACCATTTACGGAAGTCTCTATTTCTTATCAAGTTGATTTCCCACACTATCAGCCCGTGCCTTACAACCTCTCTCACCCTACATCCTCCCTCACTTCATTAAGGCCTATGGATATATAGAGCCCAAGGTATTGAACTCTTATTTTATTTACGGCTTTTACGTCAACAAAAGTGTTAGATTCTTACCACGAGTGCTTGGGTTGTCCAAAATCTCAAACCCACTGTTGTCCATAATGATCAAATCTTCTTCAAGATTTAAGTATTCCTTTGTCATCCTTGCAACCTCTGGTATATTGCACTCTTCTGGTCTTAGTTTTAAATAGGCAGTGGCCATTGGTATTGGGTTGTAATTTTCAGCGTCAAATTCTGCCAAAAAAATTTTCTTTCTAATCTCTGAGGATTTTGTTTTCAGAGACATGGCATTTCGCGGCACAGCGGGACTCCTCATGGACGTCGCATCTTGCGTATGAGTGAAGGTAGGGCCACTGGTGCTTGTACTTGGTGCAGATATCCCCAAATCTTGTGGTGATGGGAGATGACCGTTGACTCCTGCTGCTTCAGCTGCACCCTTAACTTCAAGTGACGTTCTTTCGCGCCATAGTGTAGTTTCGAAGTTTCCAATAGAATTTGGAAAACGAGCGACTCTGGTAAAATCGTCTTGCAGATAAAGACTGTTTCTTTCCACCTGCAAAATATAAAATGAATTATACATTTTTGTGTTTTTACGAAACATTTGCAAAATACACGATGATTCCAGCCAGTAAGTGTGCCAACGAAAGCCACTTTCCCGCGCGTGCACCACCTTAACAACTGACTTTAACGTGAATTTAATTTCTTTGCAAGTTGTGAGCGCGTCGTTTTTTTTTTGTCCCATAAATTTTAAAACCTAGGCCACTGCAACAGTTTGTTGTAGTTCGCTCTCATGTTTCACGCTCGTGGAGCGCGTTTTGAGCGTGCCTAATATACACATTCAACATGTAGTCGATGAAAACCTTAAACGCTCTGCACAGAATCGAATAGAACGGACATTTGTTAAAAATAAGTTTTGGTGAGATTCACTTGAATACTCCAATTTTCTCTTAACAGCTAAGTAATTTGCGAGAAAATTTCTGTAAAAAAAGAAACCTTGAAACAATCTCAGGCGTAATTTAAAAAGCGAATTCCTTTCAGCCTTGAAATGCCCGCCGACGGAGAAAGACAACATTAATGCATTATCTCCTGTTTTTCATTATTTTGGTGCGTCAACTGTATAACCGGGTATACCAGGTTATGCCTTAACTTGTTTTGTTTTTCTCTCAGGGTTACCGTAAATAATCCATTCAGCGCCACGGCGTTTATTTCGATTTCCCTTTAAAGGTGCGGCACTTATTCGAGAATGGCGCCTGTTTGACGCTGAGGAAATATAGAGAGAATAAACTAAGGCGTGTCTAAGTATGCACAATTTTAGCATGGAAAAGTAATTGTATAAACTTTCCTCCTTGTTTTCCAGTGCTCGCTTTCATGCCTTTTACTCGAAAACCAGTTTTCGATTTCACTTTGTAATTAATATTTGAGACAGAAATATTCAAAGTAATTGTTTTCTCAATCTTGGTAAATTTTTCCACGATTTGTTTTCATAAAATTGAAAGTACTTGAAAAATTAGCTAGCTGAGGATAAATTTGGTGTTCTTCAGGGTTTTTTTTTCCTGAGGCGCGAAGTGTGGTCTAAGCCAAAAGCAATTTAGAAGGTTTATTTTCTTTTAGAATAGTCGACCAGACGTATGGTTGCCTAGCACGTGAAAAAAATCTTCCCTCGAAGAATTTCGAAACTTGTTGGACAAACAATGAAGCACTAAATTGGGTTTTAAGCGGCGGTACCCCGTTGTCACAAAAATTCATTGGAATTATATATTTACAAATAACTTCTTTTCCTCGTGGTTAAACCATGGTTTGTGGTTTCTTAACGGTGCTTTTTTTATCGTGAGAATTGTTTAAGAATTGCTAAAGAATAACTTTATAACCCATTTTAGTGCAATACCCTTGTCACTCATCAAATGTACATGAATAAAAAAATTTTCATCATTCCAAAAATCATGCAGCCAAATTAACAAATTGCTTGTTAAAACAATTAGGGAAAGTGAAAAAGGTCTTTATATTTGACGCAACAAATTTCATAACGCTTTAGTTTAAGCGAAGGCCAGTCGGCTAGCGATCCAGATGTCAACGTGAAGTTGTCATCTAATTACACATCAACGCCTCCCTCCCGTGTTTGAGAATTCGGTCTGAGAAATTTCCCGCTTTGAGTAATTCTAAAAATAATCTGAGACACAGCGACAAAACAAAAAATGTTTTACTTTTTACAAATGGATGTACATTGCCACTGGATATTTTTCAGGTGCTCGGTTGCAGAGTCACGGAGTATATATTTTTACCTCAGCCCCACTTACGACGCAAAAAGCGAACAAAAAAGTCTTGAAAGCGGCGGATCTTTTGAGCTATAATTGTGCCGTCAATTCCAGGCGATATTATGTTCATTATAAATATCATTATATCATTGCCACTTTGATTTCCAATCAAGTAATTAACTGACACTTACCCTAAACACAGCTGAAATGCGCTCGGCCGTCAAATCTTCCTCGCTGAAGTTTATACGTTGTGTTCCTCGCCAAAGGACAAAAGTTCTGTCATCCATGCCCGCGGTTGACTCTGATGGCGAGCTCCTTAGAATTATATGATGATGATCTAAATACAAACAAGATAGTTAGCAAAACAGCAATGTACTCTACGTCTGCGTCGACAATTTTAGTGCATAAAGGAATACAAAGTTTGAAATTGCAAACTAACCGAAACTTGGGTGAACGTCGTCTTCCACGAGGTGAGTACACTCGAAGCTTTGCAGTGCTCTACAAACGCATATTCAGCCAATCAGCAGCCGCGTCTTAACCGAAAGCTCAATATAAGTGAGCGTATTACTGGTCAGAAATTCCCGCTAAAATTACAAATCAGTATAATGTAATACAGATAGGAACAGGAAAAAAATAAGGTAAAGTGCTTCCCGTCTGGCGGTAGCAATATATTTTTTACTTTCGTCTGAAAAGTCGTTAATATCTGTGGGGCTTGATGCCTCTCTCTACCAGGTGAATAAATTGATACAGGCGAAATGATGCTGGGGTGAGATACCCGACGATGGACTAGCATCCCATTTTTGAGGGAGAGCAGAAATATTCCGCAGCCGCTTATGCTACAAAAACCTAGATAAGCTCTGGAAGTATAGACCACATGGCTCGAGGTTTCTCTTTTATTTCATATCATTTAAGGCAAAAACACTCACTTTTATTTTTCATTCATGATGTATATTGCCAAAGAACTTTATAGGTCAGATGGGTTCCAATAATTCGCATTTAAAACGTAAATAAATATGTTCGCAGACATTCATCCAGTTCAGGACATTCCAGCGTAATTTTTTTTCGAGTGGTCCATCAAAACGTGTTTACTATCATGTATGGCTTAATCACGCAGAACTTCGAAGTGCGTGGATTACATAACCCTGTTTGGCCCTCTTAACTCCCCTTATATACAGCTATAGTGCTTTCTCACCCAGCCACTCATTGCCTTGGCCACAATCTTTTCCTATATCGTATCCATGACCGTAGGCAGGGTGGTGCGGTGGGTGCGTCCGCACCACCCCATGGGCCACAAAGGTCAACTTAATCAATAACAATAGGGTTAATAGGAGAGTGAGGGTTAAAATGACTCTCAGAACGGCAGAAAATGTGGACTTCAATAAATTAATTTTTCAAAATTTCTAAGAGGAGAAACTCCCGGACTCACCTCCCGCCAAGACGCTTACGCCTCCGTCGCTCGCACCCCCCGCGTGAAAAATCCGGTTCACGGCCCTGATATCCACGCCGGACAATAAGCGGCATAATCAATAAGTCAGCAGGGTATACACCAGCCTACGATAGCCGATATAAGCGGCTTCAACTTTCTAAAAGTCGTCCGCTTCTCATTTCTGGTTTTCGTTCTTCGTGCTCTACGAGCTAGACTTCTAGACAAGTCGCCCTATAACAAATATATCAAAAATACTATACCAAACAGTCCCCAGACCTCTCCTATCGACGTACTCCATTTACGAACCCCACCCCCACCATGTGGACTGTTAAGCGTCATAAACCCCAGAGATACCTGCATAAACGAAAGAGGAAAATTGATTTTTTCGTTCTTCTTTTCTACATATAAGAGAAGATGATATAACGGAAGTCAACTTTAAATTTTCATTTTTTTGTTTTGGTTTGCGCATAAAACGAAAAACGATAAAACGGAAGTTGATTTTCATTTTTCGTTTTTTTGAATTAGTTTTCACATAAAACGAAAAACGATAAAACGGAAGTTGATTTTCATTTTTCGTTTTTTTGAATTAGTTTTCACATAAAACGAAAAACGATAAAACGGAAGTTGATTTTCATTTTTCGTTTTTTTGAATTAGTTTTCACATAAAACGATAAAACGGAAGTTGATTTTCATTTTTCGTTTTTTGTTTTAGTTTGCGCATAAAACGAAAAACGATGAAACGGAAGTTGATTTTCATTTTCCGTTTTTTGTTTTAGTTTGCGCATAAAACGAAAAACGATAAAACGGAAGTTGATTTTCATTTTTCGTTTTTTGTTTTAGTTTTCACATAAAACAAAAAACGATAAAACGGAAGTTGATTTTCATTTTCCGTTTTTTGTTTTAGTTTGCGCATAAAACGAAAAACGATAAAACGGAAGTTGATTTTCATTTTTCGTTTTTTTGTTTTTGTTTCAATTTGCGCGTTAAGCGAAAAACTATAAAACGGAACTTCATTTTTTGGTTTTGGTTTTTCATTGTAATTAACAAATAAAGAAACGATTGGTTTTTAAAAATTGGTGATTTTTTGGAGGTTTTTAAGTTTTTCTTATGTACATTAGTTCGGTTACGTGGTTATACTTTCAAATATAATAAAACGACGTGTTTTAGGTAAAACCAGGTCGTGTATTGGTAGAGGTGTAAATGAAAAGAACTAAAAATGCGAGTGTAGATTAGCTTTATTTGTTGTTGAATACAGAATAAAAAAATAAAACATTGAATGGACGAACTGTGCACGGACCCTCTTGGCTTGTCTGCTGACCGATATTATTTTGTGTGATTGCATTTTTAACATAATTGATTTTATCGCCCAAATCAGATTTACTCTTTGCAAGCTCTTTCCATCTAAGTAAACTCATTTTATTTTATATTATTACGTTACATAAAAAATGAAAATTGAATATAAAAATCAACATTTAACATAGCGTTTAACACCTTGATGTACACCGTGTTGAACACCTTGTTGAACTGAAAATAATATACCCATATAATATAATGAGAATACCGAATTATGACACTGAAGACGATATGGCCTCAAAATTTAGACAACTATACGATTTCATGCCAAATCAATGTTTCCGGATGTTGATTTCCTCACCATCAGGTGGAGGTAAAACAAACCTTTTACTTGATATGATATATCGGCTATTGTTTTATGATAAAATATATTTGTATGGGAAAAATCTTCAACAAAAAAAATATCAACATCTTTTCAATACCTTTGAACCCCTTAATCAAGAGGCTGGTTATTCTGTTATTGAAGCAAGTAATGATAAAATAATACCACTTGATAAAATATCAGATGAAGGCCAAAAACTAGTCATCTTTGACGATTATCTCAATACGGGATCAAAAAATGATAGCGAAATACGCAACTATTTTACAAATTCAAGAAATAAAAATTGCAGTTGTATCTATTTAAGTCAGAGTTATTACAATACCGATAAAACTATCAGATTAAATTGTACTCATCACTGTATTTTCGAATTCCCATCTAATAATGAACAAGGAATGATTTGCAGAGAACTTGGAATCAATAAAAACGACTATCTCAAAGCAACTACAGATCCATTTAGCTTTTTATATATTGATAAACCACGTAAATTCATAACAAAAAATTTCAACGAACCATTATAATCTAAATAATATCTATAATGAGTTATTCTAACGGTTTATTGCAAAATAAAGAAACAGTTGTTGGAAGAAATGGAAAAGATGGTAAAGACGGTGTTGGTTTTTAAACTAACAGATTCAGGTGATTATAATATGGACAAAAAGAAAATATTTGGGTTAAAGACACCAAATGACGTAGCATTTGATGCTGATCTCGATACATATGCAAAAGACTTGAGTAGTGCTGTTAACAAGAGATATGTCAACCAATTCTTCCTTAAAAAGAACAGAAATGAAACAGTGTTTGATTGTGCCGGCCTTTCATTGCAAAATACCGAAGTGTATTATCCAAGTTTATATAACGATCGATCTGTACCAAACGTAGGCTATGTTAGTGCTGAGGATAACAAAGTAAGGACTGAAATTGATAACAAACTTGCTACTAAGGCTGACAAATCGTACGCTGATAATACATATTTGACGAAGAAATCAGGAGGTGTCTTAGCTCAAAGTCTTCAAAACAAAGCAGACAAATCGTACGCTGATAATACTTTTTTAACTAAGGCTGTAGGAGGCGTTTTGGCTCAAAAAATCCAAACAAAGCTCGATATCGACGGTAGTAAATCTATGCGAGCTAACCTTGATATGAATGGCCATACCATTACTAATTTAAAAGAGCCGAAAAAGGATACAGATGCTTCAAATAAATCGTATACTGATAGCTTGCATGTTACCTCTATTGATAAAGGAAACGTTTTTAGTAGTATAATGACTGATAGTGACAATCAATTATCTGAGGAAAATGATATCGAGCTTGGTAGTTTAATTGATCATCCGACTCCATATCACAAAATTAATACGAAAGTTGTAGACAGTAAGCTGGTACTTGACAGCAATAAAGGCTACTACTCAAGCAGATTAGGTATCAATATATATAGTTTACCAATCAATCGATACACAATGGTTTTCGAGCTATTTTTTCCAGCTGAAATAGATCATGATAGTCTAGATATCGATATTGTTTCATCAATCGACAACATCGACAAATCAACTACGCGAGTTTTTGATGGATATAGTCGAACAATAGCACAAATTAATAAATATCAACAACATCCTAATAATTATCTCTATGTTGATATCGTTTTAAAGATGAAATCAGGGAACGCATATGTCCAAAAATTACAAACATATATCGTGATTTATGGAATAAAAACTTATCAGAGTAACGTTGATCCAAGGATATACGATCAGCTATATTATGTTGAAAATGATAGAATAGCTTTCAATGCATCAATTGATATGAAAACAAAGGCTATTTATGGTATTAAACCAGCTACTACTAATGACCAAGCTGTTAATTATGAACAGTTAAAAAATTTTCGGGACAATTTGAACTCTGATCTTGAATTAAAAATGGATAAAAAAAGAAACATCAGCTATTACCATAAAATTTTCGAGTATTTTTATGATCTAACGGATCCATCTGAATTCATCATGGCAGATGCAAACGGATCGGTAATTCAGGGATTAAATAATGGTCTTGTGTTTTTACAATCAAAAATGCTAGCAGATTTTGCTCCGAAGAATGGTTTTTTTGGTGTTTTCGTAATTAATTTAAATGAAAATATCACTCACTCCGATAACTGGACTATATATATGGGTTTTAAATATGACTATAAAACCGGTGATAATAAAAGAATTAAAATAGAAATGGTTAATGGTAGTAGTTTTGAATTTCCATGGGTTAAAGTAGAGAATAATAAGTTAGCACTTGAATATGATTTAGATTCATATACAGATCAAATCAGAGATGTTTATATAGGTCAATATTTGAATCTCTTATATACTAAAATAGGCTCTCAATTTAGAATCGCTGTTTGCAATAATGCTATGAGTATTGATCAAACATTGTCTGGGTTTAATATCAATGCATCCAACATTAAAATCAGTTCAGATTACTTTGTAACGAAAATCGGATTTTCTAAAAATGTATATCCAATTAATGGTAAAGAGTATCATAAAATTCAATTTTTAGATAAATCAATGGGAGTATTCTTTGAATAAATTATCTAACTCCAACGATTTTATCTAATTAAATTATATGAAAACAGTGAAATTGGTTAGCAATATTATTGATTCTATTGAGAGATTAATTCAAAACATAAGGAAGCTGTATTACACAATAAAGAACAAGCGCAATGCTAAAATGACAAAATGATAAAACAAAAAAAAATCATATATATAACTAATATATATGACTAAACATCGAAAATGCATATTTACATGGAACCATATATCAAGCGAACTTACTGAAGACCAAATTATAGAATTGAAAGCTTATTATCAAACATATCATCGAAAATGTTGGGCTTACAAGCAGGCTGTTAAACGTTTCAAAAAATGGAAATTATTAGGGAATTCATTGTCTATCATATTTGCATCAAGCGGATTCGCCTCCTCTATAGCGACTGGTGGCATTGCTTTGATCACAATATCAACAATTTCATTATTGATTCAGGGTTTGATGATACATAAGAATCTCGAACTAAAAATTCATAATTGTATATATGCGTATCAAAATTATGAGCATTTACTCAACTCTATCAAATGTACTATGAGAAGTGGTAATTATAATCCTTCTAGTATCCTCAATACAATGAAAAGCATTGACGATTATGTGACGGATACCAGCCCTATAATCGATAAGTTTCTACTAAAATATGATAAGAAATTTATTGGATGATCCGATTTATTTCGCCAAAATTTAATGACAAAATCTCATTCCAATACAATCGATAATAGGCTAACGTTTTCTTGCTTTTGCTAATTTTGATAAATTCACAAGGTAGATTCATCATCAAAAAAAGCTGTTTAATTATGAATTTGGTTGATATAAGTCTTTTTCTACCTTTGTTTACAACAGGAATAGCGGATTCGATAATATCAAACACTTTATAAATCCGATTCCTTTGATCACGAGTCAATTGTACCCTATTTCCATAGCATATACTATTTAACATATTTTCAATATGGTACTTCCGATGATATACCGATTTTCGCCGTATTCTATGCATATTCTCATAAAAATCAAGGTACTCTATAGCATATTCGTAACCATGAACTAAACCGCAATTTAGACAGACATCCATACCATTTATATTTTCTATATCCTGCTTACTACAGCATGGCTCAGCCACTTTATCGCCTTCCACTAATAGTTGATCACAATAAGGACATGTAGACTCTTCCATATTCTTTAATTGATCGTGAATTTGTAAATTACAAGACATATACTAATATGTGAGATTTATTTTTATGCTACTACAACAAGGTGCCTTTATTCAAAAGTAACGACGCTGTTTACACAGTAGACCAGAAATCAGGTTCTTCCTGACAAATTTCACGAATAATTACCATATTTGCGTTAAAAATTCGAATAGGTACAGCACAATAACGGTATATTCACAATGATGGAGTAAAAAGCTTTGCCTACGGGCATTACAATGCAAAATTTATTTAAAATATTCTTCATTATCCTTTCTTTATATAATCAACGAACTTTCCAAAGTCCGATCTAAAATTTATGAACCTTTCCTTATCCATTTCGTCGAAAAATAGGTTAAATGTAGTTTCTTACGCGTAAGAATTGATGTGACACCTCAATAGTACGTACTATAAGAATAAATAAAATTGAGCTTTAACGTGCAAGAAATTGATTGGTTAAAAAATCATACGATTGCGTTGCTATATACTGTTATCATAATAGAACTTTAAAGAAGCATTTGTTATAACCTTGGATGAAGAAGTAGTAATGTTATGTTATCAAAAAAGTAAATATTTGAGTTGCTATGTTTTTGTCGCCATAATAGAACCTTGTAGAATATTAATAATAAATGACTTATGGCTAAAACCGTCGACTGAATAAAAATTTAGTTTTTGATCAAAAAAACCTACTTACGCGTAATTCATCGAAAAACTCCCGTTATTATAATTATATCTGGTTATTTAAAAATAAGAATTACTATAAACTGATATAAAGAAATATATATATAGTATATAATAAAATGGGAAGAAATTTAAAATACGATAATGAAGAAGACAGACAAAACGCTATTAAGGAAAGCAAAACGAAATACATGCTTAATAAGCCTTGGTATTGTGATATTTGTGAATATCACACTTGCCTTGCAGGAAAATGGAGTCATATGAGAACTAAAAAACACATTAAAAATGCTGTCATTAAAGACATTCAAGAAGATGATAGGTTTAATATTATACCTGATGATAACATATAAAGAAAAATTATATAATTATATATTGTATGGCACAGTATATATAAATTGCTGTTTTCTGTTGCCTTAGGTGACCAAAAATATATTATTTCTGGCTATCTCTTCAAACGCACCAAAAAAATCTCAAAAATAATTTTTACTATATAAGACTTAAAGAGATGGTAATTTTATATAGTACAAAAAATGGAAAAAATAATTTTTACTATAAATGACTTAAAGAAATATTTATATAGTATAAAATAAAAAAAAAATGAATCAAAACATTATCTCGACTAATATTAATATGCACGAATCTGATCTCAACAAGCTATCTAAGACCGACCTTATAAAACTCATTTTATCACTAAAAGCGAATCAGCCTAGGATATACAAACCAAGACCTCCAAAACCAACACCCCGTCGTAATGTTCGTCAGATGATCAATGATTATGAAGACAATATAATTCTTCCACCAATAGAATTTAGGGATGGTTACAAGCCAGTACCATTACCAAGGACTAAGGTCTCAAATGAATTTAATTTCGATGACAGCATTTTTGATTCAACATCCAATGACCAACCTTTATTCAAAATAACTGAAATCGGAAATACAACGAATAAAAAATTCAATGCTTATACCAATGAATTTAAAATAAATGTACGCAAAAATTTCATAAACAATAAAAATGATGTTTTCAGTGTCTTTGAAAAAATGGTTGAAATGGCTATAAATAAAAGACAGTTAAAAGCTAATGATAGATTCAGATTGGTAATTTCAAATGATGAATTAACTCATCCTATTTCAACAAAAATGTTAAAAGTTTCTGATTTCAAGCTAAATCAACTTTCAGATGTGATTAACACATTGGAGTACAAAGAGATAGATTTAGAAAATTGCAAAATAATTATTCAATCTGTTAAAATACCGGCTGGACAAGGTCGTTTATATTTATCAAAACAAACAGTTAATAGAAAGCAATGTATTATCACAATAGAAAATAATGATACAATATGCTTAGCAAGGGCTATTGTAACATCTTATGCTAATCTACATCCTGAGAATTACACCACATCTCAGTTAAAAGATGGATTCAATAAAAGTCGAAAACTACAACAAATTCAAGCCAAAGAACTTCATAATAATGCTAATGTTGAAATAAACGATTTTGGAAATTCTTTAGAAGATGTAAATACCTTTGCATCATATCTTGGTATAGAAATTAATATCATAGATTCTGAGCAATTCAATGAGATTATTTATACTGCTAATAATGGAAAAGCAGACAAAATTTATTTGTACAAAACACGAAATCATTTTGATGTCATAAAATCAATGACGGCCTTTTTAGATGTAGCTTATTACTGTCATAGTTGTAAAAAATCTTATACAAGACGTGATAAACACAAATGCCCTCAAAAATGTCTTGCTTGTTTTAAATATTTTCCAGATGGCAATAAATGTAAAGGTAAAGACATTTCATGTAAGCAATGCAATCGTGTATTTCATGGAAACAGTTGTTTCAAAAACCATACAAGTAAGCGATCTAAAAAAGATGATGATTCAGTATGTAGCAGTGTAGCAAAGTGCTTAAAATGCAATCAAATCATACTAAAACCATATATTAAAATACATAAATGTGGTCACAAAATGTGCAATAATTGTAACAAATATTGTGAGAGTAACCATAAATGCTTCATGAAAAAACTAAAGTGTAAAGGGGGAAATTGTATCAAAAATAATAAAAACCCTTGCAGATTAAATAAAAACATTCCTCGAAAAGATTATTGTCACTCATGTAAAACTCACAACGAAAAATATGTATTTTTCGATTTTGAATGTACACAAAACACTGGAATACATGAAGTTAATTTAGCTATCTGTCATGATTTCAATGGCAACGAATCAATCTTTAATGATATAAATAGTTTTTGTAATGGTATTCTAAATGAAAAATATAAAGGATACACATTAATAGCCCATAATGCTAAGGGGTACGATGCTAATTTTATACTCAAATGGTGTATAGATAACAGTTTCAAACCTTATTGTATTTACAATGGTACAAAAATCATGATGATGGAAATAGCATCATTAAGGATCAAAATAATCGATAGCTTAAATTTCATACAACAGACCCTATCAACATTTCCAAAAACGTTTGGCATAACTGAGTTAAAAAAAGGTTATTTTCCACATTATTTTAACAAAAAATGTAATCAAGACTATATTGGGCCACTACCTTCTAAGAAACATTATTGTTATAATCAAATGAAAACACAAGATAGAGAAAATTTTTTACAATGGTATAATGAGCGTGTTAATGAGAATTATGTTTTCGATTTTAAAAAAGAATTAATTGATTACTGCCGATCAGATGTTGATATACTTAGACGATGTATGTTAAAATTTAGACATGATTTTATGAACCAAGAAAATATTGATCCACTAAAATATATTACAATAGCCGGTGTTTGTATGGCTGTTTATAGAGATAATTATATGCCTAAAAATTCCATAGCTGTTGTCGATAATACTGTTCAAACAGAAAACCATAGTAAAGTCAGTATTGCTTGGCTTGATTTCATTAGTAAGAAAAATAATATTAAAATTCAACATGCTTTGTCAGGCGGTGAAAAAGTTATTAAATGCAACAATAACAAATTAAAAGTAGATGGCTTTTGTGCATCTACAAATACTATTTTTGAATTTCAAGGATGTTTCTGGCATGGTTGCCCAGATTGCTATAAACCTGATGTAATTAATAATAAGAATCAATGTAATATGGGTACTTTGTATAATAAAACACAAGATAAAAATAACAAAATAAGAGCTGCTGGTTACAATCTTATTGAGACTTGGGAATGCAAATTAAAAAACGATAAAAGCTTTCAGAAATATTATAAAAATGATTGTAATAGAGAAGTGGTTGAACAACTAAACCCTAGAGATGCTTTCTATGGTGGAAGAACAAATGCTACAAAATTGATGTATAAATTCAAAGAAGGTGAATGTGGTAAATATGTTGATTTTTGCTCCCTGTATCCAACAGTTCAGTTCTACAAGAAATATCCCATAGGTCATCCTGAAAAAATTATATTGCCAGAAAAATACGATAAGAAATGGTATGGATTCATAAAATGTAAAATTTTAGCTCCTAGAGAATTATATCATCCTGTTTTACCTCAGAAAATAAAATGTGAAAAATCTGAAAAATTAATGTTTCCTCTGTGTATATCATGTGCAAAAACAAAACAACAAGAAAAATGTCAACATAGTGAAAATGAACGATCATTTATAGGTACATGGACAACTGATGAAGTCAATATGGCCATTAAAAAAGGTTATACAATCATAAAAATATATGAGGTTTTGCATTTTGAGAAGTCATCCGATGATCTATTCAAGGATTATATAAAAAAATTCATGAAGCTCAAACTCGAATCAACGAAATATAATTTTAAAAATGACAAAGAAGAATTGATGTTCAGAAATAAAGTCAAGAAGAATTTAGATATTGAATTAGGTGAATTATTTGAGAATGCGGGATTACGAGCTATTGCAAAAATGTGCTTAAATTCACTTTGGGGCAAATTTGGACAACGAAATAACATGAATCAATGCAAATACATAACTGATATAAATGAATTTTATCATGTAGTTCTCGACGACACCATAGATAATTTAAACATGAATTTCATAAATGAAGAAATGGTACAAATAAGTTACACTTATAAAGATCAGTTTGTTGATAATTCCTATAATACAAATATCTTTGTAGCATGTTTTACGACAAGCAGTGCACGGTTAATGTTGTATGAAAAACTAGACTATTTAGATAAACAGGTATTATATTTTGATACAGATAGTATTGTGTATATTGAATCTCCAAATAGTAAGGTAGTACAAACAGGTGACATGTTAGGCGATTTAACAGATGAGTTAGACGGCGAGTCTATAAATAACATTTTCGTGTCAGGAGGACCAAAGAACTATAGCTTTCTATATGGTCATAATAGACAGAAATGCGTTATTAAAGGTTTTAGGCTTAACCACGAAAATTCCCAAATACTAAATCACGCAAATATGATTAGGATGGTGAAAGGCGAGATAAAAGAACTCACATTAATAAATGAAAATAAGATAACCAGACAGAATAAACAAATTGTGAACAGATATGAAGAAAAAATATATAAATTTGGGTATAACAAGCGCACTATTAGATATATATCTGAAAACTACATTGAAACATACCCTTTTGGATATTAAAGACAAAAATCATCTGTTTTAAACGCACCCCCAAAACTATATAAAATAAAAATGATGATATATATTATATAATGATAGATAAAAACCTTACATTAAATGAGAAAAAATTGAATTTAATTAATTCAATCAACGAAATGATTAAAAAAAGACCAAAAATATCCAATAATGTAGCTATAATATTACAATATTTGTTAACAATGGGTGAAACCACAGAAATTATATCTCTTATGAAAAAACATCTTAATTCAATAAATGATAAAAATAGCTTTCATGAGCTTCAAAAGCTAAATCTTGATTTAGCTTATGAAAACGATAAGCTTCAAAAATTAGAATGTTTGGTAAATTACATGCCAATTAAAAAAATTGAGATAACAATAGATAATGATGATATCACTATTAAAGAGTTTTAAACGAGCATATCACAGGCATGGAGAAAGGCTGAATAACAGGGATGAATACCCCTAATTGTTAAACTATATGATGGTATATAGGCTTGAATAACAGATCTTTTCGGTCCCTCCCCCACCAGACCGAAAAAATTTGGCCGATCGCTAAAAATAAACGCACCCAAAAATATATTTAACTATAAGAGCATTTGATTTTCAGATTTGAACCTAGGGTTGAGTTAAACGCACTAAGATGCAAGATTTTTAAAAAAGAGTATAAGAAGTTTTTTTATTTGAATCAAGTGGTGAGTTATGGTTGGTTTCAAGGTTTGTCTCAGACTATAAATTATTAAGGAACAAATATAATTTTTTAAATTATATTTGATCATAAGTTTCTCCCCATAATTTGAATCCATATTTTCAGCCCCATAATTTGAATCCATATTTTCAGCCCAAAATTCGAATCCAGTGTTGGAAGTAGTATGTACTAAATCTCTGTGGCAAAAATTTTTGCCTCAGAGTGTAGTACATTACTACTTACAGGAACAACATTTGAATTTTATAGCGTCCCACAGTGAGCAGCGTAAAGACGCGTTATTTTAACAATAGCAATAAGTACAACTGATTTAGAGGGATATCGCTGAGATATCGATTATCCTATTTATCTCACTGTGGCCTATATTTATCACTCAATGTCCTCTGCACTTGTGTGGGTAAAATTTATAACAATATTCCCTTTTTTGAACAATGTTGAAGTCCGACACCGAAAAGTAAATGGTTGCATTACCGCCAATTTATTACAAGTTACTGTACACGGTAACTTTTAATACTGAGGCAATTCACTTTCCAACGAAAGTGAAATAACTCAGATCTCTCTGATCAAGGCACCACTGGATAACTGTAACTAGGGAAGATTGGAGTGCAGTTATGAAGAAACTGATACTGGGCTATTCCATTGTTCTGAATGCTGCAATTGAGTAACGTACTTTAATTTGCAACGCTCCTGTACATGGAAGTCATGAAAATGTAGATCAAAGTTTTATTATGTTATGTCCATTATAAAAAAAGTAGTCCATCAGTTTCTTTCCTTGAATCGAGTCGATTGCTGTATAATTCAAGACTTCCTGTTGAAGTTAAAATGGGGAATTTTAATTTTTGTTTTCATCGACATAATAATTGATCAATAAATCGGAATGGAACAGTTGGATAAGTTCTCTACTGTTTTTGACCTATCGCCTTCTTTTTGTCAATTCGACCTGGATAGAGGATCCG